>NW_006206250.1:699081-749029 GCF_000334495.1 Tupaia belangeri chinensis | reverse complement strand
GGTTTTTGCTACAGGGCGTGTGCGCTTGCCAGACAGACAGAGAGAGACAGAAAGCGAGAAATCACCATCCAGGGGTGATGGCCACACCGCAATCCCTTCTCCTCCATTCTCCTCTCAGGATCTTGGGCACGCATGTACACACTACTGGCGTGAGTTTTAAGTCACCGGGTCCAGGATGTGAACTGCGGTCGACTACGTGGGAGTCCAGCGACATAGCCATTATGCTAACTGCTGGTCCCATCCAGCTATTGCTCTCTTGACACACGATTTCTGGGAGTTATTTATATTTTTAATTTACTTATTTATTTATCTAATTCATTTTTAGCTTTTTGCCATAAGGGCATTTGCTGTGCTCCCTGGAGAGACAGAGAGAGACAGTGAGAGGGAAGATGAAAAATCACCCACCAGGGGGTGGCCATGCCTCGATCCCTTCTCCTCTATTCTCCTTTCATGATTTTGGGCATGCATGCACACACACTCAGCATGATTTTCAGGCCACTGGGTCTAGGACTCAAACTATAGTCAGCCATATGGGGGTCTAGTTCCAGTAATATTATTACTTATATGGTATACAATTCTATGCAGTAAAGAGTATGTGTGTGTCAAATTACATTATTTGCTTTTGTCCCTAATTCCATTAAGAAAAGGTAGCTACATCTTGTGATTAACTAAATATTTAAAAGTTTAAACAACTGGATAGTTTAAAAAAAACATGATTTTTGTAAATTTAAAGGTATCAGTGTCAGCATTAGTTATGGTAACACAGAATTCTAGAATTTGAAGAGACCTTTAAAATTATCTATTTTTGTGGGACCAGCAGATGGAGTAATGGTTATATTGCTGGATTCCCGCACAGTCAACAGTGATTCGAGTCCTGGACCCTGCGGCTTAAAACTCACGCAGGGCACATGTGTGTACATGCCCAAGATCCCATGAGGAGAATGGAGGAGAAAGGATTGTGGCATGCCATACCCTCTGGAAAGTGATTTCTCGCCTTCTGTCTCTCTCTGTCTCTCCAGTGAGTACACATACCCTATAGCAAAAATCTCTAAAAAAAATGATCTAGTTTTGCTTTTATATTTTATATGCTGAGACTATAAAAGATCCAGAGCAAGATTTCAAAGCTATGTCTGATTTATCACAAAATGGCTAAATTCTACCCTTAGAATTCTATTTCAGTTTTTAAAAATTTATATTTTATTATACTCAAATTATTTGAAAATGTACCCCAAGTTTGGCAACTCTAATGAAAAGAAAAAAACTTAGTTAAAATGCTTTAGTCCCAACCTCGATGACTTAAGCATATTTAAAAAATAAGTCAAGTTATTTGTGAATTCCAAAATAGGACATTTAGCAGTGATTCTGTGGTATTCCATGAGGATACTACTTGGTGTCTGTGTAGCCTTGCCAAGTTACTTGTCCTCTTTGTGCCTTAATTCTCTCCTTTGAAATGTGGATAACAGTTTCTGTCTCATAATAGTATTGGAAGGATTAAGTTAATGTATATGTTGCTTAGAACAATGTCTACCAGTAATTTTCTTGTTAACTTTAGTTATAATATTGGGTCATAAGAAAAGTCATGACATGTTTTTTGCATAGAAAAACAGAAAAATACATTGATTTTTAGATGACCCAATAATTAAAGAGAACAGACAATCAAACTCTCAGGATTTGTATTTTCTTTTTTTGTTTTTGGCCTGCTTCCATCTATAAACTTTTAAAAAAATCATCCTGGATGGATGATTGACCATTTCTATGTTAACTCTAAAATAGTTCCTTTAATTCAATTAATTTTGTAGGGAGATGTGTATGCGTATGTGTGTGTGTGTGTGTGTGTGTGTGAGAAAGAGAGGAATGTTGGTGGTAGGACAGAAAAATCCACGGTGGACTTCAGTAATGAAGTCTTCTGTCACACAGAGCAACACTGTCTGCAAAGTCATTGTATATAACTACCTACCTGTGGCCATGGAGCCAGCACAATCCCTGGGTCTCTAGTTCCCCTAAAATTCTGATGCTTTGTTCATCTTTTCTGTTACTATTGACGTAGCATTTTAAGTAAACATGCAGTCGCGTGTGTATATTCGTGTGTTTGTGTGTGTGTGTGTATGAGAGGTTATTAGATGGCAAGCATGAAAAGCTCATGTGCAATAGTGGATATCGTGAAGTACCAAACTGGCAGGACTGTGAGCGCTCACCAAGTGTAGAACATTAAACGATGTACTATGAGGTTGGGGATATTATTGCTTATGAAATGTGAACATAGAGCCAGCCAGTGGCATGGTGATTAAGCAGTTGGAGCCCACATGACCAGCTATGCAGTTCAAGTCTCAGACCCAGAGGCTTGTAAAACACAATAGTGTGTGTGTGTGCCCCAAATCCTGAACCGAGATATGGAAGAGGAGGGGTTGAGGGAGGACATGCCATATTATGGACCCTTCTTCACTTTATCTCTCTCTCTCTCTGACAAGCATGTGCACTCTAGCAATTTTTTAAAAATTAAAGTCATTTTTAAATGTATATATATATATATATAGAGAGAGAGAGAGAGAGAGAGATGTGAATATATAGTTTCCCATGATTTCTTGATCTAGGAATTTTGAGTAGTTACTTTTATTATTGTTTTTGTGTTTCTTTTCAACGTTTGGCAGATTCACTATTTTCAGTAAGTATTTCTTGAGTTGATTTTGTATGATTTGGTTTTTCTTCCATGTACCACACTAAATTGCAACTGTATGGTTTTTTAAAACTTTATTTATTTATTTATTCATTTGTGTATTTATTTATTTAATTTGCTGTAGGGCACATGTGCTTATCAGATAGAGACAGAGAGAGAGAGGGAGAGAAAGTGAGAAAGCAAGTTGTCTGGTCTGGGACTCAAACTGTAGTCAGTCATGTGGGAGTCCAGTGCCTCAAACACCATGCCACCTGCTGGTCCTGCAACTGCATGTTTTTTTATGACAGTAGCTCAAGTAAAAACATTTTTTTTTTGTCTAGAGACATTTGTGCTTGCCAGAGAGAGAGAGAGAGGAAGAGGAGAAAACATCCCTCATGAGGGATGGTCATGCCACGATCTCTTCTCCCACCTCTCCCTACTTTAAGACTTTGGGTTTATACACACGTGTGCTCCGTGTGTTCAGGCTGCCAGGTCCAGTAGTCCAACTGCATGGTAATTTGTGTAGGATCTTGCTGTCTCAATCACCAGGTTATGGAGACAGTCAAGTAAAAGCAAACAGCAAAAATGAAAGTTCAGAGTCTATGTAAGTTTATTATGTATTCGAACACTAATTATACTCTTTACTCATTGCATTTGCAAGGACGTGACATTCAGGCTCCATATGAAGACTAGAAATCCTAATTATTTTTTGTGTGGAGGGAAATCGATCAAAGTAGCTTTTTGTAAGAGCAGCAGTAAGAGCAAATTGTTTTGTAAAGTGACACTCAAAGGTCTCCTTTAAAGTAAACTATGCCTCCTTTTGGAAACCCTAGTGCTATGGCATATTAGGTAATGCAGCTGTAGGCAGGTAACACCTAGCTCATTTCAAGATATGATCTAGATTCTGACTTAATGGGCTGCTAATATATGCTCAAAGTGGTCAGAGACGAATTCCCTCCAGAGACCTCCAGAGATCTGTGGAAATGTTTCTGGTCAAAAGAGGTGAAAGACCAAAGTCTTTGTTTAGAAAACAATTTTGACCACTTATACTTTTCATTCTATCACTGAAATGTCACTGAAATACATTTAGAGACAAATTTTCAAAGCCACCTTAGGACTCTCAGTAGCAGTGGTGTTGAATATAAATTCCAAATATGATTGCAGTTTACATATATGTAACCTAATGCTGCATAGTAGAACAGAAACTCCACTCTGAGTGAACAATGATTTCCTAAACTTTGTGGATTTAAAAAAAAAAAAAGTGGCCACCATTCAAACAGTATTCTGAAGGCGAATGATGCCATTCAAGTATTTTATTTGGCCCAATTAAAGGAAGTAAAAAAGTACATGATGCTCAAGTATTCAAAATTGCTCTGAAACACTGTGAAGTTTCTGTGACATGCTCGGATTCCAAGTTACATAAAGGTTATAAAAGAGGGCCCCAAAAAGGTTCCAGTTGTTTTTACACCTTTCTTTCAAGGGCTGATCACCACAGGGCAAATACATCATTTAGGCTTTGCAAATGATTGATAGATTTAATTCAGTGCTTTAAATTCCATGCATCTAGGAAATTTATTTAACATTATGTAAAAATTATATTTTTATATTATTCTCATACATCTGTAAAGGGGATAATTTTGTTGTTAATTTCAGTGGTCACATGACTGTTAGGGAAAAAGGCTGATAGGTGGAATAGGTGGAATTTTCTTTGGCGTAGTTATAGTTACTATAATAAGTATAGTAAGCTGCTTCTGGTACTTCTGATTACCCCAAACCCAAGTCATGATTGTCTGTATTTTTATTCTATATTCTGTTTTTTTTTTTTTTTAAGAGGCTTTTGCTATAGGGCATGTACACTTTGTACACTTGCCAGAAAGACAGAGAGACAGAAAGCAAGAAATCACCCCTCCAGGTGGATGGCCACATTGCAATCCCTTCTCCTTCATTCTCCTCTCAGGATCTTGGCATGCACGCACACGCGTCTGGTGCGAGTTTAAGCCACTGGATCTGGGACTCAAACTGCAGTCGACTACATGGGAGTCCAGCGACATAGCCTTTACACCAACTGCTGGTCCCTGTATTCTGTTTTTTTATTCAAGTTCTTTTCAATGTTTTTTTCAAAATATTGCTCTGCTTCAGGCTAAGCTATAGAAATTCTTTCTAGAAATTTCTCTTCCCCTTCACTGTTTTGTGAGATTCATGACTTTTTTCATACAAATGATTAAAGAACAGACCTTTTAAACTGAATTCTACTTGACTGAAATTTCATGTAGTTTTTGCATCACATCTTTCTGTCGATCCAGAGCCCTTTGAATCTCTTTGTGAAGTTCTCTGCCTCTTTACTAATGTATGGATTACCAACGAATTAGCTACCAGATTTGGGTGGTGGTTTTCAGTGTTCGTGTTTCTAAGATTGTAAGCTATTTTTACGGCATCTGATGCTAGTCCTGGCACATGAATTTGAACTAAATAGATAAACTGAGAGAATGGTCCATGCTTTATTCCATGTTGTTTGCTGTTTTATATACATACTTCTAGAATGTGGCAGTGTACATTCAAAAGTTGCCGTGGAACTATTTTTTGTTAACTTTATATTTATTATATATGCCAGTCATTTAAAGGCATAACTGGTTTTGATACTTATATAACCATCTACAGGAACCAAAAAGAAAATGAAAAGTTTTCTTCTTGGCCATACTTTTCCTTGGAAATCTAGCCCCAGAGTTAACTATGTAACCCCACCTAACACAGAGAGACTCCCAAGCAGAAGGACTATGCCCTTCTCTAGCTGTTTGTCGACTTCTTCCACATAAGTGACATTTATCTCCACTCCTCTTCAGCAGCCTGTCCCTTTGGTCATCCAATATACAGAAAAGTTATTCCACTTCTGACATAGTAAACCCCATGGTTTTACTGTTTCGCAAGTTATGCAACAGTATAGATCTTTAATGTACAAGTATCATCATTTCTCTATGTAGTTCATGCTTTTTTTAAGTTTCAGAAAGTTAATTTATAACAGAGAGAGAGAGAGAGAGATTGGAGGCAAGAGACAAGCCATGACAGGGTCTTTATGCTGCGATCTACCTGTAGCCTCAAGCAGGCAGGATTCTGGGCACCTGCTTGTGCCTGACATGTACAGAGAGACCTCGAGATGTAAACCTGGGACCTTCCAATATGGCTTCAGCTTCATGGAGCCTTGCCCTACCACTGTGCCACTACATCTGGCCCACGATTTTCTGTGTGTGTTGATTCTGAAAATATCTTCTTTTAGATCTTTGTTTCCATGCTTGTCTTTCTTCAATCTACCTTCTACTCACTGCCTTTCTGTTACTGGGAAACTAGTCAACTCTCCCACATGGCTCAAACCCTGCAGTGACTCTTCATCAACATCAGGATCTGCAGTAGATGACAAAGGCTTTTCACAGTCCCCTTCATTTTATTTCTTCTCTTTATACCTCCTACGAACAACACACACTCACACATACACATTCACTCTTACGATTTTTGAATTCGGCAGAACTCTGCAAAAGATGTCTGTCTGTCTTGCCTCCTTCTCCCACGGACCCATTCCTGTGAGTCTTTACATTTCCAGCATAACGCTTATCTCTGACATTACGGATGGGAAGTAAATGACCACAGGGTGGCTTTATCATTCTGATCCCGAGCAGCCTCGCTTTCCTCTGCTCCTTATCTCAGTCCCATTTGTTTATCTCGTCCACCCTTACATTCCTTCTATCTCACATGATTTCCATACTTCGCTGTAAAATCTCCTCTTTCATTTTAAATTAGGCTGTAGGTTTCTTATAGGCAGAAAATTCAGTATTTTTGCAGAGTACCTTCAACATATTACAAAATGCCTTGGTACATAGGCACAAAGTGGGGACATGTTCAATTTAAATGTAAATTAATTATTAAAGTCCCGAGAGCAAGTATTCCTGCCATATATTTCTTTGATGTTGGTCTTAGCACTTAGTGGGAAGCACGGCATTTCTGTTCAATAAGTGACGTAGGTGAGGCTATAGAATAGAGGACAACAAATGACTTCAGGAATGGGTAAACTGTACCTGTATATCCATGTATTGTGGTCCCACCATCAGTCTCATATAAAGTCTGAGTATTCATAATTCTGGGCATTTCCAAGCTGTACACCCTGTAAGAAATAATCCTTTTGTAAGCATTTCTGGAGGAAAGCATGTTTTTCCATTTCCTTTTTCCTATGTTTATCAAAACAATTGTTTAATATATTTGATAGGACTTATTTTACTACAGATAATTAATTTCCATATATTTCCCCATTAAAATATTGCAGAGTAATCGTTGACAGTATGCATACTAGAATGCCTGGTTTATTTTACTCTCTTGTCTATTTTAGAAAATAATAAATGCCATCATATTACATGTACCAAATGGTCCTCATTCTTCTCCACACTTCCATTTAAATGTGTATGTTGTGAACCAGTTCCATTGTCTGATGGTTAAGACAGTGTGATCACACGTGGTTTGAGTCCCAGACCCAGTTGCTTGAGAAAGAAACCACGCATGTGTGCATGCAAAACCCCTAAAGGGGGGAAGAAAGAGGAGAAGGGATTGTGGGGGTGCTTTTCTACTTTCTCTCTCCATCAAGCACATGTGCCCTTTCAAAACAAAACAAGCATAAAAACCCCACATACATCTGCATATGTATTTTGCTTTCTTAAAATAAAATTAGGATTGGAGCAGCAGGTAGTGTGGTGTTATGATACTGGAATCCCATATGGCCAACTGCAGTTTGAGTCCTGGACCTGGTGGCTTGAAAATCACACTGGGACTGGTAGGTGGCATGGTGGCTAAGGTGCTAGACTCCCACGTGGCCAAAAACAGTTCAAGTCCCAGACCTGGTGGCTTGCTTTCTCACTCTTCCTCCCTCCCTCCCTCTCTCTATCTGTATCTCTCTCTGGTCAAAGTAAATAATAATAATAAATAAAAAGTCAAAAAAGAAAATCACACTGGTGCATGAGAATGCATGCTCAAAATCCCAAGAGGAGAATGGAGAAGTGATTGTGGCGTGGCAATTCTCCTTGGAGGGTAATTTCTCGCTCCTCCTCTCACTCTCTCTCTCTGTCTCTCTCAGTGAGCACGTGCGCTCTATGGCAAAAAACAAAACAAAACAAAACAAAACCTTAAAAATACATTATTAGGGTAAAATTGTGTTATATTGTTTAGGAATGTAATATTCAATTGAAACAAATACTTAAAAGTATAAATATTAGAATTAGAGGATGGATTGATCAACTTTCTTTTGTACCTTCCAGTTAATCTGAATCAAGTAAGCAGCTCTGTGCACAGGTTAATTAGTGGATGTCTTCTTTATCTTACTGAATCTATGCCTAAGTAATTAAGAAATTATCTGAATGAGAAATAATTTAGAATTTCAGAGTCAAATTATATCAGTCCAATTATTTATGTAAAACTTGCTAAGAATAATTTTAATACCTTAGAGATATATGAATTCTTAGGATAAATAAAATGTTGAGATTTAAAAAATGGTGAAAGGAATTAAGACTAAAGGAATATACATACACACACACACACACACACACACACACACACACACACATATATATTGTTTTTAAGAAAGACTTTTTGCTATACAGCATGTGCCCTCGCCAGAGAGATAAAAGAAAAAGAAAGCAAGAAATCGCCTCCTGGGTGGATGGGCATGCTGTAATCCCTTTTCCATTCTCCTCTTGGGACTTGGGGCACTCACACACATGCACCCAGTATCAGTTTTAAGCCTCTATATCTGGGACATGAACTGTGGTTGACTACATAGGAGTCCAGAGACATAAGCATTGTGTCGTCTACTGGTCTCAGGAACAGGAATATAATTTATAAAAATTAGGTGAAACTAGGGTGAAAGTCTTAAGCAGACTACATATATAATTAAATCTTATATTTCATTTATCAGTGGGTTATAAATTGTATCTGATTTTTCTAGTATCCAACATGAAGGAGAAGGATCTTTGTGTACAGCATAAAAACAAGCCAGAGCATATGGTGTATCAGAGAGAAACTGATCTAATGGAACTTCAAAGCACAGAAAATTTTAAAGCTGGTGACTAGTAGCCTTATAAAGATCCTTCAGTATGAGAGAGGTCTTTCCAAAAGGTCATGGGAAATGCATATTATGAAAAAACCTATGTGTGGATTTAAAACTTTTGCACCCAAATGAACTGGTACTTTAATTCCACTTTCCATGAACTTTGTGAAGCCCCCTCACAAATAACCCAATATTAAATTGTGCATGATGAACATCCACTCTCGCTGATGATTCCCCATCCAGTGTAGTTCTATGGGGCCTATTTGGTGGGGCCTTAGTGCTACTTTTACTGTAAATGTTTTAGAGAGAGTGGTGAGTGTTGAGGTGGTAGGAGGAAAGTATTTGTCAATCTTCAAGATACAAATAATCCTAGAAAGGCTGATGTTACTTCAATGTTACTGAAGGCAGAATTGAAAGAGAGTCACATAATCAGCTCTCTAGAAACAAACCCACAGCCAGTTCCAGCACATCGTGTAGATCCCCCTTGACTCTCGAAACATTGGCGTAATCCAGCACTAAACATGGACTTCCAGGAATGAACAGTGTACTCTCCATGCTGATGGAGGCAGTTTTCAGCACTTTTGAAAAAATTATTGTTGACCCTTAGAGCAAGGCATAGTAGGAGTACAGAAATGAATGCCTTAAGGATCTAAGAAATTAAATCAAACAAATTATACTGAAGTGGAACACTAGCAGTTATAAAAGACAATACTATTCAATTACGATTCTACTAAAACAAAATAAAATATATATGGGTTTAATTAACCAAAAAAGAAAATAATAAAATTATTACTGCCAGAGGCTGCATGTACTGACCAGAGAGAGAGAGAAAGCACTCCCCAGTGAGGTGTGGTCATGATACAATCCTTTTTACTTCATTTTTCCATCATCTCAGGATTTAGGACACACATGCATACACATGCAGCATGGTTTTCAAGTGGCTAGGGTGGGATTTGAACCATGGTCACCTATGTGGGATCTAGCTCTCAATGCACAATGTTTAACCACTGTACCAGGGGCCAGAACCATACTTTTTTATACTAAAACTTTTTTTTTTTAATGGAGCGGGTATTGTTACTATAAACTTGAAGTGATTTTAAGTTATATTTCTTAATAATAGGACAAATTATTCCTTGTTATTGGTTAAGAGCAGGGTCAGATACTTTAATAATACAATGAAGTAGCTCATAAACAAAACCAAATGCCTGAAAATGAAATCTACCTAAAAGGATTTTACTTTACCTCTGTACTGATCAAAATATATGATCACTGACATTGTATTTGAGCACTTGATACGTTCCAGACACTGTGTGCTTTATCTGTATTAGCTCACTTCAGGTCCATGAAAATCCTACAAGTTGAGGATTACTAGTGCAATTATTATTAGTGTTACCCCTGTGCTGCAAATAAATTGTGTAGCTGGGATTTGAACCTGGGTGTCTTGGCTCCATCAGTCCACCCTTTTCTAATGTTTGAAAACATGTTCTCTGTTTGCTATTGAATACTTGTTGAATAAAGCAAAGGACCCAACATATTGAATAAGTGAGATAGTCCTTCAAATGAAGTTACTAGATTTTGCTTTCTCCTATGAACCCCAAGGTGAGGTGTGGCATATGTCCTGTTGGAACAAATAGAAAAGTTGTCCCTTATTCTTCCTTTCCAACAGTAGCTTGAAAGCTTTTCAAGTGTAGGGTTTGTCTAGTCCTGGATTTTATGTAACAGAAAAACAAGGTACTCTTCTTCCAGGCATTGTGTTTTGGAGAATAGGATGCTTCGTCTCTCCATCTCAGGACCATCTTAAGAAAAATGACAAAATTTGCCTCTATTTCTAAATAGAAAACTATTTCTGGTATATTTTGTCTGTGTTAGAGGTCATTGTCTGGTGTCCTTGATTTAAATATTGCTAGGCCTTCTCACTCTTGAGTGACTTTCTCAGTATTACTGGTAATTGATTGGGGTCTCTTATTACCTCTCCTCTGCTCAGAAACTAGAAGGTCTTGCTCTTTGCTCTCAGACAGACAAGGTAAGATGATACTCTTTTTCTAGTTAAGCAGATGTTTGAAGTCCAAATCATTTTCCAAACTCAAAGAAATAGAACATATGAAGTTCCTGTGAGTTACAGTGAGGGATTTAGCTGGACTATAAAAGGCTAAGCTACATGTATTACCATAGATACCTAGTAAGCTTACATTTTAAGCTGATCTTGCCTTCAGAAAATAGAAACATATCACCTTCTTTAATGATGAGAGGGGAGAAACAGAAATGATGACTTTTATCTCTATTGAGATGATCTGACTCATTATCTCAGATTCTCTAATCCTAATACCTTCTAAAAGTTTCCTCAACTCTTTAGGTGGGGAGAGTGTGGTGTTGTTGTAAATATGCTAGAATACTACATGCATTTTATTACAACTATTAATATTAGAGTCTTCATTTTACAGATGAAGAAACTGGGACATAGAAAAATGAGAAAGCTTGTTTAAGCTTATACAACTCTTTAGTACTTGAGCTGGGATTTACGCTGAGGCACAGGCTGCAGACATAGCCACTGAAACAGTGCTGTTCCCTAGAACATCCTAAGAAGATGAAAATGTTCTGCATCTGTGCATTTAAAGCGAGTTTTAAACCCAGAGAGCTACTGAACACTTCAAATGTCTCAAGTGCAACTGAGCAAATAAATTTTAAATTTCATTTGCTTTCCGTAAATTCAAAGTGAAATAGCCACACGTGACCAGTGTCTCCTTTATTAAACACCCCAGTTCTAGACTATTCTTTGTGTTTAGGAGAAATCAGGTTATATATTGGGTCAGAAGAACTAAGGGAACTTAATTGAACACATTTTTATCACACAGTGATCAGTACTGCCAGTGTTGATTATGACTACTAAGGGAGATAGTTTTGTACACCAATGGTATTACTTTCCTAACTTCATTTTAACAAACACCATGCTGGTTTTAATATACAGTGTAAGTCTCTCATGTGTCCCACAGGCCTATCATAATAAAGGAATAATACTACATTATCTAAGAATAATGACAATCAAGGGAAGCATCAATTAAATGCCTGCCATATACTGCTGTATAAGCCATTGGCTGCTCCTAACGTGGCCAGAAAGTTCATTCTTTCCAACCCTTTGTACTCCATATCTTAAAATGGATATAATTGAGGTTTTTGAAAATGCTATTTCCTGAGCTATTTTCACATCTATTGCACAAATTATTATTCCCTTAGAATACTTCTCTGTGGAAAATTGTCACGATACAGCAGAGGTTTCAACACAGTATATTTATAGGTTTTTTCAGCTGCACAAACTGTAGAAATCTGGGAACAGTTCGATGTGGAATAAAATTTCTCTGTCCCTTAATATCTTTTTTTACTTTATGAAATTTAAGATAGTAGATATTTACAATGAATAATCCGCTATTTTAAAAAATTATTTGTTTAATTTTATTTATTCATTCATTTATTTTAATTTGACTAGAGAGAGACAGAGAGGGAAAGTGAGAAAGTCGCCAGCTCTGGGACTCGAACTGTGGTCTGTTATGTGGGAATGTCCAGCACCTTAACCACCACACCACCTGCTGGTCACAGTAATCCACTATTGAGTCAAAGCTGAACCTTCATATTATTTAACATTCATATTATGTAACATTCATGTCAAAGGAATTTCTGTTTCCACTAGGCACTGCCTTACAGTATGATGGGGCTCATTAGTGGAAAGGATGGCTATTTTACTATGTGACTTTTTGGGGCTCTGGAAAAGCACTCAGACAAAAATTTGTAGAAAAGAGGGACTCAGAAATATCTGTGGAATAGATAAATTAATTACTGTCTTTTAATATTCCTATTTACATATGCTTAGATAAAAAATTTTTTATATTTTTCTTAGAACAATCTTTACCTGAAGAAAGCAGAGTGCTGGCCCCACAACACGGTGGTTCGGGAGCCAGATCCCTCATAACTGACCACAATTCAAATTATGGCCCAGCAACTTGGAAAATGTGCTGAGTGTGTGTGTGTGTGTGTGTGTGTGTGTGTGTGTGCGCACGTGTACTCTTAAAGTCCTGATGGGCTTTCAGCTTACATGAAAAAAATAATAACCAATCCAATTTAAAAATGGGAGGGACCAGCAGTTAGCATAATGGCTATGTCGCTGGACTCCCACCTAGTCGACTGCAGTTTGCCTCCCGGACCTGGTGGCTTAAAACTCACGCCGGGCGCGTGTGCGTGCGTGCCCGAGCTCCCGAGAGGAGAATAGAGGAGAAGGGATTGTGGCGTGGCCATCCCGCCGGGGGGGTGATTTTTCACTTTCTGTCTCTTTGTCTCTCTCTGGCTTTCTGGCGAGCGCACGTGCCCTATAGCAAAAAAACTTCTAAAAAAAAAATGGAAAAATGAGCTGAACAGACATCTTTCCAAGGAAGATATATGAATAGCCAAAAAAGACATGAAAACATGCTCAGTATCCCTTATCATAAGAGAGATGCAAATTAAAACCACAATGAGATACCAGCTAACTCCAGTTAGAATAACTAAATTAAAAAAAAAAAAAAAGAATGGTAAGTTCTGGCTAGGCTGTGGTGAAAAGGGAGCACTCCTACACTGTTGGTGGGAATATATATTAATGCAGCCACTGTGGAAAACAATACAAAGTTTCTTCAAAAACCTACATATATAACTACCATACAATGCAGTAATTTCACTCCTGGGTATCTACCCAAGGATAGGAAAACTCAAAGTCAGGAAAATACTTGCATATCATGCTTATTGCAGCATTATTCACAATTGTTAATTGGAATTAACCCAAATGTCCAAGAAAAAAACCGAATGGTTTGAAAAAGTATGGCACATATACTCTATGGAATACTACTCAGCCATAACCAAGAAAAAAGAGAGATTCTTGCATTCAATAGAAAGGGGGTGAATATGGAAGATTTACTGCTAAGTGAAGCATGCAGACTATGAAAGAGAGGCATTGTATGTCCTCACTAATAAATACTGAATGTCTGCATTCTATGGCAAAAACCAAAATATTGGAAGGTATAAAAGCATAGAGAGCAACTGTGGATACTAGAGACAGTGTGGGAGGAGGGTCGACAATGGGAGGCAGGAAGGAGAAAATCAAGGAGGAAAAAAACGCAGAACATTTAACAGACACAAAAATGGAAAATTATCTGTTGATGATAATGTGTATGGTAGTATCTTTAGACTGGACTAATGTGCAATAGATTCATGCTGGGAAAGTTCATTTTTGTATGCTGTAAAGATGCACAGTAATGAAATAATAAAAAACAAACAGACAAACTTTTCCTAAGGACTCCTTGAGTGATATGTTTCCTTTGTCTTTAAAATTTGTTTCCATGATATTTAAAAAAATATTTCAAATACATGAAATTCTCAGAAAAATAGATTTTAGACTCTTAGAAAGGAATGTTTTAGTTACTTGGCTCTAATGTATTTGGTTAGTTTACTCACCCTCTTTAATACAATTGTGTTATTCAGGGTTCTCTAAAGAAACAGAATCTGTAGGGTGTGTATGTATAGATGTGTAAAAGGAGAATTATTACAAAGAGTTGGCTCATATAACTCTAAAGGCGAGTGATTCCAATTCTGACCTGGTAGCCAGGTCAGATCCAAGAGATCCAGGAGAGCCCATCATGCAAATGAATTCTCTTGTTTGGAGAGGTTAAATTTTTTTTTTTTTTTTTTTTTTTCCTGTTGAGGACTTCAGCAAGTTGGATGACACCCACCCATATCACAAAGGGAAATTTACTTCAAGTTTACTAGTTTAAATCTCAGTCTCATCCTAAAACACCCTTGTGTTGACGAACACAAATGTCTCGGTAACATTAATGTGAAGAAACTTTGACTTACCTAAAGTTATGTGATTCTGGGATGGAGCCAGATATTTTTAAAGAAAATTGTTGCAATTCCCTCAGATTTATAATCAGCTACTGCTTATTAATCATTTATATTCTAGGTGCTTCGAGTGCTAACCCCTCATTCATTCAATGACATTTTAAGGTAGATAGTATTCTCATTTTTAGCAGGACGATAAAGCCTTAAGAGCTCATTTGGCCAGTCCTAGACAGAGTGAGTGTAATCTGGAAATGCTTGGTGCAAAGACCAGTGCTCCTTCAACTCTGTCCTGCTGCATGCCTTTCTGTCTGTTCATGACCTAATGATATGTAAATCATGGTGTCAATACCATCAATACCAATTATTGCAGTACTAACAAAAATATTTGAGATGGGGTGATTTATAAAGAAACTGAGGTTTATTAGTTCAAAATTTTGGTGGCTGGAAAGTCTAAGGTATCACGAAATGGCAGAAGGCAGAAATTTGAGGATATCAAAGAGAGGTCTATATTCATGTGGCCTCTGTCTGCCTCATTACTGTTTATTTTTTATTTTTCGCCTCTTCAGGTCTGGGTCTATAGAGCAAAGAATTTACAATATATGGTTCTTCTACTCATTTTTTTCCTATTGCTAACTCCAGTAAAAAAAAAAAAAATTCTATTCATGAAGAAAAATGACTTGTCACAGGGTTAGTTGGGCAGATAATCATCTTGAGAAAGATAATTCAAAAATTTCATTTTTCACCCCATGGGGATTTTAGTAGTCAGGATAAAAGATAAAGATTTCCAATCATTTATCAAGATGTTACATTTAAGAGTAGTTAATCTCAGGTTTCAGAGAGGAAATCCCCTTTTCTAGTGGTTATTTGCAAAGAATGACATTCACTGTTATAGCAAACTAAAATAACCAAAAAAGCCTTTCTAAATATTCATAGAAAAGAAAAAAAGCCTTAGAAATACCATATCTTAAATTTCTTTTTTAAAATTTCATTTCATTTATTATATTACTAATAACTTGCTTTAGTCATGAGAAAGACAGAGAAAGAGAGAAAGTTGAGAAAGTAAGCCAACAGGTCCAGGACTCAAACTGAAGTCAGTGATGTCGGAGTCCAGAGCCCCAACCACCATGCCACCTACTGATCCCTCATATTTTAAATTTCAATATTATTCAACCCCTGGTTGACAGTTTTTGCAGGAATAATAGAATCCTTGTTCTTAGTCATTGTAATAGTTGGGAAAACTGCATGGTTGGTCCCCCAAAGGTTCATGCTTTGGAATTTGGTATTAGCAGATTGTGATTGGATGTCCCCCATAATTTCACGTATTGGGAGTTGGTTGTATTGTAAAGCTGCTAAGTGTAAACTTAGTCCTTTCATGATGTCCCAGGGTGAGATCTTTGAGAGTGATCAAGTCAAGGCCTCATGATTGAATTCTGATGTGTATATAAGAATAGGAAATGAGGCAGACATAGGCCACATGGATATAGACCTCTCTTTGATATCCTCAAATTTCTGCCTTCTGCCATTTTGTGATACCTTAGACTTACCAGCCACCAAAATTGTGAACCAATACACCTCAATTTCGTTATAAATCACCCCATTTCGAATATCTTTGTTAGCACTGCAATTATTGACTAAGAGTCATTTAAGATTACAGGAAAAATCCAGGTGTTCAAAACTATTATATAGCATTTAAAATTTTTTAGTAAAAATATTTTTTCTCTAAATTTAAATAAGGACTTGTTTTGCCTCAACTTCCCCCCCAATACTCTTTGACATGCTGAAGATAGCATTTCCCAATCTGATTATAGATTA
This sequence comes from Tupaia belangeri chinensis, assembly GCF_000334495.1. Taxonomy (NCBI): domain Eukaryota; kingdom Metazoa; phylum Chordata; class Mammalia; order Scandentia; family Tupaiidae; genus Tupaia; species Tupaia belangeri. The sequence continues at coordinate 732,629 of NW_006206250.1, read as the reverse complement.
TCTTAGATTCTTATGAGAATAAAGTTAAAATAAAAATCGATTAAAGTAAAAATAAAAGTTAAAGTTAAAAATTCTCCAGAAGCTATTTTTTTCCTACTTTTGAAACACATTCCAACAGCGAAAAATTATGTTGTAATTTTTTTCCCTTGAACTTGTGAACCTAGAATATTCCCATTTTGTTGAAAGTCAGACGTAATCCACAAGTATTACATACTCCTATTTTCACATTTAAGAATTGACTAAGTTGTTTAGGAAATATTGTTATGTGCTTGGAATTTCTTCTCTTAGGAGTCAGTGGCACTTGTAATTATTTTAAATTATGAAGTCATCTTAATGTGAATCAAAATTTCAACAAATACAAGCATTTACTATATCTCTCTAGGACTCTATTAATCCCACAGTTAATATGATGTTATTTGTTCTTTTCTAATGGTATAATTAAGCATCTGTATTTTAATGAGAATAGAGCTCTTAAAATGTCACAGTACTTTATAAAACGAATATATTAGTCTTGTCAACGTGTATTAAGTCTCTTTTCCCCTGATAGCCATTATAATGGTTTTTCTTAATGGTGAACTTTGTGTGATTTAAGATTTTCTGTGGGAGTTTCTTTCTTTCTTTCTTTCTTTCTTTCTTTCTTTCTTTCTTTCTTTCTTTTGTTCTTTCTCTTTTTTCTGTTTGCTTAATAAAAGTCATTTGTCATTTAGTGATATTTGTACACTGATCACCAAGAACCTTTCACCAATTTCCTTTCACACATGGATCTTTAATATCCTTTGGAAATACATTGTGTGAGCTTTCAAAATTGCAAGTGTTTTTTCTGTTTGATTTCACAGATTGTCATCTAAACAACTTAAGCTAGATATTCAGACAATTTTTAAACAAGCTGTTTGTGATACCACCTATACAAGGAATGTACTAAATGTGAAGAATGAACAGATACTGTAAAGGCTATCAGTTGAACTTTATCTTCTTCATACATTTAAAATCAGACTGTTGAAGAACTCTGGAAATATCAGCCAAAGAAAACACCTTAGTTTCTTAGCTTTTCCAAGAAATCTTGACTAAGCTCAGCTCTTGATAAGAAGAAACAAGGAGTACTAGGTACGATTCAGGCTACCAGCATTTGATTATTTAGTTTCTTACATTTAAAAAAGTTAACTTTCTTTACACAAAATATATGCCAAATATAGTTAATGCTATTTTTAAGACTAGATATAAAATTTATATTGATTTTTAATTAAAAAATCATTTTCCTATATTTATATTGACTTGTAATTTAAAAAATCATTCTCCTTAGTAAAAAACAAAACAAAACATTTTTATTGTAAACAAGTGAGAAATTATAAAAAAGCCTAAAGAACAATATCAAAATCACTTACAATCATACCACCCACTGAAAAATCACTTTTAATATTTTTGATTAGTCCTTTTTAAAAATATTTTATATGTTGACATTATATGAAAGTTTGAGTTAGTTGCTCATGATAATGCAATTTTTTTATTTTTTTCACCTATAAGAAAAGGGGTTGGGCTGTGGGAGAAAAAAGAGCAATTCTCCCTCTCCCTCCACCCCCTCAGACATTCTTGATCACCAAATCCAGCCATATTGGTAGAGTAGAAAGAATGTCACATCTTTCTCAGGAAATGATCATGTTTTCAGGTTCTAATCTTTATTTCAAAGATGACCTCTTACTTAATCTAGTAATTACCGATGGTAATTATTGTTATTAATACTATTACAAGTATTATTTACTGGGTGAGGAATTGGTACATAGCATAATTTTGTGACCAAAGCTTCAAGATTCCTGCAAAGGAGGGGGTGGAATCACAGTCATATTTATTTTCCCAGTTAATTATTTCTAATTTCATGTGCAACCATACTAGCCCATATTCATGTTTATATTTTTTGAGTTATAATAATGTATTATACAAAATTTAGTAGAATAATAAAAACATTGGGACTTGAGTTTTCTAGACTTGAACACTGTAAACTCTGTGGCGGGGTAAGTTTGGGCTGCTCATTCCCCACAGTAGTCTTAGTTGGGGCTGAATGCCATAGTCTAGGTGGCTTAAACAACATACATCTATTTTTATCAGTTCTGGAAGGCTGACAGTCTGAGATCAGGGTGCCAGCATTCTTGGTAAGGGCCTTCCTCCATCCACAGATAACCATCTTCTCAGTGTATCCTCATATGGCAGAAAGAAAAATAATTTGTCCCATGTCTCTTATAAGAAAATTACTCGCATGCATGAAGGCATGCTTTATTTGCCTTTAAAAGGTGCTGCCCCACAATACTACCACTTTGGGGGTTAAGATTTCAACATATTAAAGTTGTGATACCACCTATACAAGGAATCACAACTTATAGATGTCTAGTCTATAAGATGATATTGGAGAAAAGATCATAAAGCCTGCCTTTCTTCATAGGGTGTATTAAGTTGCAAATAATATCCTCAGGTATTCTCTGCAATTAAAACTAAAATGAGGTGTGTTTGAAAAGTCAAAAGGTAGGTAGGACCAGCAGGAGGAGTGGCGGTTAAGCCACTGGGTCCCACGTGGCCAACTGTTGGAATCCTAGACCTGATGGCTTCAAAATCACATCAGGCACGTGTGCATGCATGCCCAAAATCCTGAGAAGAGACTGGAGAAGGGCTTGTGGTGTGGCTATCTCCCTGGGGTGCGGAGGTGATTTCTGGTTTTCTCTCTTTCTCCCTCTGTCTCTCTGGCAAGTGCACATGCTCTTTATCAAAAACTAAAACAGAAAGAAAAGAACAAGAAAAGACAACAGGTGTGCTATTCCTAGGAGCTTATGTTGACTTCTAGTGTTATAGAGAAAAAGAGTAGAATTTCATTAATTCATTCATAAAGGGATAATATATTAATATGTTCATGAATCCATAGATTCAGTGACTATCTCAGTGCCTCCTGCATTCCAGGTATTTTTCTAAAAATCTAGGTAAGCTGACAAAACCAAGACTATAAAGTTTTTAATAAAAAATAAACTAGTGATGGGAGAGAATATAACATATATGCAAAAAATCCTCACAGCTCAGTTCTAATTGCGCAATTAAAATGTCAGGAGTTTTGGTTAAATCATTTAATTTTTATTTTAGCTGAGTGCTTATAATACCTGTCCTACTAGCCATTCATTGAGAGAAACAAATGAGGCAATGGATGTAAAATCATTTGCAGAATAAATATTACAGCACGCGTGCTAATTATTATCAAGTACACTTTGAAAATGCATGGAATGTATTACATGCTTTTGCAATATTTCATTCTGGAGTCCATTATTTTTGAGTTCTTCAAATCTCTGAAACCAGTGCAAGTATTTTGAAATGAGTTTCTTTAGTATAAGTTTTCCCTCTAGTGGTTGCTGTGGAAATCACATGAACTTTTTCTAATGCTAAATGTTCACACGGGAATTAAGCAAACTAAAAAGAATTGAAAAACAAATAGCCTGAAATAATGAGGCGACATTACCTAGTTATTTTTTTATTTTTATTATATTTTACAGAAACTATCCGGTTGGATGGTAAAATTGTGAAGTGGCATTCAGTGTTTGAAAAGTAGGAAGAGAATTCTTTGCTCCTTTTATAGTAGCTGATAGATTTTAATGCAGATGATGGTTAAGATATGCTAGACTTGGAAGACATAATAGAAAAGCTATACATTCCTCATTTTATCATAATTTGGGAGTCATAAAAGCTTATAGAAAATGCAAATTTATTAAGAACTTGGCATATATTCCAAATGTTGAGGTGCCAAAATAAACTCATACTTTAATTCCATTTTCCCATGAACCTTTTGAAGTTCTCTTGTACATAAAGCACTTTCAAATACAGGCTTGTAAATGCTTTTGCTTTCTTTCCTGATCTGGCTTAAAGTACAGCAGTAATCTCCAATCTTGGCTTCCTCACAGGAAGCTGAACAGAAGTTCTGCGTGAGTAAGCTTTTTTTCTTTATTTTTCTTAAAGGTACCTCTTTTAGAAATTAGTTTGAAAGGAAAAGACACTTTAATTTGATGAGAGGATCAATACATTTAAGAAGTCTAACTCCTACTACAGCCTAGAGGTCCTGATCTGTCATCTTCCTGTCTCTGTCCTGTTTTTCTCACAGCCCGAGTGCTTGGGCCTCAGGGCCATCCTTCTCCCTCACACAATCTGCATCTGCACTTGCTGTTCCCTGTTCCTTGTAAGCTCTGAATCACATAGTAAATGGATCCTACCTCCAAGTCTCACCTTCCTCCAAATGGTGGTCCCTGATCAGTCTAGCAGAGTAGTCTTTTAACAGTTAATCATCATTCCATTATCCCTTTATTTAACTCCAAAAGTCAGCACAATCTAAATTCCTCTGTAATTTAGTTTTTACAGATTCACTGTCTGTATCCCTCAAATAAATATAAATAAATAAGTAAATAAATAAAGAAATAAGGTATATAGGACAATAGATTTGTTCCTCTTGTCATGATTTTACCCCAGATCCTAGGTAAGTGCTTCACATAGGGCGGGTGCACCATGGCTGACACAATGAGTAAATGAATGGCAGATGACAGGTGAGGTCTTCCCAGAGCTCACAGAAACGTGTACTATGAGAAAGTTCTGCATCAATTTCATTTTTTTACACCAAATTAAACTTGCACTTGCATCCATTTTTTACATGAACTTTTTGAAGTCTCCTTGTATTAACATGCGTTAATTGATGCCAACTGTTTTAAAGTATTATTGAAACTCTGGGTAGTTCTTGGTGCCTGTCTCTTTTATTTTTTAAAAATTATTTTATTTAACTTTATTTATTCTTTCATTCATTCATTTAGACAGAGAGAGAGAGAGAGAGAGAGAAACAGAGAGAGAGAAAGTGAGAAAACAAGCCACCAGGTCTGGGACTTGAACCATGTCAGCCATGTGGGAGTCTAGCGCCCTTAACCACCACACCAACTGCTGGCCCCAGTGCCTGTCTTAATTGACCTGCATTTTTCCATTTTTGAAATAATTTAACTTCCTGATAGACATTATATTCAAATAAGGCTTGTAAAAGTTGTAATTCTTCATACAGTAGTCTTATTACAGAATCATTAAAACAACATTTTGGGGTACTAGCAGATGGCGTAATGGTTACGTTGCTGGACTCCCATGTAGTTAACTGTGGTTAGTCCAAGACCTGGCAACATAAAACTCACACAGAGCACATGTGCATGTGTGCCCAAGATCCTGAGAGAAAAATGGAGGCGAAGGGATTATAGGGTGGCCATCACCCCAGTGATAATTTCTCTCTTTCTGTCTCTCTGTCTCTTTCTGTCTCTCCAGAGAGCACATGTGCCCAATAGCAAAAATCTCTCTCAAAAAAATAAAACAAAATAAAAATTGACATTTGGGGAGGATGTTTCATAGATTTTCACTCATACTAAATAAGAACATGATTTTTTTTGTCTTTTTAAGTTCTTTAGATTCCACAGCTTATTAATGATATATTCGATTTCTTATTCTTTTTAATAAGAAGTTTTTCCATATTTAAAGTTGTTTTTCTGCAATTCGTACTATTTCATTTTGTTTTGTCCTCCATAAGGGGATAATTGTTCACACTTACATACTTGGCTTCAGCACAGAGTCTTTTCTAGACTCAATAAATGATTAAAAATAAATAAATAAAGCAACTTCTCAAAAGGTTTTGGAGAAAAAAAAAAAAGAAAAGCATACACGATGCCCACAGATTCAGTCTCTAAAGTGGGGGCTTCTGTATTTACATCTCTGGAAGACTGCCGGGGGTCAAGCCTGCAAAACACACTGTTCGGAAATGCGTTGCTGCTAGTTGCCTTTCTGTTCCTGTTTATTGCCTGACAATGTCGACTCGTTGCCTCATGCAAGACAGACACAGGTGGTTGTGCTGAAATCTTGTGGCAAAAAGGGCAAAGGCTCCAAAACCTGTGAATTTCTTCCATCATTTTTCTGCTCGGTCATGTTTTTCATGCAGCTGTATGAACACGAGGGAGATATGCATCGATTGTACAGTGTTCCCCTGATAATGTTTTAAGAGCTGTGTGTTCTCCAAATGTGATAATAATCCAAATCTGTTCTCTGTCGTGGCTGATACTCTGTGTGTGTGCGGGTGTATGGGCGTGTGTAAGAAAGAATTTATCCTTAATCTGTTGTAAATGAGCGATAGAAATGAGAATGAAAATTAATATGCATTATATGGATAGTTCTGTTTATTACAAAGACTTAAAAAATATGTAGATGCAAACCAGCTTATCACTGACTGATTCCGGCTCTCTCCTTTTGCACTCATGCTTTTCTGCTTTCGTTGCCATAGTTACTGGCTTAATCATGATGCACAGAACCATTTCTAATTACAGTATATGCCAGCACAAAAATTAATTCACTGCATATCTTAGGCCACAAACAGCTTGGAGCTGGTTCTTTGGCACTTTATTACCACATATTCTGAAAAAGACATTTATACATAATTTTAAATCTGTTATTATCTGCGACTAAAATGAAAATAAGTCTCTAAAGTGAACTGATGTTAATATAATGGATACAAAAATGTTGAGAGGTGAAGGTTTTATTACAAGCGAGACATCATTAATATTATCCCATACATGTTAATTAATTGCAATTATACACATTTAACAATCTTTTCCTATCAGAAAACATTTGTAAAGGGATGCTCATAATTTAGAAACCAAAATTATCCGATTGCTGTGACTAAGCAGTTGAGCTAGAAGCCACTGTTTGAGCATTCACATTTTCCACATAATAGACGATTTATGTCAAAATCTCCTTTGCTGAATTTTTAAAGGAACTTATGGATTACTTAGTACAAACTAGTATTTACTAGTGTATGTTAAACTCTTACCAGGGGCATGAAGTAATTTCTTCCTGTGTCATGCAAGAAGATGGAAGACCAGCCAGAAGTGAATCTGCTTCTTAATTCCTGTTCCAGTAATCTTAACCATGCAGACCTAGTTAAAGGAGGTATCAAAAAAAAAAAATTATGAGCATTCCTGTTCATTTTCATTATTTGGAGTCTGAACAGCTGTTATAAAATATACATTATTATCAACAATAGAGATTTCAGAATAAATTACTTTTGTGTGCATACTATTATTCATATGATAATGCTATTATTTTAAATAAAAGTATATTATACTTTCTTGGTCATAGCAAAATGTTTGCTAATATACCAAAAGGCTAGCGATAGAAATGAGAATGAAAATTAATATGCATTATATGGATAGTTCTGTTTATTACAAAGACTTAAAAAATATGTAGATGCAAACCAGCTTATCACTGACTGATTCCGGCTCTCTCCTTTTGCACTCATGCTTTTCTGCTTTCGTTGCCATAGTTACTGGCTTAATCATGATGCACAGAACCATTTCTAATTACAGTATATGCCAGCACAAAAATTAATTCACTGCATATCTTAGGCCACAAACAGCTTGGAGCTGGTTCTTTGGCACTTTATTACCACATATTCTGAAAAAGACATTTATACATAATTTTAAATCTGTTATTATCTGCGACTAAAATGAAAATAAGTCTCTAAAGTGAACTGATGTTAATATAATGGATACAAAAATGTTGAGAGGTGAAGGTTTTATTACAAGCGAGACATCATTAATATTATCCCATACATGTTAATTAATTGCAATTATACACATTTAACAATCTTTTCCTATCAGAAAACATTTGTAAAGGGATGCTCATAATTTAGAAACCAAAATTATCCGATTGCTGTGACTAAGCAGTTGAGCTAGAAGCCACTGTTTGAGCATTCACATTTTCCACATAATAGACGATTTATGTCAAAATCTCCTTTGCTGAATTTTTAAAGGAACTTATGGATTACTTAGTACAAACTAGTATTTACTAGTGTATGTTAAACTCTTACCAGGGGCATGAAGTAATTTCTTCCTGTGTCATGCAAGAAGATGGAAGACCAGCCAGAAGTGAATCTGCTTCTTAATTCCTGTTCCAGTAATCTTAACCATGCAGACCTAGTTAAAGGAGGTATCAAAAAAAAAAAATTATGAGCATTCCTGTTCATTTTCATTATTTGGAGTCTGAACAGCTGTTATAAAATATACATTATTATCAACAATAGAGATTTCAGAATAAATTACTTTTGTGTGCATACTATTATTCATATGATAATGCTATTATTTTAAATAAAAGTATATTATACTTTCTTGGTCATAGCAAAATGTTTGCTAATATACCAAAAGGCTTTTTTTTTTGCAATAATCATATATCTTTCACTAAGCTATAGATATAGGTTTTCTATTAGATTGTTCAAAGTAATTTTTATTGCAAATTGTTGTGTGGATGCTTCTAAACATACGTGAATCATATTACATTGTTTAACATGGAAACACATATATCGATGTATTTTTCTGTGTTTTTCTATGCAAAAATGCATCATGACTTTTCAGATAATCCAATACATTTTCAGAAGAAATCTATGTATAGTGCTTTATTGATTCCCCTGATTTCAAGATCTTTAGGTATCTTATAAATGTTAGTCTACCAGGCATTTTCAAGTGCACTGATAAATCCAATTGTAATCATTTGTTATTGAAAAGTAATAAATGGACTACATCCCCATTGTTGTGACTGTCCTGCCATCTCATTTTGCTGTGTCCCTCTCTATCTTGCAGGGGGTCTTCTTTGGCACGTGTGCTTTTTTCGTTCTCAGAAATGTCATATGCGATCTGGAATGAGGCCCAATGGATCTGTTTGTACTTAATGGAAAAATTCATGATTGCCAAACTAGAAATGTTTCTCTGCCTGTCAAGACTGAAGATAAATGTAAAATAAAAGCATGAAAACATTTCTTGCTGCAAAGATTAGACTTTTCCTTGTTAGTTCTGTTTTTTTTTTTTTTTTTCTCTCCCGAGAATTTTAATATAGGGGTGTGTGCACTCGCTGGAGAGATAGAGAGAGAGATATAGAAAGCAAGAAATCACACCCCAGGAGGGATGGTAACACTGCAATCCCTTCTCCTCCATTTTCCTCTTGGGATATTGGGCATACATGCACGCCCACCCAGCATGAGTTTTAAGCCATTGGGTCCAGGACTCTAGCTGTGGTCAACTATGAGGGAGTCCAGTGTGTTCACCATTATGCCATCTGCTGGTCCTGCTGCTTTTGTTTAAAGTCATCATACTCTAATTGTATGCCAAGCTATGTATCCAGTTATATGTATTATAGTTTATTACAAAATAAGTTTTAACTTTCAATTGAATTTTACTTTGATTTTTTTTCCATCTGCTAGACTTACGTTATAGTCAATGAACATGTGAAATGAGTATGTTATGCTGTTAACTGAAATAGCTTTCAAATTAGGGAACTATTTAATTATCATTTATATTGGTGATCAGTGGTCTCCTTTTAATTGAGGAAGACATATTTATTAGCTTTTTACTTGGATATTTTTAATTTGCCTGGAAGTAAATGTAAATATGCCAGGACTACAAATCCTATTAAATGTAGCTTGTACTGATTTAATAGAGTCAAAAAATCTCTTAATTTGGATAACATATTTTACATCAGAAAGAACAGATTATGAAATCATTCATAATTCTAAATACTCTAGAGATGAAATTGTACTCATGAAGATTGCTGCATGAGCTTCTGTTTCCTCCCCTCAGGGTTCTTTGGCACAGATCTTAGTAGTAATTGTCTTTGCTGGAACAATATTGGGTCTTCCTCAGCATTCATTCTGAATTCTAACTCTAATCCGGAAGTGTGACAGATACAATTTACATTCTATGCAGATCCCTCAACTGGCAATCACAAATAGGAGTGACATTTTTAATTAGAAACCTTTTTCAACACCATTTTAGTAATTTACTAAATTATTTCAATTAGTTAAATAAAAATATTGATATTATACCTAAGGTATAAGGAGTTAAAACTCATAGTCTATGTTACCCACTCTCCTGAAGTCATGTCTATATAAATAATTGATTAACAACTTTTAAATTAAATAAATTGATTGAGAGTAGCCTTATTGACCAAACTAATTACATTATTTGAGTTTAGCTTTTGATCAAAGTGGCATGTCATTTTAGGTGCAGCTTTTCATTGTGAAAATGGACCATACATTTAGCTTGACTTTGCTTTCAATTCAGTGCTTTTACATTAACATTGTTCAAATGGCCAGATACCTTCCAACAGATTCTCACTTTCATTAATTTTATATTCAACATCTCAAATATAACTTGCTTAAAACAATCCAAGTAAACATATAAAATAAAATGCAATAGTCCCCTTCATATTCCCACAGATTTCCCCTCCTTATTTTACTCTCCAGTCCATTGGTAACCACAATGATCAACACACTGGATACTTTAATCTTCCTATTTATTTATAACTTGTCCATCCATTAATCGATCATTTTAAGTAGAATGTGTCATATGGAGTTTCAGTTTCATTTCCACGAATCGGGCACATCTGTGTATTTCTTGTTATGAATTAAGTCACATTATACAAGTTGTTCTATAACTTATTGTTTTTAGTAAGTTTTTCATAGAGCTATGTATAGATATAATACATTTGCATTAAATATTGCTTACATATATATGTACATACACACACGCCATAATCTATATGTAAAATGATGCATTTAACTGATAGACGTTTGAGTTGATTCCCTTTTATTTACTGTTTACCAGGAAATGGAAAGTTCGCCTTTGAGTGCATGTCAGTCAGTCAGTCAGTATTCTATAGAACAGACTTCTGAAAGTGGAATGGCTTACTCAAAGAACAAGCATATTTGTAATTTTGATATTTTGATAAATTACCTTCCCTAAAAGCTATTTCCACTTTTAATTCCACTAAAAGTGGATGATGGCTTCTGTTATCTCTATCCTTGGCAATGCTGGAAAATATCAATCTTAATTATAGGTATTTAATGAAAAGATGTTTTTTTATTATTCCGAGTAAGATTGATCATCTTTACACATATTACTAGACATTTATTTTTTTCTGTGACTTATTTATTTATATCCTTTCTTTATTATTTATTTGTCTTTCTATCATTTATTTGTAGGCGTTCTAAATATATCATAGATATTAAGCATCTATCTAATAAAATTTAGCAAATGCTTTCAATAGTATGCTTATCTTTTAACTTGATGGTACTTTTTTGCTCTATGTAGGTTTTACATTTTTATGTTGCTTTTTTTTTCAATATTTTCCTGTTTTGTTCCTCACTTTATGTCTTAATGGGCTGTCCTTCCATTTCCCAACATTTACAAAATTTTCAAAAAGTCTCTTTCTTCCATGAGCCAAAAGGACAGACAAAGAGAGAGAGACAGAGTGACAGTACCCCCAGTAGGGTCTTGACACTTTGATCCACCCCCAGTCTCAGCCAACCCTAGATCATAAGCATGCAAGTACTCAGAGGGGTAAACCCAGAACCATGCTAAGTGGGTCAGCCTTGCAGAACATCGTGTTTTACCACTGGGCCACCATCTAGGCCCCAATTTTGAAAATTTTAAATAATATTTTCATTAATAATGTTTTTCAAAACATATGTTTTGACATTTAATTATTTAATTCATAAAATATCCACAAGTGCCTACTGGATATTAGGATTTGTGTTAGATGGTTGAATAAACTATAGAGCAAACCCAACATGAATCCTGCTCTCAGGACCACTGCACTACAGTTAGCTAAGAGATGCAGCTCAGAGCAGCACATCAACGAATTTCATTATGAACTGAAGTAAGTGCAATAAAAGAAAGGTATGCATGGAATTTGTATTTTGCTCTGAGAAAGAAATTCAGTTACTTTTTACTCAATATTCAGCTATTATTTTCTGTTCAATTTGTTTAATAGTGGTCTATTGATGACAGAACTTAAAATAATTACCATAATTGAATTGACAAGATTCTGAACTTAAATTTATTAAGTCAGTATCTCCCATCATTTAATTAAGTCAATATCTCCCATCATTATACTTTTTAAATCATTCTAACATACTCACTCTTGAAGATTTGCTTTGAATTTACATGTTATATATTAAAAATTTTGTAAAATTATACATTTTTTAGTTTTTCTTGCCATAAGGAGTGTGTTCTTGCTGGAAAGAGACAGAGATTTTGAGTACATGTGCACACATGCCCCTCATAAGTTTCAAGCTGCTAGATCTGGGACTGGAACCATAGAAGTCCATGTGGGAATCTAGCATCTTAAGCGCCACATCACCTGCTGGCCCCACATTATAAAAGTTTTAATGAGTTTATATTGATAGATTAATTGGGGGCAGAATGGTTATCTTTTTACTGCTGAGTCCTTGAATTAAGGAATATAATACTGTCTCTTTTTTAATTCAAATTATATTTTATTCTTTGTCTTAAGAATATTTCAGGCCTATGGTTGGTGCTTAAGGTGGCTGGATTCCACATGACTGATTGTGGGGTTAGAGTCTTTAACCCAGTGCTTCAGAAACACACTGGGTATGTATGCGTGCATGCCTCAAATCTTGAAAGGAAGGATAAATAGGTAAGAAAGAATTGTGGCATGACCCTGCCCCATAGCGGGGTGCTTTCTTGCTTTTCCTCTTTCTCACTGCCTTTCTTCAGTTAGTTAATGTGCCTTCTGGCAAATTTTTAAAAAGAAAAAGAATATTTCATGTTTTATATTTTTCTTCATAGATACTCATTAGGGTATTGATATTGAAAAGGGGATGTAAAAATTCTAATTTCGGGGACCAGTAGGTGGTATAATGGTTACATCGCTGAATTCTCATGTAGTCAACTGCAGTTTGAGTCCTGGATCCAGTGTGCATGTGTATGCCCAAAATCCCAAGAGGAGAATGGAGGAGAAGGCATTGTGGCATGGTCATCTCTCCTAGGGGGGATCATGTGTGATTTCTCTGTCTCTGTAAGGAGCATATGTGCCCTACAGCAAAAATATCTTCAAAAATTCTAATTTCTTTGAGTATTTCCTTTGTTTTAGTAGTAGTTTTAAGATCCTGGTCTTTTGATGGCTTTTAGGTGGTAGTAGGGGAAGTGACGAATTTGCAGTGGGGTAGGTTGTCTTTACTATTAGAGGATAACTTCTTTTCTGTACATTGGGAATCTGTACCATTGGTTGTTTCAGTTCCCTTGAGCACAATCCTCCTTCTCCTTGAATACTCACTTAAAGGTGTGTAAAAAATTCCTGAGCTGTGGTTAACAACAAAATCTAATGATTCTAAAGGACCTGCCACCCAGGAGATCAGAGGGTGACATGTAGTCACTTCTGTAACTGAGAGGAAATCCAAAGATGGTGGGTTAATTCTACTCTGTCTACAGTAGACATGGAATTCAGAATAAAAGTTGGAATTCAGAATAAAAGTGCAAGACTGCACTCTGAGGTATCCATGCCTATCATAGAGGCAAGGCAACTTTTATAAGTTTCAGCAACAAAATTCTCATTAAAGTAGCCAAGAAATTCATGTGGAGTTAAATGGGACCAAGAGATTATCATTCCTTTTTAAATTACAAATAGCTCTTAATATCTACTTTAGGATTTTATGCTTGGTTATAATCTTTGAATATGAAATGGAGATATGACTGATAGTTTATTTTATCATTATTGTTTTTAAGGATATACACAGATGATTAGCTAGTTTTAGGTAGCAGTTTAAGAAATAAGACTGCTTGGGGCCAGCAGATGGCATAATAGGTACATTGCTGGACCCTCACATAGTCCACTGCAGTTTGAGTCTTGACGGTGGCTTGAAACTTATGCTGGGCATGTGTGTGTGCATGCACAAAATCTCAGAAGAAGAATAGAGGAAAAGGGATTGCAGCATGGCTTTCCCCTTGGGGGTGGGAGGTGGAGGGGGAGGGAGTCTTTTTTTCTGTCTCTCTGGTGACCCCATATCTCCCAAGGCAAAACTTCTTAAAAAAGAAAAAGAAATAAGACTACCTTAAGGATAACATATTCAGTATATAGCAGTTTAATTGTTAGACAATTTGTCAATATGCCTGGAGGCATAAATGGTAGCTTCAGAATTATAAATGGAAGCAAAATAAATTAAATGTCATGGTTTTATAGCCCTGCTGTTATGTGAAAAAGTATCTCTAAGCATTTATAGGAAGTTAATTTTCTTTTTTACTTTTATTTTTATTGAGCTGGTTAATTTCACAAACCCTATAAATTTTAAAACTGAGTACCAAGCACTGCCACATGTCTTCAAACAATATACCTATTCACGTTTGAGCAGTATCTTTTGAAAATTATGCTGCCAACATTTATTGAGATGAATATAATCTATGTCATTTCTTTTACATCTTCAGATTTGGGTGATATGTTAAAGTGTTTTGGTCACTATAATTTTAAATTAACAACCAAGTAAATTATTTCATTTTTAATTAAGGCATAAATTATGTATAATTAGGCATAAATTAATTAAGGCATAAATTGATGTATAGCCAAAATTTGGTGTACTTAGATTGCTTAGATTCATGGTCATGATCCCTTTCTTCCTAGGAGCTAATTGAGGAAAGTCTAAAAATCACCAGTTTACAAAAGAGGGTAAATGCTGTAAAATTGACATTTAAAACAGTCATATTTGTGGAAGAAAAATTTATGTTAAATAAAGTAATAATTATTAATTTAATTAATAATGTATTCATTTAAAGTGTAGAGTTCAATGAATATATATATATTTTTTTTTTTGAGAGGTTTTTGCTATACAGCGTGTGCACTCTCCAGAAAGACAGAGAGAGACAGAGAGACAGAAAGTGAGAAATCACACCTCCAGGGGCAATGGTCACACCGCAATCCCTTCTCCATTCTCCTCTTGGGATCTTGGGCATGCATGCACACACATCTGATGTGAGTTTAAGCCACCGGGTCTGGGACTCGACCTGTGGTCGACTACATGGGAGTCCAGCAACATAGCCATTATGCCAACTGCTGGTCCTGAGTTCAATGAATTTTTTTTTTTTTTTGAGGTGTTTTCCACAGGGGGTGTACGCTTTCCAGACAGAGAGAGACAGAGAGACAGAAAGTGAGAAATCACCCCCCAGGGAGGATGGCCATGCCGCAAACCCTTCTCCGTTCTCTCGGGATCTTGGGCACACACGCACACGTGCCTGGCGTGAGTTTTAAGCCACCAGATCCGGGGCGCAAACCACAGTCGACTACATGGGAGTCCATTGGACATAGCCATTACGCTAACTGCTGGTCCCTGAGTTCAATGAATTTTGACAAATGAGAAACCAATGTAAACACCATCATTACTCAGAGAGATTCCTTGTACCCTTTGGTAGTCAATCATTCCTTTCCCCCTCTCCTTCAGTGTTCTTGTTTCTCCACTACAGTTTTGCCTGCTACAGAATTTAATATAAGTGAGTGTAGGTATTTGTAGCTGGATTATTTCACTCAGTCTAAAGCTTTTGAGATTCTTATGTGTTGTTCTATGTTTTAATAGCTCATTTCTTTTAAATGCTATGGTATCCCATTGTATAGGTTTACAGCTTGTTTATTAACTCATCCGCTAATGGACATTTCTATTATTTCCATTTTAGGATTACTATGAATAAAACTTCTAAAAACATTTTGTACAAGTCTTTGTGTGAGCATAAATTTTCATTTTTATTCACTAATTATTTTGAAGTGTAATTGCTGGGTTTTATGGAAGTAAAGTGTATGTATAACTCTGTGCAAAACTGCCAAACTATCTTCCAAACTTGTGTCATTTTGTATACCCAACACAGTGTGGGACTCAGTATTACTCCATATGCTCACTAATATGAAGTATTGTCAACTTTTTATTTTAGTCATTTTAGAGCGTATGTAGGGGTATTTCATTGTGGTTTTTACTTGCATTTCTTTGAAGAATGGAGACGGTGAGACTCTTCATAAGTTTATTCATCATTCATACGTATACTTTTTGAAGCATCCAAACCTTTTGTCCATGTCTAATAAATGTTACATTTTCTAATAATTAGTATTTGCATGGTATTTCTTTTCCAATCTTTTATTTTTAACTCATCTCTTAATTTTTAAAATTATTTATTTTATTTCCAGTGAATGCATGCAGTAGTGAAAGAGACAGAGAGAAAAAGAGGGAGAGAAGAGAGAACCTCCAAAGGGGCGTGGTCATGCTGCAATCCTATTTGTCCATCCCATAAGCATTTTAGACACTTGTGCACATGGCCTGTTTTTCAAGCTGTTGGAGCCAGGATTTGAACCATCGTCAGCCATGTGGGATCAGCTCTCTATGCACAACACTTAAAACTGCTGCACTATAGGACTGTCCCTGTTTCTTTATAATAAAAAGATTTAAAGTATATATTTGGGAATTACTTTTTCTATAGTCTGAGACTCCACATTTTATTTGTGGTGTTCAGACAAAAAATATTATTGTAATTGACAGCATAAACAGGTTTATGTCTTTACTTCTGTTTATTTTCTATATGTCCCATCTATTCTTTGTTTATTATTTACTTTTTTTGGACTTCTTTTGAAATGAGTAATTTTACTATTCTTTTATTTTCTTGTCAACTATATTTCATTTTTAGTTGTTTAATAGTCTTTCCAGGAGTCACACTATGCACATTAATTTATCATAGTCTACTTTCACATTATATAAATTCATGTATAATACAAAATCCTAAAATGATATACGTCTACTTCATCTTCACCCCTTTGTACTACTGTTGCCATTTTATTTCTATCTGAGTCATAAATTCAGAATACTTTGTTATTGTTTTTATTATAAACTGTCAATGACCTCATCAAGAAGTGATTTTTAAAATGAGAAAATGCCTTTAAAATATAGTATTAGTATATTTGTGCTTTTATAAGAGAATACCACAGACCGGGTAATTCATAAAGAGCAGAAATTTATTTTCTCACGTTTCTGGCTGGGAAATCCAAGATCAAAGTAGCAGCAGGTTTGGTTGTCTATGAGGGCTGCTCCCCGCTGCCAAGAGGGCTCTTGGTGCCACCCTCCTTGGAAAGGAACACTGTTCCTTCACAGGTGCAAGACAGAAGTTCAGGAGGGCCAATGGGTGTACGAGGCCTCTTTTATAAGGACCTTAACCCATTCATGAGGGAGGAGTCCTCATGGCCTAATGGCCTCTTAAAGATCCCACTTTTTAATGCTATCACGTTGGCAACATCTGAATTTTGGAGAAGACACATTCAAACCATGGCAGATATATGTACATATTTATCATTTCTAGCACTCTCTAGTCTTTCTGTAGATCAGAGTTCTATCTGATATCACTTCCTTTTTACTAAAGAATTCCCTTTAGTATTTTTGTTGTTAGGGAAATTTGCTCGAAATGGATTCTTTCAATTTTGGTTTACCTGAAAGTTTTCTTTTCACTTTTAATGTTGAAATTTATATGCCTCTGGACGTAGAATTTGAGGTGGACCTTTTACCCAGTACCTTAAAAGTAATGTTCCATTGTTTCTTGGATTCAAGTTAATAGCAAAATATATATAGAGAAATAATAATCATCTAGAGCCCCATTAGCTATACATTTCAAAACACATGTTTACAAAGTGACCTGTGATCCTAGGAGGAAAAGCGTCAAAATCATTCTAAAAAAACTCACTGTGAATGTAAAATATAAATAACATTTGAGAACTTGAGGTTCTAGGATTCAATTTCTGTAGCTCAGACTTCAATAGCATTTACAGTATCCAAACTTTATTGCATATTTCTCTCATTGTCTTATTAGTGAAATGTGCACAGTCGTGGTATTTGCCTCACGTAATCACCGTAAAGATTGGGACAGGAGAAGTAAGTTCGTAGAGATGTGTCTCACTTAATCTAAGAGCCCAGTAAATATTCACTGTGAAGCTGATGTTGGTAATAATGATTACCATGCCAATTACACCAGTGATTGCTACTGTGACTTGTTTTGTTGTTCTAAAATTTAAATGTAGTTTCCTATCTTGGGAATATGACAATTTAGCTATAAAGAGCTAAATACTATCACATGTACTGTGTAAATACCATGCCACAAATGACGTAAATCTCATATGTGCCAAATTTTATCAGAATACTAAATATTTAATAATATCTTATACCAGAATTATATAATATTAAATAAGAAGGAAAAAATTCCATGTTTTGGACATAATTGTATTGCCTTCACTGTTTGGTATGTGGGAAGAAAGGAATTCCCATTTTATCTGCAGGAAAAGTGCCAGAATTCTTGATAGAAGTCTTCAAATTATTTGAATAGTTTTATTCCTTAAAAATTCAAAGGGAAAAAAATGAAGTTCAGTTTTGAACCTCAAAGGAACTTCACTGGAAAAAAAAAGATTCTTATAAAACTTAAATTCAGAATTGAGTGTAATTGTCTAAATTTAGCTTGTGAAGCACATAAAATAAGCTATAAGTATGCAAAATGCTCCTTGGAAAGATGAATTCATGTTGGACTTTTTTCCAAAATAACAGGGAAAAGATTTATAAAATTTTGTTTAAAGTTTTTGCTTACATTGTGCTTTTTAGTGTTGTTGCTTTAGTCTAGGCTAAAAACCTTCTCTTCAAAAAGAAGTCAACTTTACTGTGAACTAGACTCATTTGACATTTTTATTTTGAAACTGTTGATGCTATTTTCAAGCAGTGGCAAAAAAAATCACAATTTTTACAAAATGTTTTCATTAACAAAAGGAGAGTGCCTCAATTGGGAGCGACTTAAAGCTGTCTCTGTGTTTCATGACTGTCACATTATTCACATTATTCATCTCTGGAGCTTGCATAACACAGCAAATAAGATTTAAAACTGTTCATGGTTGGTTTTGTTGCTAAACACAAAGGACCAAAGGAAAGAAGTTAGGATGAAATGATTTTTAGGTTTGCTTTTATCCATAGGAAACATATATGTTCCTTGGGAAACTATTCATTTCAAGTACAGTTTGGTGTTTGGCTCCAATTGCTCCAAGACAGGTTCAAAGACATGATATATACGGGAGATCACATTCCATCTAGCGTTATTAGACAGCTCCATCATCCTTTTCACTCTGTTTCTACTTCTGAAGGGTTTATCATATTGTGCATTATAAATACGTCTTTTATATATTCCTTCCATTACTAAACTGGAAGTGTCAATATTTTAGGAGTTTTGTTTTATTTATATTTCAGCTACTGTGTTGACTAATATGATGGATTATACATGTCCAAGGTTTTGTTTTTGGGGGGAGGAATTAATGGATCCTGACAACTCAATTTCATCCTACTTCAAAAAGACAGTAAAGGAGAACAGCAAAGACAGATATAGGAAGGAATCCTGCAATTGGCAAGTTGTATTTGTGCCCCATCCAATCAATATGTGTTAGGATGATTTTACGAATGCAAAAAAGTATTATTTTATTTGTGTTTTTATATCTGAATTTATGTTTGTTTAACCTCTTGTCCCACCTATGGGATATACTTTTCAGAAAATAACTTTAGCGCATAGGCCTATTACAAGAGTCTCTAAACTTCTGAAGTACTCTTGGCTTATTGAAACATGAGCTAATGAGGTTTCATGATGAGAGTTAGCTTTCAAAATATTTTGACTAAGATAGACGATTTCAGGCATATAAAGAAGTTCCTTTTATTTATGAAAGTGTTTTTAAATACAGAAAAAAATAATTAGTATGCTGAAATTGAAGCTACTGTTTTGTTCCATGTCATAGAGCTGTCATCCTGGATTTCATTGGTACTTCAGGCAAGGCTGTAGTTTAAAACTTGTTTATTTCTTTTACTTAGTCACAGCTCGGAACCTACTGAGATTTCATATGTTTACTTGTTCCAAATAAGCCTTAGATTTACAGCATGAATTAGCCTCAACCATGACTTCCTTCTGTATTGGCCACTTCATGAAGTAAATGTCCCTGGGGAAATGTATGTTGTAGAATCGTGCATATTCTTTCAGATAACCCTGTCTATGTAAATTAACCAAGAATATAACCAATTAATAATGATTTGAGTCTTTCCACTAGAGCTCTACTATTCTAGCTGTGAGATTTTTAATATGAAATAGAAATTCTATAATAAACTCTCATTCTTTGGTCAAACTGCACTATAAGAACAAGTATATTACAATACCATGAATCATTAAAATATCATGAATCAGGGGCCAGCTGGTGGCGTGGTGATTAAGGCGCTGGACCCCCACTTGGCCAGCTATAGTTTTGAGTCCCAACCTGGTGGTTGCTTTCTCACTTTCTCTTCCTCTGGCCAAATTAAAATAATAATAATAATAGTAATAATAATAATAATAAATAATAAAATTCAATAAATAATTGTTTTTAAAAATTGTGAATCAGAATTCAGGGCACATGTATACTCTGCATCTTTTGTAACACGATAATTCAAATAGGCAAATATAAGAGCCAGCATTTTCCGGATGTGTCTTCTGCTGTTTGAGCTGCCCACCACACACCAGCCCGGCCCACTGCAGCTCCCACTTGGATGAACAGTAAATACTTTCTTCCTGAAATGACTGAAATACACTCCATTTTTGTGCCAAACTTCCATGTGTGATTTTTTAAATTAAATTTATTTATGTTTAGATGAGGGGAGTGGTGGTGAAAGTAGGAAGTAAATGTCCCAATCGTTTAACTTGTAATGTTTGTTATGAAATCATATGCCCAGCACAGCAGATCTAGACAAAGAGTAAAAAGTTGAATAATTTTCCAGGTAAGAGCTTATGTCACTAGAGCAGGGTGACAGAATAATATTGCACATATAAATATTTATATTTATCTTATATTACATTTATTATATAATGTGTTATATATATTATTTAAATAAGTATATCAATATTTATATAAAATATTTATATAAATATATGTATATATAAAATTCTGTACTATTTCATTCCATTTATCCCATTTTTCTTGTCCCAACCACCATAGTGTAAATGAACAAATTTACATTATTGAAATATACTAAAACAATTTTTTTAATTAATAAGGGGCATGTGTGCTTCCCAGAGAGAGAAAGAGAAATGGAAAGCACCTCTCAATGGGGTGTGGTCATGCTACAACTTTTTTTCTCCATGTTTCCATTCTTTCAAGACTTTGGATATGCATGCACATGCATCCAACATGTTTTTCAAGCCACCAGGGCCTGGATTCGAACCACAGTTTGCCATATGGGATCTGGCACCTAAAACACAGAGCTTATGCACTGATCTACAGGACCAGCCTTAAAAGGTATTTTGTAAACTTCTTTACATTAAGTCAGTTCTTCCAAGCTTCCAAGATTTGGAAAGGAAGAATATGTTCACTTCAGGACAGTCATTTTATGAAGTATAAATGTATTAAGAAGGAGGAGGAGGAGAAAAGAACCTCTTCCATTTTCTGAATATATTTTCTCAACGGAAACGACTCCAGTCTTATCCTCCCTGAGGAATAAGGACAACAGTGCATGGCTTATAGTGGCTGGATCTCACATGGCCGACTGTGCAGTTTGCTTCTTGGACTCAGCAGCCTGGAAAACATGGCAGGTTTGTGTGTATGGCCAAAATCTGTAAAGGAGGGAGCAATGGCAGTACCATCCCCCATACGGACGCTTTCTCACGCTCTCTCTCTCTCCTCTCATTCTCTCTCTCTCCAGCAAGCACACATGCCATCTGGCAAAAATAAAAAAGTAAATGAGGACAACAATTTACCCCCAAATCTAATTAACCTAATCTCAAGACTAACATTTAGAAGCAAGTCCAGGTCCAGCTGGTGGTGTGGTTAAAGTGGCTGGATCCCACATAGCTGATTGTATGGTTTGCTCAGCATCTTGCAAAACTTGCCAGGTATATTTTTGTGCTTGCCCCAAATCTGAAAGGAGAATGAAGAAGTAATTGGGTTGTGTCCAGCCCCCCCTAGGGAATGATTCTTACTTTCTACCTTTTTCTTTATCATTCCTTGGCAAGCACATGGGCCCTATAGCAAACAAGCAGCAACAATAAAAAGAAAAAAGTCCAGTAGAAATTAAGAAGGCTCATTAGTATGAGATGAGGCATACTTCTTTATTGATACTCTCTTCAATATAGTCAGGTATGAACAAAGCCTCCAGCAGAGTTAATGAAAAAGCTAAAGAACAGTTGGGAGACTGGGATCTCAGTAGGTAACTGAGGGACCTTGGACCGATCAACAATCTTTTGTTATCTCTTCCAGAGACTAATACCCCTGTTTTACCTAAATGCCATACTCTGTATCCAAACTATAGTAGCAATTCTTGGGCTTCTGTTCAGAGTGAGAACAGAGTCCTAGCAATGGCGGAAAAACACATTTTTCTTGATATTTTAACTGTGGTCAATAAATAGTGTAGCACTTTCAGAAATTATGGAATATTCCTTTTTTTTTTTTTCCTTTTTTAGATAGGGTCTCACTATTGCAATCCTCCTGTCTCAGTCTCCCATCTGGGACTACAGATACAGTCTATTAAGCCCAGCCTTTATTTATTTAGATTGAACCAGGAATTGAACCAGGGCCTCCTAGGTTGTACCAGCATGCGGAGAACAGAGTCTTAGCAGCGTTTGCCACCATGGTCAGGTCTGGGACATTTTTTTAATAGAAAGACTCATCCTTTGGGTCTGGCTATGGTGACACAGATACTGCATGTTACAGGAGCATAGACAAAATGTGGTTTAGAATCTGAACATGACGGGAGTGACTTGCAATCCTGGCTGCCAGTGAGGCGGTAGAAAGGATTGTGGCATGGGGAGATCCTGTCAAAGGTGCTTTTCTCTCTCTGTGTCTCTCCCTCTCTCTCATTAAGGAAATTAAAAAAAAATGAAAATAAGAGAAAATAAATACAAAAAGAATCATCCCCTGAGAGCCATGTTCCTCTGTCCCATGATAGTCATGGAACCGAAGCTATACATTTCTTGTGTTGGTCTTCAAACTTCCTTTGTTATGCACCTTATCAATATGAACATTTTCGGGAACCAGCAGTTAGCGCAATGGCTATGTTGCTGGACTCCCATGTAGTCGACCGCGGTTCGCATCCCAGACCTGGTGGCTTAAAACTCACGCCGGGCACGTGTGCGTGTGTGCCCAAGATCCCGAGAGGAGAATGGAGGAGAAGGGATTGCGGCATGGCCATCCCCCCTGAGGGGTGATTTCTCGCTTTCTGTCGCTATGTCTCTTTCTGTCTGTCTGGTGAGCGCACACGCCCTATAGCAAAAACCTCTCAAAAAAAAAAAAAAAGAATATGAACATTTTCCATATGGATACCCAATAGATGTACACTTACTGTAAATTACATACATATGCTATAAATGCAGATTATGGGAAATAAAATAAAAATTAGAAAAGCATGAGATAAAGTAAACAATGCTTTAAATACTATTTTATTAACAACAAAGATTCCTATTTTGTTAAGCCAGTCATGTAAAGTCATTAAATTCAAAATTAATATTCCTTTGTCATTTCACCATAGACAGTACTATTTTGAATTGTCTTCTCTCTACTAATGCTGATATTCCTGTGAGCTCAGAGAAAATATTGCTAAATAGAAGATATTCTAATATTTTCAATGATAAAACGATAAATATTCTGTTCAAATATTTTCATCAACACTGTCTTTTGTCCTTGGTCGAGGGTAAATTTGTTGGATTAATGTTTTCTTTAAAATTTTGTCAGATAAGTTGTGTTTGATTTTTTAAATTAAATATCCCATGTAATTGTAGGTTATCTCAATTTTATCTTAAACTCATATGGAAAATAAAATAATCCACTAAAAAATAGGAGGTCTATGGTTCTTCCCATAAATCAGTGTATTCCTAACCACAGAGAATTTAACAATTAAATCTTGAAGCCCATTTGATCTCTAATTATTAATTTGTTCAGATATTTCCTTGTACTTGTCTGCTTTTCTATTCTAGCTTATTCTCATTATTTGCTTTTGATCTAAAACTTCAACAGCCAGCATTTTTGGAACTCTACTTTTTGAATATTGTGAATATTTTTGAATATTTCAAATGTATACATTAAAATGTAGAGAACTTGTCTATAATTATACATATTTGAACACAAATATATATGTGTGTGTACATTATGTAAATTTTGACAAGTACAATTGCATGTTCTAAGGTTTATTATTTCTTCTATGTATGAGACACAGAAAGAAAGTTAGTGCCCCCAACAGGGTCTCGATGCCACATTCTACCCTTTGCTTCAGGCAGTCCTGGATGATGGGCACACATTCCCAGGGCACTCAGGGACATCTCTGTACCCAAATAAGGAACCTCCACGTGTGAATCAGACTCACAGCCGTTTACCACTGCACCACCATCCAGTCTCTACAGTTGTATTTTGTTTAGTACAATATTGAAAGTGGAAACTAATTCCGATATGATTATGAATTATAATTCATCTCAAGTATTTCTAAATACATTTATTTATTTATTTGTTAGGTTTTGGCCATACGGTGCGAGCACTTGCTGGAGACTGAGAGAGAGAGAGAGAGAGATAGAGAGAGAGAGAAAATAAGAAACCATCCCACAAGGGGGATGTCCACTTTACAATCACTTCTTCTCCACACTCCTCTCAGGATTTGGGGAGCTCATTCCCAGGGTGATTGTGAAACCACCGGGTCTGGGACTCGGACTGTGGTCGGCCATGTGGGTGTCCAGTGCTTTAACCACCATGCCATCTGTTGGCCCCTCTAAGAACATTTATTAAAGAACATTGTTTTTATTTTAAAGCTGTACTACAACAAAATTTATATTCATGTTATCACCATAAAAGCAAATAAATGTTTTCTTAATGATGAACTTTTTTTTTTTTTTTGAGAGGTTTTCACCATAGGGTACATGTGCTCACCAGAAAGACAGAGAGAGACAGAGAGACAGAAAGTGAGAAGTCATCCCCTGGGGGCGATGGCCACACCGCAATCCCTTCTCCTCCATTTTTCACTAGGGATCTTGGGCACGCACACACACACACCCAGCGTGAGTTTAAGCCACCGGGTCCAGGACTCGAACCGTGGTTGACTACATGGGAGTCCAGCGATATAGCCATTATGCCAACTGCTGGTCCCTAATGATGAACTTTTTAACTACATTTACAGTAGTATTCACCATAATATCACATGTTTGATTTCTAACAAAAGGAGCTTCTAAAAGTTTTGTTTCAAAGATATAAACTAGATTTTAAAATTCAAATCATTCCGGGGATTAAATTGAACTGAATTTCTATTTTCATTTTTATGCTTCTAGATAAATCATTTAGCTGTTCCTGAAGATTATTTTGATAAATGGAAATTAATAACTATTCCTATGTGCACAAGAAAACTTAGTATTAAAAATGCACATCTTAATGCAGAAGTCAAGAGCTTGATGTAAATGCAAAGTTGTACTTCACAAAGGGATTTGTAAACTCTCCTGCAACTTGACATGATAAATCGTTAAGCTCAGGTACAGTCTTCCTTATTTTTTTTCCAGTTTTTTTTTTCAGTTTCCATGTGGGTGTCCAGAGAGAGAGAGAGAGAGACAGAGAGAGAGAGACAGAGAGAGAGAGAGAGGAAAAGTGAGAATGCATCCCCCAGGAGTCATGGCTAACCACGATCCCTTCTCCTCCATTCTCCTCTTGGGATTTTGGGCATGCATGTACATGTGCCTGGTGTGTTTCTCAAGGCACCAGGATCCAGTACTTCATGCAATGGGCCATGTGGAATCCAGCTGCCTTAAACACCATGCCACTGGCTGTCCCCAGGTACAGGTTTCTTAACTGAATTGCTCACTGTTTAAAAGTCACTTATTTCTTAGATTTGTATTTTCTGGTTCATATCTGGCTAAGCATTTCCCATGATCCCCTGTCAACAAACATTTAGAAAAATTACACATTCATCATCAACTTCTTTTAGAAATGGACATTTGGCATGTAATATTTTCACTAAACATGAACTTTAGAGATAATTGATGGAAAAATAGATCTTTGCAAAATAAAAAGCTTTGCCAAAATAAATTACAGAAATGATTATAGATCTACACCACACAAGGAAGGACAAAAGTCCTGTAGCACAAGCGTTCACACTTCTCTGGGTCCGTTCTCAGTCAGACATGCTCAGCTTCTGTCTCTCTCGTACATTTCATGTACACCTAACCTGTCATTCCCCATATTCCTCACTGATGCCTCTGGCTAGAAGCCTGACAGCTCTGCTCCTCTTTGTCTTTATCAAGGGTCCTGGCACATCTGGCTGGCTCATCACCTGACCAGAGTAACAGCTGCATCAGATACTTCTCCTGTGACCACCTTGATCTGGTCCTAGCAGCTGGTGCCAAAGTATGTATCCTTAAGTCTTTGATCACACTACCTGCTGTTTTCATAAGGAGATTTTAATAGTATTTCATCTGGAAATGATCATAACAGAAACAGGTCATTACTAGCTTTTCTCTTATTCTTTTCTTCATTCTCCTCTTTGGATCTTGGGCATGCAAGCACACATGCCTGGTGGGAATTTTAAGCCACTGGGTCTGGTCCTCGAGCTGTGGTCAACTACATGGGAGTCCCGTGACATAACCATTATGACATCTGCTGGCTACATTAGTTTTCTTTAGGCTTAACCATGTGTTAACAAGAGAACTGCATTTGCTGCACTAGTTTCTCATGTTTGCTAGATATGGCCATGTCAGGAACAGGAGGTAGAAAGTAGAGAGCTACCAAACCCTCCCTGGTTTATTTAAGTTCTATTCCTAATGACGATTGCTCTGGGACCAGCAGGTGTCACTGAGCTTCCACATGACTAACTCCAGTTCAAGTCCTGGACCTGTTGGTTTGCTTTCGTGTTTTCTTGACTTTCTCTGGTGAGCTCATATGCCCTGTAGCAAATTTTTAAAAAATAATAATGATGACAAATAAAATTAAATAAAACATTATATAAAAAAAGATACTTCCTTTGAAAATAAAAACCCAGGAGAAATATTTAAATAAGACTGCCCCAGGCAAATCTAGATGGTCCTAGGCGAAACAAGAATGATAACTGTTTTTAATCTCATACTTGTCATCTTAAGGTATGAAGATGGCTGCAGCAGCGCCAGCTGTAAGGACTTAATTCAAAAGCAGAAAGGTGAGCAAAGAGAGGTGGAGGTGGTTCTTGGAACCCTCCCCATTCTTCAGCATATTTCTGCTCACATTCCTTCTGCTTATGAGGTAGGTGTCTGCTAGCGTCTCACTGTTCAGTGTGCAGTACTTTCCCAGGAATATCATGGCCAGAACTTGAACTCTAGGTTCAATGTTTTATTCAGTACACATTCCCCTGGCTCGCTTCCTTTGCGGTAAACTATTCTTTTCAGGAAAAAAAAAAATCTCAAGTTATTAATCTTTTCAGTTGTATGTACTGCTCACATTAACAAGTGTCAGAGATTATAAAGACTGCTTTTGACAAAATAAGTAATGTCTGCTTAACCTAAATCTTACCAGAGATTCTGCAAGATTTTCTGCATAAAACATTTATAAATCAATGTTTGTAGAAATAATAACAAAACATCTATGGACTCATGTTATTATTGTGAACTTCTAGATAAATATTGTGTAGATTGTATTTTTGCTCACCAATATTGAGATACATATGAGCTGAAAGGCACACTGGTTAAATTATAGGGCAATCATATTTTTGGTGAATAAAATGTGTTTTCATTTGTAACTGCTAATATGGTAACCCTTTTTATCAGTGAAAGCATGAAGAAAAGAAAGTTGAAGAAAAGTTAAAAGAACTTTTCATATTTAATTATATTTTATATTATTATCTAAGTAGCTAGAGATTTTGCATCAGGGTGATAAGAGTTATATCACGCAAGTACTACTGTAAACCCCAAATGAACCAACATTTTTCAGGACTCTGATTCGGTTCCAATAGAGAGGACATCCGTTGAGCTAGGATCATCTATATAGACATATATGGCTCCCTAAATTTCCTGTTCCCTGTATGTCATTGCATCATTTTGGAAATATTTCTATTTCTCCAAGACAAAATGTCTTCTTTGGGTACCATTTTTAAGCATGAATTAAGTATTCAAGGATAAAGTAACCCCTGACCAATATCTTAAAATATTTGGGGGCTTCAAGATCATTGTGCAGCTGGACCAAAATCTGGTCAAGGTGTCCAAAGAAATTTTTAGCCTAAAGGTATGGGGGAGATAAAAATCTATTGTGGATTGATGTGATTGATCTCCTGTATCAGAGTTCTAAGGGGACCATTGTGGAATATAAAGGGCATTTGGGTGATATCATGAATTACCGGAAATTCCATAAATACTCCTTTTGGTCTTGGAAGGAAATTTATCATTAACTGAGTATCTACTATATGCCAAGCATTTCTCACATATGATTTTGCACAATCATCACATTAATTCAGGAAGATAAGCATTAGTAACTCCGTTTTACATGTTACTTCTTTCACCTCACATTATATATCAGACACATGTTAGGTATGTGAACTCAACTCTTTCAGGATATGTTCAGTCATTACATAAACTAGGTTCTTTCTTGCTCGCCTTAGAGATTTCCTTCTCACTCTACTTACGGTTTTGTAGATTACTGCCTGTGAGGAATCAAACACCAAAGAAAGATGGCCAACCCAGATAGACTTCTCATCCCAACTCTATAAAGCTAGTATAATTCAGGTTCTTATTTTTGCCAGCTAGTTTGGAAAATATGGTATATTCCTATAAGAAAATGCAAAATCCTATTCCAAAATCAAAGATAAGAAACCTCAAGCAGCAAACAAGATGATAGATCATGGTCAGAACTTGAACAGTTTCTGTAACATAAACGCCATCCCATTCTATTCTTGTACATCAAAATGGGTTTCTAAAATATATTAAACTAATTGCATAAAGTAGGGTCTCATCCTACTTTCTTAAGAATTCCTTGATTCTTTACCTATTTCTTGTTATTTAACAGGGTTTGAAATGAATCCGTATCCCATTTTTTTAATTGCCAGAGGCCATATCTACTGCCCCCAGAGAGACAGAGAGAGAGAAAGCACCTTTCAATGTGGTATGGTCACACTGCAAT
Source organism: Tupaia belangeri chinensis (assembly GCF_000334495.1). Taxonomy (NCBI): domain Eukaryota; kingdom Metazoa; phylum Chordata; class Mammalia; order Scandentia; family Tupaiidae; genus Tupaia; species Tupaia belangeri. The sequence continues at coordinate 703,652 of NW_006206250.1, read as the reverse complement.
GGCTTCTCCATTTCTCCATCTTGTTAGGGTTTTGACTGCACATGCCTAGCATGTTTTTCAAGCTATTGAGACTGGGGATTCAAGCTGTGCATTGCCCATGTGAGATCTGGATCCCTTAACCACCCAGTTTGGGGGCTGGGCCAGTCCACTTTTTCACTGGGAACCATTGTCCCTGACTACTTGGTAGGATAAGGCATGGGATCTTTGGAAACTCGATGAAGGTTGGAATTCTCCTACCTACATATTTTCAAGCTCAGGTAGTGTGCAGGTTTTGAAGGGGGTTCATGAACCCATGAAACTGTATTAAAGTCTTTATTACATTGCCTGGCTAATTAAGCAAATAGGTTTATGATCTACCTGAACAATTATTTCTTCTTTTTCTTGTTAAAAAAAAGAAAAGAATTAATTATGGTGATACATTGTAAATGTTCTTTTAAAAGGATATTTTAAATTTATTTATGTAAATTCATATTGTTAGCGTAGTTTCAATGAAATTTGTGCTGGCATATCGCAGATAATTTGCAGTTTGTGTCTAATCTCAAGATTTTTTTCTAATGCATAGTTTTGCCATCTCATTGCTTTTGCAAAGTAATTTCTTTATCTTTTATAATTCTAGATTTAGTAATATTGCAGAATCATTTTGTCAGAAACGAATCAGTGATTCTCAATTGTGAATGAAACATTCCTCTCAAAATTATCAGTAACTACTAATTTATCCCCAGTCTATACTATCATTTTCTCCCAAGGTAATCATACAATCCTAAAGAAGGACAGCCAAGGCCAGCTTGTGGCATGGGTGACGACATCTGATTCTCACATGGCTGACCATTCTAGTCCCAGACCCAGTGGCATGAAAAACACTCCAGGCATGTGTGTGTGCATGCTCAAAATCTCAAGAGGAGGAGAAATGGAGAAGGCATCATAGGGTGGTCATTCCCCATGGGGTGTGCTTTCTCACTTTCCCTCTCTCTCTCTCTCTTCAAAAATCACAAAGACCTTCTAGCAAATAATACAATAATAATAATAAAAGAATCTTAAACATTCTGTGATTAAATATCAAAGTTATAGAGCATAACACAAAATAAATTAATGCAGTGCAGCTTAAAGTTATATTTTATTTAATCATGAATTCTGTTAAGAGGAACTGCAAAAGGAAGATTGATTGACAAGAAAAGTCCATTATTAAAGCATAAAAGGTATTGACTAGATTGATTCCTTCTGCATCTCTTTTATTCAGATAATTTTTGTTGAACCTCATCATTGCAACAGCTATACCCAAGATCCTAATATCAAAACCAGAAATCATGAAGAAACTCCCTTTCTCGACCATTCATACTTTGATTTTTTGCATTTGCAAAACTTTTCTGTGTATTTTGCCAGTAACTGATGACAACAATCCTGTTGTAATAATCCCTTATGGCAATAATTATACTATTTCTGCTGTGATAATAATTTAAAATAATTATTTTTTGTTAACCAAGAAGTAGAGTTTACCGCCCTTACTAATAATACAATATTGCACTCTTGAGTATTCTAGTGAACTTGAAAATGTAGATAGTGAGTTTATAAGAAGCAAAATCAAACTTTGACAACCAAAGTAAACAAGATTAGAAGATGAAGTTATAGTCTGGATCATGGTTTGTCCTCCAATGTTTCACATTTTAGAGTCCGATGTGGGAGATAGTTAGGCCTAGTGCTTGATGATTGGTTCACAGTGATTGCATCATGGAGGCAACACTCTCATTATTGATGTCTTTTGATACCCAGTGAACTTTTCTTTTTTTTGGAGAGGTTTTTGCTATAGGGCGCGTGTGCTCACCAGACAGACAGAGAGAGACAGAGAGACAGAAAGTGAGAAATCACCCCCCCAGGGGGAATGGCCACGTCGCAATCCCTTCTCCTCCATTCTCCTCTCGGGATTCTGGGCACCCACGCACATGCGCCCGGCGTGAGTTTAAGCCACTGGGTCCAGGACGCGAATTGCGGTTGACTACGTGGGAGTCCAGCGACATAGCCATTACGCTAACTACTACTGGTCCCGATACCCAGTGAACTTTTGAGAGCCTTTTGCTATAAAGGAGAGAGCAAGCTGCTGCTGTTTCTGCATGCTTCCACCATCCTCTGTGCTTCCATCAGCCATGCTGTGGTGAAGGCCTTTGGACTTTCAAGACATCAGAATCTTGAGTTTATAAATAAACCTTTCTTTTTTTTTAATTAAATCACCCAAGCTCAAATATTTCTGTCAGCAATGTGAAAACAGCCTAGAACATATAATTTTTCTTTTTTATTTTAGGTTTTTGTCATAGGGTGCATATGCCCACCAAAGAGGAGAGAGACAGAGAGAGGGAAAGTGAGAAAGCATTCCCTGAGAGGGTGATCACACAGCAATCCCTTCTCCTCCACTCTCCTCTTGGGATTTTGGCATGTATTCACACATACCTAGTGTGATATTTTTAAGCCTCCAGGTCTGGGACTTGAACCACAGTTGACCATGTGGGAGTCCAGCACCTGTTGGCCCCAAGATATATGCTTTTTTAAGAGTAAGTGATTGAAGATTGGACATGATTCTTTTTAATAGGCTACAACTTTATTTGATAAATGATTTTTTACCCTAACGCTTCTTCCACAACTACTCAGCAGCTGTATTCTCTATCTAACAAAACATCATATCTCCTTAAAATCTGACAAATTCCTAAGTTATATCTTTGTTATTTCTCCACTGTTTTTAATGAAAATTATAGTTTGCACAATGGTTATCATTAAGTTTGGCTGAAATAGGCCTTCATTATAAAGTTTTTGTTTTTCCTTTAATTCAGCTGTTCATGTTCAATGTCGGACTTTAAAGTTACATATGCAAAATACACTCTCTATAGAAGTTCTTATTGTAGGAGTAGTGGTTTATATAATGTTAGGAAAAGAATTATGATAATTTACTGTTTTTTAACTTGATGGCATTTATTATTGAAGCAGTTATTTCAGTTAGTGTTTAAAATGAGATTGCTGTTTTTAAAGCTGTTTTAAGTTTTATTAAGTGGGCAACCAAAGAGAAAGGATCAAATTATCTTAAAATTAGAATATTAGTGTATTATTCCTTACAAATTACTCACATTTATATTGTGGTGTCTCTGTCATGAATAGAAAGCTTTTCTCTTCAGGATCAGTGGGTGGCATAATGGTAACGTCGCTGGATTCCCACGTGGTAGACTGTGATTCGAATGCTAGACCTTAAGACTTCAAACTCACTCTGGGCACATGTGCATAAATGCCCAGAATCCCAAGAGGAGAACGAAAGGGAGGGTACTGCAGCATGACCAACCCCCCACTCAGGGAGGATTTCTTGCTTTTTGTCTCTCAGTCTCTCCAGCAAGTGTACACCCCCTACAACAAACCCCCGCACTCCCCCAATAAAAGGAAAGTTTCCCTCTTCTTGAGTTGAGATTCTTGAATTCTTTGGTATTATTTTTCCTTTTTTTAGAGAGAGGTATTTTTGCTCTAGAGCGTGTATACTCTCCAGAGAGACAGAGAAAGACAAAAGACAGAAAACAAGAAATCACCCCCAGGGGGTCAGGCCAGGCTGCAATCCTTGCTCCTCCATTCTCCTCTTGGGATTTTGGGCATGCATGCACATACACCCAGTTTGAGTTTTAAGCCTCTGGGACTTGAACCATAGTCAACTATAATAGGAGTCTAGTGATCTAACCATTATGCCATGTTCCAGTCCCTTTCCATTGCTTTCTAATCTGTGTTTTTTTTATATCAACTCATTCCTACCAGATCTCGTAGTTGTTAACATGTTTATCCTGGATTATATAAACACACTCCCTTCCTGATTTTATAAATTTTATGTCAAGGAGGATGAATGAAAGGAATAGTTCATTTGGCAGATTTTTAAGGTTTTTTTTTTTTGTTGTTTGTTTGTTTTGTTTTGTTTTTGCTAAAGAGTACGTGCATTCTCCAAGAGAGACAGAGAGACAAAGAGGGAGAAGAGAAAACAACCCTCCTCCCACATCCCCCCATAAAGAATGGTCAGGCCACAATTCCTTCTCCTCCATCTTTCTGTCCTTTGGGGATTTTAGGCATCATACATACACCCAACATGTTTCTAGAGCTGCCAAGTCTTGGACTCAATCTACAGGTTGATCATGTGAGCTCTGGCTTCCTTAACCAATAGACCACAGAGTTGGCCTCAATTAGGTAGAGTTTTCAATGGCTGCTCACACCTCTATGATATACACAGACAGATATAAAAGCCAGTCAGTTTTTTTGTTTGTTTGTTTGTTTGTTTGTTTGTTTTTTAGAATTATACATTCTCTTTCTTTGTTAGGCATTCTTGTCCTAGCTGAATACTTTACATTTCTTCATTTTGCTAGTTTTATTGCTAATAAATATTTATTTTCTTGCAACTTTAAATCAGTAGTTGCCTCTGTAGCAGGGTCCCACATTACAGGCAACATAAAGGAAAGAAACAGGCTCTTTTAAGGGAAAGTTAATGGGGAGCGCATCTTAAATTTCAGGACCTCTAAATATAATGAAATGGGGCTTTGTGGCAGGAGGAATGTAAGAATATGATG
>NW_006206250.1:697767-699050 GCF_000334495.1 Tupaia belangeri chinensis | reverse complement strand
TGAAATGGGCCTTTGTGGCAGCAGGACTGTAAGAATCTGCTGGTGACCTATTCGCTAACTGTACCAGGAGAGGCCTCTTTGCTGCCCCCTACTGGGTGAAGTGTAAGAAGGCTGGTGACCGGGTCTAATCTTGCTAAGTAGACTCCTATAGACTAATCATTTTTGCCAGGGGAAATAGACTCTCTTTAGCAGGATGCTTTTAACTTGCTAAATAACCACTTAAAATAAATAAACCCTGTGTCCATGGATTTATGAGACAGGAGAATTCTTGAACTACAAAACAATTTGAGGATATAAAATGAAGACGCTCTACAACTAAAAATTCTCTTCTGTGTGTTATAATCTGCAGCACTTCTAGTGCACTTCCACGATTACTGAAGACCAGGGAAGCCATGTCCAATGCAGGAAGGAGGGGCCTGGGGAGTCACATGGGATGTTGCAGACTTCTTTATCTGAGCCTCTGATTGCTCCTATTCTTTAAATATATCAGTAACCTAATATGTAAAGGTCTCATTTAAGGCATCTGATTCTATAATTTCAAAGTGTGGGTTAGCTCAGATTATTAAATTCTCCCCTGGAAAGTGTATACCCTCTAGCTAGCCTCATGGATTACTTGCTATTTTTGATACAGAATGAGAGAAATAAAATATGAAATCAATAGTACATTCAAGAAATTCATACTCAAGGACTCTGACTAATATACTCTACATTTAGTAGTTCCTTTTTGTTTAATTTGGCATAGGACATGTGCACTTACTGGACTGAACCAGAGAGAGAGGAGAGAGAGGAGAGAGAGAAAGAGAGAAAGTGAGAAAGCTCCCAGTCGTGAGGATGGCCACAGCACAATCCCTTCTCCATTCTCTTATTGGGATTTGGGGGCATACATGCACATGTACCCAGCAAGTTTTTCAAGCTGCTGGATCAGAACTCATACTGTACAAAATCATGTGGAATTTAGCCCCCTTAACCACCACTGTCCCAAACAGTTGCTTTTATAACTTCTCCCATCTTCCTCTGAGATAGTAGATAAAGAAAAAAAAATAGACAATATTCTAAACTATTTAAAAGCATTTAACATTTTGCCAAGTACAATTTCTATTTATCTCCAGAGAGACAGAATGAGGTAGACTGTATATGTTATGACAGACTCTTGCCCTGTCTGTCCTGTGGCTCCGTGAGTCAGGAAATGTACTAACCATTAGGCTTTTGGGCTTGTACAGCATGGGTGCTATTCTTTATCCCAACTCCCACTGTACATTGCAGCTCACAGGAAGCCAACAGGG
>NW_006206250.1:696782-697736 GCF_000334495.1 Tupaia belangeri chinensis | reverse complement strand
TTATGTGGGAAAGCGTGGGGGAGTTGTGGTTTCTGCAGGGGAAACTTAAGGCCTGGGTAGCGAGGAATTTTGAAGCTTGTTGTTTTCATTTATTTCCTGTATACGGTCAAACTATCAGAGGATTTGGTGGTGGGGCAATAAAAACAGGCCAGATGATTGAGATTACTGTGAGCACCCCCATGCCAACCTTCAATGTGAGAAGAAGGATGGATGTTAAGAGAAGAAGGATACTTCACTTTTTCTTTGTCTTGATGGGATTTATTACTGTAGCAGCTATTTCCATTAATGTTTAATATGAGGTAGGTGTTTCTAAGACCGTTTTAAGTTTTATTAAAAATATACAGCCAAGAAAAACGGGTCTAATCATTTAAAAAATTATTACCATACTACTTGATTCTTTACAAATTACCTACTTACTAGACAAATTAACCTTGTTGTCTCTCTGAGGTGTGTTTTTCTAGAAAGATTTTCTTTTCTCAAGTTGACCCAGAACTCATGTGAATACTAGCAGAAAAGGATGATAAACGTAAGGTCCAAATGGCTACATTCACATTTGGAGATGGACGAATGGCAAAGCAAAATAACAAACAAAACTACCAAATAACTAAAGCAAATAACAAGAACAACACAAAAAGCTTAAATACTCTCCTTGCTTGAATACCATTGTCTATTTTCTATACTCCCCACCCTGGCCCCTGCACTGGGTATTGCCGTTGTGGTAGATGAAAAATAATATTGTTGTGGTTAACATTTATCTAATTGTGATTGGCTCCTTATATTTTTGTTGATCATTTGTATTACTTATCTGTGAAATGCCTGTTTCTTTGTCAATTTTTCAGCATGACTGTCTTTTACTTATTGCTTTATAGAAACTCATTTTTTTTAGAGTTTTTGTTTTGTTTTGCTATAGATCATGCGTGCTTGCCAGAGAGACAGAGAAAGACAGAGAGAGGG
>NW_006206250.1:667875-696771 GCF_000334495.1 Tupaia belangeri chinensis | reverse complement strand
GGGAAAGAGCAAAATCCCCCCCCTCCCCCCCAGAAGGGCTGGCCATGCCACAGTCCCTTCTCCTCTCAGGGTTTTGAGCACATGTGCACACATGCCCAGCATGAGTTTCAAGTGCTAGGTCCATGTCTCAATTTGCAGTTGGCCACATGGAAGTCCAGAGCTTCAACCATCATGCCACCTGCTGGCCCCTACAAAATCATTTTTAACTAAGAAGGAATTGTCTCCTTTCTGATATAAATATTACGAATACTTTTTCTATAGCTATCATTTGCCTCTTGATTTTAGACATATATTTTAAAATATAATGTGAGTAAATTTTTCAGTGTTTTTCTTTATAATATTTGATTTTCATAGTTTGCATTGAAAGCTTTCTTTATTCAATCTTATTATGGTTTTATTTTGTGTATTTATCTTTCTATTGGCGAAAGAAATAGGAATGTGAAAAGTGTTAGGGCCCAGTCACAGTGGCACGTCTGCTGAGACACTGTTCCCCCAGCTGGCACCATGTGGTGGGAGGTCCTGTTTCAGCTAATGGCCAGATACAGTGGTGGGGCCTGTGATCTATCATCATGGGGAGGCTGGGGCGTAAAGAAGAAGCTGCTTGAGCCTAGCCTGGAGAACATAACAAGATTCTGTCTCAAAAGAAAAGAAAAAGAACTGGACGTGTTGGTGACCACCGGTAGTCTTAGCTGAGAGGCTGAGGCAGGAAGATCACAACAGTGAAACTATTTTATAAAGAATAATAATAAAAAAGTTTTAGGAGGCCAATTTGGCAATATTTTTCAGTATCTAAAATAAATATTAATTAAAAGTTTTTTAAAAAGTATTCATTGATCATGAAGTTTATGCCAAGTACATTTGTAGGTTCTTACAATGTAAATTTTACTTGGGCTTTGCCTCGTGGAATTTTAATGTAAATGGGAAAAGGGAAAGCAAAAATACACAGTACCAAAAAGATAGTTTGATATTACATTAAAAGATGATGAGTACCAGGACCAGTAAGTAGTGTAGTGATTAAATCTGCTGGACTCCCATGTGGTCCACCACAGTTTGAGTCCTGGACCTGGTGGCTTGAAAATCACACTGGGTGTGTGTGTGTGTACGCACTCTCTCAAACACCCAAGAAGAGAATGGAGGAGAAGGGATTGCTGCATGACCATCTCCCCTAGGGATGATTTCTCATTTTCCCTCTAACTCCCTCCCCACACCTAAGCATACGTACCCTACGGCAAACAAAGAAAACAATGTAATAGGTACCATGGAGAAAGAAAGAGAAAGGGAAGTTGAATCAAGAATTCAGTACTATTAGGGCAGGTTTATAATTACAGATTGGGGGGAGAGGGTCAGCTTTGGGCCCATTGAGAAAGTGACGTGAAGGAAATAGAGGACTGGGCCATGAATGGGAAGAGCATCTGGCAAATACAACAACCTGCGCAAGCGTCCTGAGGCAAGAATACACCTGGGCTTTTTTAAGGGCAACGAGGAGGCTGATGTGGCAGGGTGGACTGAACAAGGGGATGAGTATTGGGAGATGGGGCTGGTGATGAAAGGGTCTCAGAGTACACATAGTGCCGTGGGCCACTGAAAGGACTTTATTTATTTTTTTTAGAATTATTTTATTTAACTTATTATTATTATTATTATTATTATCATCATCATCATCATGATTATTTTCCAGTTTGATCAGAAAGAGGAAGTGAGAAAGCAAGCCACCAGGTCCAAGACTTGAACCATAGTCAGCCATGTGGGAGTCTAGCGCCTTTAACCACCCTGCCACTTGCCGGCCCCGAAAGGACTTTTTAAAGTGCAATTATTTTTTTTTTAATGTCCAGAATTTGTACAACAAATACTATAGATTCAAATTTTTTAATAAATTCTCAATTGGCTGGTAAGGTCAGTAGGGGTACCTCTTGTCTAATGTAGTTAGATTCAAATTTTTTAATAAATTCTCAATTGACTGGTGAGGTCAGTAGGGGGGTACATCTTGTCTAATGTAGATTCTGGCAAGACTTCATTCAAGTCCTCAATGGTCATCTGATCAAACTAAATATGTTCTTCATCTTCTCCAACTGTTTTTGATAGTCTTCAGTTTTGACCTTCGATAGTGATACAAACTCAGCACAACTTTTCACATCTTCCTTTTCTTCAGCATCCACCTGGACAGCATATTTATCATCCGGAACAGGAGCCTTCAGGGCTCAAATCATTCACCAAGCCTGACTTAGCCACACTGATCTTGCAGTAAGCTCACTTGATAGGTGGTATGTTTTCAAGGACAACTAATCTAGATATGAGGGTCTCGATCCAGATTTTCACCGAGTCAGCAATGGTCTTTTGGTTTTGGGGTATTATTTCCCCAAAAGCTACCCAGGCAGTGGTTTTTAGAGCAAGTTTTCTCCCAGCCATCTTCGGAAGACTGTTAAAAGTATCAGATGAACTATGCACATCACCTTGCTCTACAATCTTAGACAAACTTAAGGGGTTCTCTTCCTCTCCCTCTAGACTGGTAGATGGTAATACCACTGAATTTTCTTATTTATTCCCTATAGTCATAGCTCATGCCCTTCACTGACTAGGACTTTGACTTTTATTCTGAATGGAATAGGAATATATGCAGGGTTGGGAGCAAAAGAGGGGCCAATCTGGCTTATATCTTGAAGGTAATATTGGCTACTATTTTGTATAGAGACTATACAGGGCAAGGAATCAAGTCAGTGAACTGAAATACGATATGATTTCATGTATATAAAAACCGTATTTGCACAGATGTATTATATTTCATGTATAAATATTAAAAGACATGAATATATACATAGAAAAAATATTGAAGTTCACAAATGGCTGATTTCTGTTTGTTAGGAATCATTCTTGTTAGATGTAAATTTTCCTGTGAAGTTGACTAGTCTTAGAAGCTGAGATTATTATAAAATGTAGAGTGAATTTGAAATGATGCTGGAACAGTGCATAACAAGAAATTCAGTAGCATATTTTCCCACTTTTTTCATAATCATCTATGTGTATAATCTTGCTTGTGCACAAGCATTAGCAATTTTTTAAAAAGAGAATTTTGGCAGTCAATTTTCATTAGAACCTTCTTGCCATACACATGTATGCTTGTAAACATGTACATACTTACACACATACATATAGGCGAATAACTTCGGGGGATAAAATAAAGAGGAACACAAACAAGCGATCAACAAACTAGTATATATTATAGGGTTATTGGAAAAATCATGACTTTTTTCTATGTTTTTCTATGCAAACATGTGTCATGACTTTTCAGGATGAACTATGCACATCACCTTGCTCTACAATCTTAGACAAACTTAAGGGGTTCTCTTCCTCTCCCTCTAGACTGGTAGATGGTAATACCACTGAATTTTCTTATTTATTCCCTATAGTCATAGCTCATGCCCTTCACTGACTAGGACTTTGACTTTTATTCTGAATGGAATAGGAATATATGCAGGGTTGGGAGCAAAAGAGGGGCCAATCTGGCTTATATCTTGAAGGTAATATTGGCTACTATTTTGTATAGAGACTATACAGGGCAAGGAATCAAGTCAGTGAACTGAAATACGATATGATTTCATGTATATAAAAACCGTATTTGCACAGATGTATTATATTTCATGTATAAATATTAAAAGACATGAATATATACATAGAAAAAATATTGAAGTTCACAAATGGCTGATTTCTGTTTGTTAGGAATCATTCTTGTTAGATGTAAATTTTCCTGTGAAGTTGACTAGTCTTAGAAGCTGAGATTATTATAAAATGTAGAGTGAATTTGAAATGATGCTGGAACAGTGCATAACAAGAAATTCAGTAGCATATTTTCCCACTTTTTTCATAATCATCTATGTGTATAATCTTGCTTGTGCACAAGCATTAGCAATTTTTTAAAAAGAGAATTTTGGCAGTCAATTTTCATTAGAACCTTCTTGCCATACACATGTATGCTTGTAAACATGTACATACTTACACACATACATATAGGCGAATAACTTCGGGGGATAAAATAAAGAGGAACACAAACAAGCGATCAACAAACTAGTATATATTATAGGGTTATTGGAAAAATCATGACTTTTTTCTATGTTTTTCTATGCAAACATGTGTCAGGACTTTTCAGGAAAGCCAATATATTTCAAGGAGGAAACAAAAGGGGAGTTGCTCTATTTATTATAACTGATATAATTTATTATAATTGATAATAACTTACAACATTTATTCAGCATTTATCCTATAGTAGCCATTATTCTCTGCCTTATTTGCATTATTACTTCATTTAATTCTTGAAATCACTGTAAGAAATAGGTTCAATTATTAACCACCATTGTGAAATTGAGATGATGAGGCTTAGGGAAGTGATGTGAATAGTCAAGTGGATGGTATGGTTCTCTGAAAGCAAACTGGTATTGATACCTGTATAGTTACATGGCTTTATACTCAGAAGTTGTGTAGAAATCAAATCTTACTATTTTACTATAATAATGTTTCTTATCTTTCATTTTAGATTGCATACAAACATTTAAACATGTTTTTAAAATTTGACTTTAAGGAATTTTTTTGTCTCTGTCAAGTTGAAAAATTTTCTTCTTCCTGAGAATTTACATATGGAGTTAATAAAATAATTAACTCAATTTGTTTGCTCTTTTATTTTTATTTCCTCCTCCTGCCCCTAACTGGGAAAATTTCCAAAAATGTACTCTCTCTCTACATATATATGTATTCATTTGCTGTGTGAGCTAATCTTTGTTTTGCTTTTGGTTAGCTTTCAAAAATTTTATAGGGATGTCAATAGAGATAATCAACTCTGCAGAAATACTAAGTAATGCAGTTTACTTCTGAACATAAATGTGTGTGACCTAGGTCCAGAGAAAGGTAAACATGCCTTTCTTGGAGTGATCAGATAGAGGGGTTCCTCTTATTTGATTTTGAGAATGAGAGACGAGGTTTGGAATTTAGTGAAAAGAGTTTCGATTGATCTGGGCCAAAAATGTGGGACATCTGGAAGCGAGGGGTGAGGGAGTTTTTAGGCCATAGGTGGATTTTACAATTCTTAAGTTAGTGACTGGAGAGGAAGGTCTGTATTTTAGGAAGGCATCAGCAGACTGTACTGTAACAGAGATAAGAGGGCTTGTACATGTCACAAGATACTGTCCCAAAGACAGGCTGTAGAAGGGGCCTGTTATCAATAAGTTAAAAATGGTCTCAATGTTTGTGGGCATGATTCACCCATCAAAAAGATACTATGCCAGGGACAGAATGTAGGAAGAGTCCTGTTATCAAGTGAGCCAACATGAGCGTGACTCACACCAGGTCCTATGGAAGGGATTTGAAAATAGGAAAAAGCAGTCTGACTTCCGTCCTTAGGTATAGTCACATCTAAGTATTTATTATATTTCTTGACGTTCCTTGGACAATCTCCATTTGGTATATTAACATTACCTCTAATCATGCCTGTCCTGAATAAAGAGGCAAGTAACTTTAACCTTTATCACTCCATTTTCTTCATTTTTTGATTCGATTGTTTCTTTCCAATATCTACACTTGAAGGAAAACCAAACCAAACATTCTCTTCTTACATTTTTTGTAATCAGACATCTTCAAATTTGGAGTCTCTTTCACATACTCTTTCTGTTGTCATCATTTTCAAGCATATAATCCTAGTTTGAGTTATCACATTATCTGTAAGAACCTTCTAATTAATTTCCTTGCCATTAGAAAATCTCTTTATTTTGAAATCATCAAACTCATTACTGAAATTATGTTTTTTTAATTACTAGTTTCTTTTTGTCACTTACTATTTAAATATTTAATACTTAAAGATTTCACTGTTCCTCACTGAATAGAGTTAAAATCACTTTAGGTAATTGGGCCTGTTATGATTTACACCAATATTCCTATTAAACCTTTTACAACTGAGTACTAAAATGGAAGTTTGGCCTGAAATGCAAAGGGATAATAGTTAGCACATTCTAAGAAGGCCTTATGTATAAATTATTTTTTAACTAAAGGAGGAAAACCTCTTGTCAACATTTAATAGTTTAAAAGTCTTAGAATATTTTTAGATCGTGAGAATATTGAGAATTATTTTTAGGTGTACCTTGTGTACTCTGAGTCTCATTTTCCCACCCCCTCCAACCATCAAATGCATATTAAACCTTCACTAAAAAGAGCTCTAAGGACATTTGGATAGCTTAATGTGTGTTGTCCATTGAGTAGACAGAGGAGCTTGTGTGTAAGACACTCGAGAAATCTAAAGGATGAGTCTGTCCTGAGCAGCCCTGGATTTGGGGAGTAATTTCATTTTCCTAGTTTATCAGGGCATAGAACATGTGCGTTTTTGCTGTGCACCATGTGTGAGAGTGAGCCAACAAGAGTAATAACATATGTTCTCCAAGGTGTCTGAAGCAGGAGTAGGCAATCTATGACCCTTGGGCCAATCTCATTGTGTCTTTTCATAGATATTGAAACAGAGCCATGTTCATTCATGTATGTATTATATTAGCACATGGTTACTTTGGACTATAGTAATAGAGTTCAGCAGTTGCTACAGAGACATCTGGCTAAAAACCAAAATATGTGTTATCTGGCCTTTTAAAGAAACAGTTTGTTGAGCTCTGACTTAAACAGATTTTAGCAGAACAAGTCTAAAATTATATTTGAATCCTAAATCTAGAGGAAAGATAAAGCAAATAACTAGATTAGGGAGGCAATCATTATGGTTATGAGTGGTCTAGAGGAAGGATGATAAAGGCAGACATTTCAAAAATTTCATTAATGTGGGAAGAGACCTCCTGACTTATATATCTTCCATATCTTGTGATTATATACACCAGGTTATGATAGTCTTAGTCTAGTGAGTTCTTGAGGCCCTTAATTTTTAACCCCCTCTCTATTCACCAGCTAAGGAGGGCTGAGAAAACCGGTCATCAACCAGAGGAAGAAGAGTAACACAGGAGAGGAAAGAGAAGGTTAGCTCGTCCAGGAACACTTGCTTCTCCACCCAGCTGTAAATCACGTTCAAAGGTTCGGTACAAAGATTACACCATTTTAATTATTAAAAGAGACAGCCTTTTCCAACTTAATGAGAGATTAGAATTTTTATGTCCTAAGAGTAACCAGAGAGGACATAACAGTAATTCCAAAGTTTCAGTGAGGGGAGGAGAAAGCCAATGGTGCTCTGGGGTCAACTTCTGCTGGCTTGAGAGAGCTGGTTGTTAATTATTCAGGAGCTCTGGGAGCCTGTGGTTAAGACTTAAAACTGGCTACAATGGGAGTATTTACGCCACAAAAATTGATAAATGCTACTAATTCCAAAGTTTCAGTGAGGGGAGGAGAAAGCCAATGGTGCTCTGGGGTCAACTTCTGCTGGCTTGAGAGAGCTGGTTGTTAATTATTCAGGAGCTCTGGGAGCCTGTGGCTAAGACTTAAAATGGCTACAATGGGAGTATTTACGCCACAGAAATTGGAAAATGCTACAAATCAGGACTTTTTCTTCCCAGAAAGTCAGTTTGGTTGCACACCACTGGGTCATAACAAGTCCCACTGACAACTTTGGAAGTGTAGTGAGAAATGAAATTAAATAGGATTTTTATTATACCCCATGAGTCATTCATGTTTAGGGCAATGGTTAGTTCTTGAATCCTTTTCTTTTGGTTCACATTCATTTTTTAAAAATGGTTTTTACTGTACCCTAAGCATACTTATGGTTATTTCTTATTAAATTATGAGATTAAATTAAATATGTTGCTTAATCAATTTTGTTCAAAGAAACATTTATTACTCTCTGCTCATGCTGTTCAAATCCTATCAATTTCTTTTTAGTTATTTTTTAATTTCTTTAGAGAGAGTGACAGAGACAGAGAGATAGATACCTACATCCAGGTCATTCATGCTGCGATCCACCCCCAGCCTCGGCTAACCAAGAACGTAGGCATACTTGTGTGCACTTAGAATGCTCAGGAAGATCCCAGGAGTTGAACTCTGGGCCTTTCCCATTGTGTTACCACTGCACCACCAACTGGCCTACAAATTCTGTTAAATGTTAAGATTCACCATGGAATCTACCTCTTTCTTCTTCAAGTATTCCAGCTTAAACTGAATTTCTCTTTGTTGTTCTTCCTTTAGTTCTTATGTTTTATTGTGTATACACACACACACACACACACACAGAGAAGATGTCATATGCTGAATATCTTTTAAATTTTTGTTTTATTTTCTTTCCTCACCTATATTGTATCCTAATGAAAAGTAAAAGAAGTGTTTCTTCTATTCTTATATAATGTGAGCTCTATATTTATAGTTAATATTTTGCAATTTATTTATAAATATACTAATAAAAGTTTGTTGGTGGATGAAACTATTAAAAGACACTATGCATTTAATTACTTTTGATAATGATATTTCTCTAAGGTGCTCAATATCTTAGAAATCTAACTAACTGGTTAGCTATGTATGTTAGGAAGGCCATAAAAGTTCAAAATTAGGAGATTTCTGTTCAATTCAAGCTTAACAATTTCCCACCCTTGTCAGCTTAGACAATGGGATTCTTCTCTGAGACTCTAGGTTTTTCTATTTGTAAACTGAAATTAATAATATCTACATTCCTAGATTATTGAAATGATTAGATCAGATAATAAATGTGAAGTGGTTGTAAACTGTGATTATCTAAATGCACAAACTGGAAGAAGGATAGGAAACATTTTGAGTAAATGCTGATTAACACTGAATCTGTCTTAATTAAGATGCTTCCTTATCCCATCCCATAATCATTACTACCAATGATTACTAGCTAATTGGTAGCATTTACTGATCAATCGTTCCTGAAAATAAGAATAATTAAAAATACTAGCTCTTTTATTTACTATTGGAGCTATAGTAAGATCTGACTTTATTGCTGATGATCCACTTGCTCACATTCTTATTTGTGACATCTAGTGTTAAATAGATTTTCCTGTCATGAGCAGCACTGAGTATACTGGTTGAAGAACCACTCGGAGACACAAAAACATTGTGTATACTTGTATGGCTAGGGATATAAGATTACAAAAGCAATAAGCCTGGCTCACTCTTATTTTCCAATATATTTTTTTTGTTCTGACAAACACAATATAACATAAAAAAGCAATCTCTTGTTATAGGATTCATAACAAATTTATTTGAAATTTTTCTATAGTCTATTTCAAGATGATATAGAGCAAACTCTCAGCAAGATTCTATATCAAAATAGCCTCTTACTTTTTATTGAAATATCCTGATTGCATTCTTTTCAAGCCTTTAAGAATATCAAGGCTCTCCTTGCAGGAGCTGGCCAAGGAAGCTTTCCTACAAAAATATCTTTGCATGATATAAAAGGCTCTTCCTCAAAGTTTATCTCTCGAAAAAAAAATTTTTTTCCTTTTTAAATTGTCTTTTAAAGTAACTTTTTTTGAATCTTCAGTCTATTTTGATAGTTTTAGTTAATGTACTCAAAGTAAACCTAGGAGAATGAGTAACATTAGCCTTGGAAACCATTAGGATCTTGGCAGGCATCTATTAAATCCCCTCTAGAGATGAGGATATTCAAGATACGAGTTACAAGGGAGGGCCTCATCCATAAGCATGGTGTCATTAATATGTTGGCATTTTTGTGCAAAAGATAATGGTGTTGGAGTATCTGCTATGGACAACTTATCATCTCTACTTTCATTAATATAGACTGAACAATTTTTTAAGATTGAACTTTTAAAAAATTACTAAAGAAATGGAATCTTGATTTATTATTCCATAAATTATATTTTGAGTCATCAAAAAAGTCATGACACATTTTTATCTAGGAAAATATAGAAAAATAAGCCATAACTTTTCTAATGACCTACTAGTAGGAACTCATTATTAGTGTAATAATATATAGCCAAAAAGTTATTGAGGTAATTGGGACTAGCAGATGGTGTAATGGTTATGTTGCTGGACTCTCACATAGTCAACCTTGGTTCATGTCCTGGACCTGGTGGCTTAAAACTCACACTGGGTGTGCGTGTGTGTATGCCCAAAATGCCAAGAGAGGAATGGATTGCAGCATGGCCATCCCCCGCCAGGGGGTGATTTCTCACTTTTTGTCTCTCTGTCTCTCTCCCTCTGTCTCTCCTGCAAGCGCATGCACTCTATGACAAAAATTTCTCAGAAAAAAAGTTACTGAGTTAATACATTCTTTATTATTTACTTTTATGTCTATTTTCATTTATATATTTTTAATTGCCATGGGGCATGTGCAGTCACCAGAGAGAGAGACAGAGAGGGTTGAATCACGCCCAATGGGTTATGGTCATGCTCCAATACTTTCTCCTCTATTTGTTCATTCTTTTGGGGTTTTAGGCTTGCATGTACGTGTATCTGGTGTGTTTTTTCAAGTAGCTTTTGCAGGGATTCAAACCATTGCTGGCCATATAAGCTCTGGCTCCCTAAACCAGTATGCTACAGGGCTGGTTCATCTATGTTCATAGTCACTACATTCACTTCTCTGCTTCCTGTTGCCTTTATAAAGGCTTTAGTGCTTGAAAACCTATCTTTTTCTCATTGATAGTGTGTTCGAGGCCGAGGCCCCTCTAATAAAAGACAGAATAACAATAGAAATACATACAGGCATACTTAATGTAAGTTTTGTGTCACACAGTAGCCTTTACAAGGAAATGAAGACCAAAAGAAATGAGTAAATTTATGTACTTTATGCTAAATTTAACAAAATGAATAGTCTCTAGTTGTATAATTTGATAACAAATGTGATCTTACGTAATACACTGGAGGAAATATAGTGAGGCCTGTTTACCTAGATTCTTTTCTGTATTCCTGTGTTTTCAGATGTAAGGATATTTTTTTCCTCACATGAAGTTCTTATGACGTGGTTTGGGGGAAGGTCACACAATGCCTCCTAAGTTCATGACTTCCATCAGGGAAGAAGGATGGGAAAAGATCCAAGAGTAACTTTCCTGCTTCTGCTGTTTCTCAAATGCCAGGGTTTCATATTTTAGAATAGCCTGTCCTGAACTGCATCAATAGTTTTGATCTTTGATGAGGAGGATAAGACTGTGTCTGGATACTCTACAGGAGTCCTGGATAGATTTCAGATTCATAGACTATCAGTGGACATGGATGTAGATGCAAGTTCATTTGAACAATATCTAGAAGGTCTGCTACTTCAAACAGCTGAGTTTTTGAGATTAGGTAGTTCAATAAAAGGCAAGGGGAAGCAAAGAGTCAAGATTTCATCAGGATTGAGACTGGAAAAGAGCAAAAATAACATCAGTGAATTCTTATGGGTAGTCCTCTCAGATGAATTTGAGGTGAAAGAGAAAAACCAGAGGTCTGAAGAAGCAGGTATTCTGTAAGACTGATCAGGAAGAGGCAGCCTAAGAGCCAATAAGCTTCTATAGTTAAGCAGCAGAACTCCAATGTCCAGGCACCCACTGAGCCTGTCAACTGCAATGCCCTTTTCAGTGGGGTCTTGGGACTCCCTTGTCAAACTAATCTGAATACCTACATTATAGCCCTGTGCCCTTTGTCCTTGTTCTGGGGTGGTTCTGCTATAACTCTAAAGCTATTTTCACATATTGACAGAATATGGAACACAGTGTTTGCTTTTGATGATGCCATAAATGCTGCTCACTTTGATTTGGATGGATGTTTTTCAGTGGCTAATATCGTTCTTCACATCTGTAGCTGAGAATTCCAAACGTAATTTGGGTTCTCATAAGGATAGGTTTCTATCCAAATCAATCATAGCATATGTGCCCGAATCTTTGAGAAGGGAACTATGCACAACTATGTTGTGCTTGATGGTTTCCTCAAATTAGTAGCTTCAAATTGAATTCATTCGATGACAAGGAAACGAAATAAAGAAAGGTAAAACTGGATTTCAGTAGAGTCTGAGTGTGGCTGCTGTAGAGGGGGTGGTGATCTGTGGCTATGCAAGCTTAGAAGCTGTGCAAAGAACAGAGCGGTGTTTCTGAATATCACCATGGTTACAGTCTATAAAAATAATGAGGAGAGAAAAATAAGAGCGATGGAGTTTGAAGACTGTTTCCCCCCCCAAGGTTAGTTTTGAATCTAGATAAAGTGAAAAAAAAAATGTTTTCCATTATCTTGACTAAATAAAAACAACAAGTGCATTATAAATTTCTCTTTAAATGATCATGGCTAAACATTCAAAAATGTTTCTGCTCTCTCTCTTTCCTCTAGATATCATGAATCTTATGTTTAATGAATCATTGTAAAATATCGAGTCTCCTCTAATCTGACTGCTGAGCTACAATTAACATTCAGTGATGACTTTGTGTCTTTCACCCACCACTTCTTAGGCTTATTATCACTGGTGCAGCGCCATAGTTGTTGAATTTCAATGCTTTTTGCATCCAGCTGTGGCCATTGATACACTCCTTGAATTTGATGATGTTAAGCACAATAAGAAAGATGACTTAATGGGTCTTAAATGTTTACTGTTATTGAAACCATTCTGCAATTTTCATTACGGAGAGAAGTCCTTGTTGAAATGTTATTCTTTCTACTTCCCAAATGCATCTGGTAAGCAGAGAGAGAAGAAAATTTATTCTTTCTACTTCCCAAATGCATCTGGTACTCAGAGAAAATGCAGTCCACACCAGCTGTTTCGATCTAATTGGGAGAAATTAAGTGCTCATATGCAGTAAAACTTGACTAAAATGCTCTTCTTTCTTAATGATGAAAGAACAAAGGGCATTACATTTTCACAATTTAATGAAAGCATAACAGTTGATATTTTTCCAACATTAGCATTCTTATATGATGGGGTCTTCAAAAAGTTAATGGAAAATACGTATTATGGAAAAACTGTGCATAGATTTGAACATTTTTTGTACAGAAATAAACTCATACATTAATTCCATTTTCTCATGAACCTTTTTAAGTACAACATTAACTACAGTACTTTTAGAATATCATTTTTTAATTTAGTTTTTGCTATAGGATGCTTGTGCTCACTGGAGAGAGAGAGAGAGAAATAGAGAAAAAGGCAGTTAGAAATCACCCCCACAGGAGAAATTATCTCCATGGGGAGATGGCCACACTGTACTCGCCTCTCCTCCATTCTTCTCTTGGGAGTTTGGGCACACTGCATATATGCCTGCTGTGTTTTTCAAGCTGCTGGGTATGGGACTCAAACCAAATAGTTGACCATGTGGAATCTTAGCTGCCCCAACCACCATGTCACCAGTTGGCCCTAGAGTATGATCCTTTAATGTTAAGGAATATATATTGACAAGGATTAAAGTATGCCACAATAGTCCTTTTAGAATAAGAATTATTTTGAGCTGAAGGCTGAGAAACAACAGACACAGGAAATCTCTCCAAACTCTCCCTACCTGTCTAAAAGCAGTCCATAAATTTTCCTCTGTGAAGGTTCTCCTCCTTCCTTCTCTGGTACTGGAAGGGCAGACCTCTTAGCCACTGGGAATGATTCTAGACTCTTATCCACATAAAGACAATACCTGAGGGGAATTTCAATAAAATCTTCCATTAATTTCTCCCATGTATTTACCTTCCCACAGTTTACCACCTCTGGAAGCCTAAACCACTTTTTCCTCTTCTTGTCACATCTAAACAATGTACTACTCTTTGTTAAAATGACTTATAAACTCCTGGGTCTAACTGCTTCTTTGGCCCTTCCTGGTTTGGGTTATTATTTTTTTAAATGTTTATTTTCTTCTATGAAGAACTTCTTATGCATCTTTAATAAACTTTCTGTTGTTAATCTCCCTTTTGCCAGTTTAATTTGCAGGGCCCTAGACATTGCATTTAGGAGGTGGGGGAAAAGCTTTCCTTCCCTTCCAATATCCATCTCTTTTAATGAAGTCTACTAGGAAATGCCATGATTTACTATCGAATATGTTCTGAAAATGCTGTGTTTATTTCCTATTTAGATATCTTTCTTTGTGAAATGCCCCCTCTTTTTTTTTTTTTTTTTGGAGAGGTTTTTGCTATAGGACATGTGTGCTCACCAGAAAGACCAGAGAGACAAAAAGAGAAAGCAAGGAATCACTCTTGGGGGGATGACCACGTCAGGATCCCTTCTCCTCCATTCTCCTCTCGTGATCTTGGGCATGCATGCACACGTGCCCAGTGTGAGTTTAAGTCACTGGGTCCAGGACTCAAGCTGTAGTCAACTACATGGGAGTCCAGCGACATAGCCATTATGCCAACTGCTGGTCCCCCCTTTACTCTTTTAAAAAATTTACTGTCTGTGTACTATTGATCTGTACAAATATTTTAAAGAATTTCAGTGCAAGTTCTTTTTTTCTCTAACTTTATAGAACTAATAGAATATGATAGGAGACAACAAATAAATGCAAAATAAGATAATATAATTTTAAGTAGTGAAATACAAGTATGAATACTGACCTATGAAAAGAGAGGAAGAATAAATAATTTCTCTATGGATATTAAAATATATAGTCCAAGCATGACCTGAAAGATGACTAGGGATCTGCTCAACAAAGGAAAAAAATAGCATATGTAAGGAAAAAAAGTGAGAAAGCATAGAAAGTTCCCATGAGCAAGAAGGCTTGTCTGTTCATTAATAAGTTTCTAACACCTGGGATTGTATCTGGTGAACTATTATGTGTTCAATAAATATGTGTTGAAGAACGAGTAACTTGATTTTGTAGCCTTTAGGTGCATGGATGCCATCAGCAATGTTACAACAGAGAAATGACATTCTATTGTTTATGTATTTAGAAGGCTAACTTTCATTTCCATTTGTGTAATTAATGGTGAATGGAAAAGAATACAAAAAGTAGGCTGGAATACTTTTTGTGGTACTTAGTTACTATTCAACATATTAAATGAATATGTGTAATATTATATGCCTCACGTAATTGGGGGATTTACCAATGATAGAAAAGTTGTGATCTCTTACATCATTGTTGGGGGAAGCAGGAACAGAAACAGAGGCAATGTTACAATACAGACATTATAATGACAAATGTATTCCTAGGGTG
The DNA here is from genome assembly GCF_000334495.1 of Tupaia belangeri chinensis. Lineage (NCBI taxonomy): Eukaryota > Metazoa > Chordata > Mammalia > Scandentia > Tupaiidae > Tupaia > Tupaia belangeri. The sequence goes on along the minus strand of NW_006206250.1, from coordinate 681,748 downwards.
CATGTGTTTTCAAAGCCATCCTGGGACATGAGAATCCCCTAACTCGGCTTAAAACTGCATGGGTATCAATCACAGGAAAAAAATTGGACAATGATTCTACAAAGATATAGCATGAACAAAGGCACTCCCTGAGACTTGATATTCGGTGTGTGCTAATAAAAATAACTAAGAAGTAATTTGGAACTTATAGAAGCACAAGGTGAAAAGCAACTTGCCATTACATAAGGGAAAGTTTGAGTTTTACCTAGTCAGTGATGATGAACTACTGAAGTCATATAAGTAGAGAAACTACATGGTCATATTTGCATTTTATATAGATTACCTTTAAATGTATGTAAAAGATAAATTGAAAGAAGACAGGTGGGGGTGGGGGTGGGGACAGCAAGTGATGTGGTTAAGGGCACTGGGTTCCCACATGGCAGATTGCAATTGGAGTCCTGGCAGCTTGCTTTCTCACTTTCTCTCTCTAAGTCCCTTTCTTGTCAAATTAAAATAAGTAAATAAATAAGGGACCAGCAGTTAGCATAATGGCTATGTTGCTGGACTCCCATGTAGTTGACCGCGGTTTGCATCCCAGACCCGGTGGCTTAAAACTCACGCCGGGTGCGTGTGCGTGTGTGCCCAAGATCCCGAGAGGAGAATGGGGAAGAGATTGTGGTGTCGCCATCCCCCCTGGGGGGTGATTTCTTGCTTTCTGTCTCTCTGTCTCTCTCTGTCTGGCGAGCACACATGTCCTATAGCAAAAACCTCTAAAAAAAATAAGTAAAAAAATAAAATAAAGTTGATTAAAATAATTATTTTTAAAAAAGAAACTCATGCTGGGGTAAAAAGATAAGATTTTTGTGGAGAAATCAGTTGCATTAATTAATGACAGAAATGATTAAGTAAGCTGGAGGATTTTCACTCAGAATCATAACTTCCATTTTTCAAAATTAATTTATGATATCAAGGTAACTTGGTATTTTTATGAACTAAGATAGCTTTATAGCCTAGTGATAAGGAATCTGGATACCTCAAGCTCAACCGTGGCTTGAGTCTCAACCCTTAGGATTTGAAAAACACTCTAGGTACATGTGCTTGCATGCCTAAAATCCTAATGGGATGGAAAAATGGAAGAGAAGATATTGCTGTATGGCCATGCCTCATAAAGGGTGTGCTTTCTTCTCCTTGCTCTTGGTCTCTCTGTCTCTCTCAGGGCAGTACATGAGCCCACTGGCCATAAAAAAGTATTTTGCCTCTCTTTAATTATTCACAGTTCAAACTTGAAAAGAGATGTTTAGAATTGTATTACTTGCCAGTTCCAATAAAACATAATAAGCACCATTAATACAGCCAAGAGAAAAGGGTTTCTATTTTAAGTACAGTCATTGTTCTAGATTCAGTAGCTTGAAGCGAGGACCTGATTCTGTAGTTCTGAAATCTAGGCTGATTTTATTATTTAAAATCAAAATGGTTCAATTGATTCAATTGTCAATAGATTTCTCCATACACTTTAGAGGTTTTGGAAGGGATTTGAGAATAAATGTGAATGAGGAATCTAGTGCTTATAATTCATTTCTCTTAGGTTATCAATTTAATAATTCCCTAATCTTAAGTATTTTACATTTAAAAGACTGGGTCTACACTATTTTTCCAGCTGAGACAAGAAGTAAACTCACTAAACAAATTCAATGGAAGCTAATAATATTGTGCAATAAATGGAGTATAATATCAACTTGTGTGATATTGAGAATTCCTATTACTCCCTATTTGGTGGATTTTTGTGTGGTATGGAGTTTTACTATTAAAATAAAAATTCTTGTATTCTGATTGTACAGGTTTTTCTGAAATTGGAATGCTAAAATGGTGAATGAGTTTATGGGATAATTTCGCCCCATTATTAACTAGAAATGGAACAATCTCTTTTCGCAATTGCATGGAAATCTCTCCCAAATTGCAACAGACAAACAAACAAACAAAACTGTGGGCAGAATGGAGCAGCTACTTCCTAAGGGGTGTCATTCTATCAGACTAAGTCTTTTATATTTTGTGAGAATAAAACCTTAGGCAGTGCTTTTATGCAAAGAGAGGAGGCCCAGCCCAATTGCTTAGTCACTAGGACCCCAAAAGAGGAGACATCAACAGGATAACTGGCATGTTGAAGTGACCCAGACTAAGATCAGTCCTGATCTGAATCTCAGTATCAAAACTGTAGGAGATAATTAACGAGAACATAAGTAAAATCTTTGTCAAATAATGTCTGGCTTAGAAACTCAGGAGGAAGGTGGAACTCTTAATAAGTTTTAGCAAGAAGGGTCTGTTGACATTTATTTATTTTTCAGGAGTATTTGGTGGGAGATCGCTCTTATGCATTCACTGCCATTGTTTGGGTAATGTGGATTATGTCAAGAAGGAATGATTAGAGTGAAAGACATGTGCAAGAGAGGATGGGAGGAGGAGACGGCTATGGGTATTAAGAACATGCACAAGCCACAATGAAAATTTAGTCCTTTAGTATCTCCTACAAAATAAGTAAAAGAATCTGTTGATAGATTACTGAATAAACAAATAAATAAATAGGAGTGGTTAAAAACAGAGAGCTAGCAGCCTTGATGATGCAGGTAGTAGAGGACTGAACTGCTGTGCCAGAAGCCACATGATCTGCTGTGAGTTTGGATTCCCCCTGGACCTGGAGCAGATGGGCGCTTGCACAGGTGCCCAAGATCCTGAAGAACTGGAGGGCTGGGGGAAGGGGATTGTGGAATGATGAGACTCTGTCAAGGGTTTCTTTCTTTTTCTCTCTCTCCTTCTGGTGCGAAAGCACTTGCTCTTTATCATAAATTTAAAACAGTGTGAAAAGATTTCTCAGGAGGACCCATTACTTCCAGTAAGGTTGTCTGAAATGGTTGGCACATGAAATACAAATTGAAAGAATATGAGATATGTGAGAAGAAGAAGGGCTTTCAGTAGAGAAGGGAGCCTAAATAATGACTAAGAAGTGTGAAAAATAGGGCTGGGTTAGGAAACCATATGTGGTGCATTTCTTTTCCAGACCCAAGTGGGATTTATTCTCTCTCTTTCTTTCTTTTTTTTTTTTTTTTTTTTAAGGTTTATAAAATAAGCAGGAATAAGATAAGATGATGCCTTGACTTGCTATCTAAGGATTTCAGATATTCAAATCTTAAATGCCTATGACATGATCTCCTGTTTGGGTAAGATTCATATCAGCAAGATGCCATTTTGTTCATTTTATTCCTGAGAGTGTCAACTGTAGTTTGCTTCAATTGCCAAAAGGTGGCAAAGTTACATTCTTGATAGTTTTAAGCCAGTAGACTACTTCCCAAAGCAGCCCTCTGGTTTCCTTCAGTCTCTGTCAACATACATACAACACACAGTGTAACAATGGGCAAAGCCACACTGAAGTTCTGGGTACCGTGTGTTGATTTCTGTTCTTGGCAACAATTCAGCATCACAGCTTGCAGTGTTATGAATCATAGCCTTGCTTTTCCATTTTATTCTTTACTTAGTACTATAATTATCTAAATGAGCTTTGAAATTATGAGTTAAAGCTTCAGACTAGTCTCTGATTCTGCTATTCTCAGTATAAATTTGGTTCCATACCTTATATGTCTTGAAAAGCAAAGAGTGATGTAATTTTTAAGATACAGTTAAAATTCTCATCGCCTTCCCTTCTCCATTACACCCTCCTGAGAAATAACCACTGTTGGGACCAGCAGTTAGCTTAATGGCTATGTCACTGGACTCCCACGTAGTCGACTGCGGATCGTGTCCTGGACCCGGTAGCATAAACTCACGCCGGGCGTGTGTGCATGCGTGCTCAAGATCCCGAGAGGAGAATAGAGGAGAAGGGATTGCGGTGTGGCCATCCCCCTTGGGGGGTGATTTCTTGCTTTCTGTCTCTCTGTCTCTCTCTGTCTTTTTGGCGAGTGCATGTGCCCTATAGCAAAAACCTCTTCAAAAAATTTTAAAAATAAAAAGAAATAACCACTGTCTTAAAACTAGTCTAATTTCATTCTAACTTTGTTTCTGTATTAATTATTTATATTTGTCAGTGCCCTCCAACCAAAGGACACTAAGAATACTCCTCTATTGAATAAGTTGGGACTATTTCAACAATGGAGAATGCACATTGTAGAAAAGTATGGATTGTCTCAGTAGGAGGATGTTAGGAAGGATTTATTACTGATTTGGACCTGTGTTAGGCAATTTAGGGAAGGATTTAATAAGGTTTTGCTTTGAACTGTTTGCTGTGAGGATGCAGAGGTAATTCAATTACTAAGTACTTGAATAAATCTTACCTGAAAGGAAGGAGGAGTAGAACACTAATAAAGCTGTAATTAATAAAGAAGCAACAGTTACTCATATTAGCCAGGAGAGGGGATTTTTTGGTAGTCCTTATGGTTTGGACAGTCTAGTGCATGTGCACAAGAGAAAGAGAGAAAGAGAAAGAGAAAGGGAGAGAAAGTGAAAGCATCTCCCCTAGTGGTGAATGGTCATACCACCATCCTGTTTCCTCCTATTCTCCATCCTGGGCACATGCACACATGCCTGGTGTGTTTTCCAAGTTACCGAGTCAGGACTCAAACCCTAGTCAGCCATGTGGTACCCAGGGTAACTTAACTGCTGTGCTGTAGGGGATGCCCCAGAGTTGTTTTATTTATTTTTTTTTTTTTAAAGCTTGGCCCATCCTGGTCACAGTGTGACTTTGATGTTATGTTTTGTGAAATTATTAATGTTTAATAGACAACAATAAAAGATGAGTCCCAGGCCAGCTTCTAGTTGATAGTACCCATTTTGCACACACATCTGAAGGACTTCTCTTTTTCCATTTATCATTATATTTGTATACATATACCTTATGTCACCTATGATGTATATATTTTTGATGACTTTCTGTTAAAAGTTATACAGATAACATAAAACTATAGGATCTTTAATAAATTACTGTTTTTTTTCTTTTTTTGCAGAGGATTTTCCTATAGGGTGTGTGTGCTCGCCAGAAAGACAGACAGAGACAAAGAGACAGAAAGCAAGAAATTACCCCCCCTGGGGAGGGTGGCCACACCACAATACTTTCTCCTCCATTCTCCTCTCTTGAGATCTTGGGCATGCACACACACACACACACACACACACACACAGCTTGACTTTAAGCCATCGAGTCTGGGACCTGAACCACAGCTGACTACATGGGAGTCCAGTGATGTAGCCATTATGCCAACTACTGGTCTCTATAAATTACTTTTATTTTTGAGAGATATTTTTGCTATAGGAGCATGCGCTTGCCAGCGAGAGTGACAGAGAGACAGAAAGTGAGAAATCACTGCCCCTCACATCCCCCAGTTGGGGGATGGCCACACTGCAATCCCTTTTCCTCCATTCTCCTCCCAGGATCTTGGGCACACACATGATTTTGAAGCCACCGTATCTAGGATTCAAACTGTAGTAGGCTGTGTGAGAGTCTAGAGACATAACCACTATGCCATCTGCTGGTCCCTCGATGGCATTTGTTATCAAACTTAAGTTTTGTCAGTCTTCTGGATGTGTGATAGAGTTTAATTTTTATTTTAATATAATTTTTCTCTAATTATTAGTGAGCCTGCTAAGCCTGCATATATTTCTGTGATTTTTTGGCCATTTTAATTTTATGCATGGCTTGTTCATATATTTGTCCATTTTTCTTTGGACTTATAGGTCTTTGCTTATTGATTTGTAGTACAGTTTTTAATGTGTGAGGCACGAGTCATTTGCACAGTCTATGATTTACCTTTTTTCTTTACTTGATATTTTCTAGCCCAGAGGATTTTGATTTTAACGTGACTAAATTTGTCAGTTTTTCCCTTTATTGACTGCATTGTTTGTCCCTTTAAAAAATCCTACCCTATTCTGATAACAAAGTTATTATCTTCAATTTTCTCTTAAAATGTTTGAAGTTTTAACAAATTTTACTTTCATATTAGATTTTTAGTTCACCTGATTGTATGTGTGTGTGTGTATGTGTGTACACTCATGTATATAGTCTAAATTAGGAATCTATTTTACTTTTTTTCTTTTGTAGAGATTTTTTGCTATAGGGTGTGTGTGCTCACTAGAGAGACAGAGAGACAGAAAGTGAGAAATAACTCCCCAGGGAGGATGGACATGCCACAATCCCTTCTCCATTCTCCTCTTGGGATTTTGGACCTGCACCTAGCATGAGTTTTAAGCTGTCAAGTTCGGATCTTGAACTGTGGTCAATTATACGGGAGTCAGCCACGTAGCCACTACACTATCTGTCGGTCTCGTTTTACTTTTTTATTTTTGAGAAAGATATTTTGTTATAAGGTGCAAGTACTTGCCAGAAAGAGAAAGACAGATACAGAAAGCGAGCAATCACTCCCTAGTGGGGATGGCTATGCTGTAATCCCTTCTCCTCCATTCATCTCTTGGGATTTTGAGCATGCACGCACACATGCCTGGCATGAGCTTTAAGCCACTGGGTCCAGGATTTGAACCATGGATGACTGTGTGGGAGTTCAGCACATAACCATTATTCCATCTGCTGGTTCCCCCCAACTTTACTATTTACCCCTGGGGGTAGGTCATTGTCCAGCCCTTCATTCCCTTCTGGTTTGCAATGTTACCTCACTCCTGAATCTAGTTGCTATATATACATGGATCTATTTCTAGGCTCTACTTTCGTCAATTTGTCTAACACCATGGCAGTAACACAATGTTTTAGTTATACTTTCTTCTATTTCTTCCTCAAAACTGACTTAGCTATTTGTGGCTCTATATTTCTTTTTTATTTTATGTTAATCACATTATGTTTCTTAGTGTCTCTTGAAATTCAATAAAAATTGCATCTGGTGGGCTGACCCTTTGGTCTCCTGGTCAAGAAAAACTAAATCTCATATGACTGCTGCTGTCCAAATCCCTACAGGGGCTTGAAAAACATGCGGGGGGGGGGGAACCAGCAGTTAGCATAATGGCTATGTTGCTGGACTCCCACATAGTCGACCGCGGTTCACGTCCCGGACCCGGTGGCTTAAAACTCACGCCAGGCGCGTGTGCGTGCATGCCCAAGATCCTGAGAGGAGAATGGAGGAGAAGGGATTGTGGTGTGACCATCCCCCCTGGGGGATGATTTCTCACTTTCTGTCTCTATGTCTCTCTCTGTCTGTCTGGCGAGTGCATGCGCCCTATAGCAAAAACCTCTCCAAAAAAAAAAAAAAAAACATACTGGGCACATGTGCATGTGTGTGTCCAAAATCTGGATGATATGGAGAAATGGAAGAAGAATGATTATTTTATTTTTTATTCATTTATTTATTACTATCATTTTCTATTTGACTGGAGAGAGACATAGAATGAGAGAAAGTGAGAAAGCAATTCGCTAAGTCTGGGACTTAAACTGTGGTCACTCATGTGGGAATCCAGAGCCTTTAACCACCACGCCACTTGCTGGCCCCAGAATGGATTATGAAGTGATCATGCCCCACTGGAGATTGCTCTCTTCCTCTCCCCTGACCCCCATCTCTGTTTCTTTCTGATGAGGGCATGTACCCTCTGAAAATTAAAAAAAGGAAATTATATTTTGTTTATAAAATTATGAGGAAAATATCTACCCTATTTTAAGGGTGAGTTTAAACCACCAGGTCCAGGACTTGAACTGCAGTCGACTACATAGGAGTCCAGCCACACAGTCATTATGCCAACTGGTCCCTCAAAAGTTTTGTTATGGTTGTAGCATATCAGATGCAACATTTTATCAGCTTTTCTTCTTTTGTTCTTGGTAAAACTCTGCAGTGGTCTGTCAAATATATTAGAATATTCAAAACACTAGGTTTTAAAAATATTCCTTCTTGTAATTTTCTTTTTTTAAGATTGTATTAATGACTCTTTTCTTCTTTATTATTTCTTGTATTCTGTATTCTTTGCTTTCACTGTTTACCTATCCCTTAATTTTGAATGTTTCTCTTTCCAAAATCTATTTATGAGACACTAAATTTTCCAATGCTTTTTAATCTTCATTCTCCTACATTTTCATGGATTTTTTTTTTTTTTTGAGAGAAAGATTTTTGCTATCAGGTATGTGTGCTCACTGGAGAGACAGAGAAAGAGAAACAAAAAGTGAGAAATCACTCCCAAGGGGGGCTGGCCACCCCAAAATCCTTCCTCCTCCATTCTCCTCTTAGAGGTCATGCACTCGCTAGAGAGAGAGAGAGAGACAGACAGTGAGAGGGAAAATGAAAAATCACCCCCAGTCAGCCATGTGGGAGTCCAGTGGTGTAACTGCTACATCATCTGCTGGTCCCCAGCTTTTCTTTAACTAATATTATCCCGTATATACATTTTTCCATTTATTTACTATCATTATTTTCACTATTTCCCCCATTTCACTACCATCTAGAAATAAACCCTATAGATTGATATGGAGGGGATTTCAAAAATTCAGTTAGAAGTAAATTTAATAAAATAATATTAATTTTTGTTTCTGATTATTTACCTTTTTAAAATCATCTTTTTGTTTCTTCACAGAGTTTTTTTTCTTTGTCCTTTTCCCCTGTTTTCTCTATTGTGTTTTACTGATTGAATGTTTTTACTTGGGTAGGCAGGTGGCATGGTGGTTAAGAACGCTGGACTCCCACAGAGCCAACCATGGTTCGAGTCCTGGACCTGGCGGCTTGCTTTCTAACTCTCTCTCTCTCTGTGCCTCTCTGTTCAAATCTAAAAAGTAAATAAATAAATAAACAAAATTAAATAACATAATTCTTTAAAAAAATAAAAAAAATGTTTTTTACTCTTTTTGGTTCTTCATTTATTTAGAATTCTTATGCCTTTACATTTTTAAAATGCACAATAACCAGTTTTAATTTAATCATTATATCCATTTTATCCTCTACCATACATAGATAAAGTTTTCATGGTCAGTGGTCCTTAATGTTATAGAACATACATGTGTAGTTTTTTTCAGTGAGGTTCTGTGAATTATAAACTCCTTCAGGTTTGGTTAGCCTATAAATATTTATTTTACACTAACTCATTTTTTTAGAGGATTTTGCCTTAGGGTGCCTGCACTTGCAGGAGAGTGAGATAGAGACAGTGAGAGGGAAAGTGAAAAATCACTCCCTGGGGCAATGTCCAGGCCACAAACCCTCTCCTCCATTCTTCTCCTGGGATCTTGGGCACCAACACATAGGTGCCAAGTACTGTTTCAAGCCACTGGGACTCCATGTGGGAGTCTAGCAACATAACTTCTATGCCATTTGCTGGACCCTTATTTTACACTAATTCTTGTTTTTCTAAAGAATTATTATTTATTTAATTCCATTTGTTTTTATTATTATTATTTTATTTAACCAGAGAGAGACAGAGAGAGAAAGGAAAGGCAAGAAAGCAAATAACCAGATCTGGAACTCGAACCGCAGTTGGCCATGTGGAGATCCTGTGCCTTTAACCACCATGCTACCTGCTGGCCCCCTTCACTAACTCTTGAATTACAATTTAGCCGGCTTTAAGATTTCTTCTTGACTGTTATTCTCTTAAAGGTATTATTTTACTCTGTTAGGTTATGCTTTTGTTGCTTTGGAAGTCTTGTTTCAGTCCAATTTTAACACTCTTGTGGATATTATCAGTTTATTCTTTAGCTGCTTTTAATGTCTTCTATTTGGTTTGATATTCAGTAATTTTTTTTTATAATGAATGCCAATATGAAAACATTTTTACTCACCCTATTATAAACACATTTTGTCTCTTGAGAGTTTGGGTCTTTCATTAGCTACATGAAAATCTAAACCTTTATTGCTTTCAATATTGCCTTAATGTAGCCTCCACATTTTCTTGTTTTGGAACTTCCATTAGAAACATATGCAGTTTCTTTTTATTTTAGCCTTTATGTTCCTCAGTATTGTGTTTGCATATTTTTTCCCCTTTGCATTATATTCTGAGTAATTTTCTCAGATCTTCCAATTCAGTTTTCTCTGTGTGTTCCATCAAAATTTCCATTTGACAAATTTATTGAAACATCAAAGAAAAGGAAAACACACAAACCTAAAGGCACAAATAATATATGTACAGCCCAATTAATTTTCCATTTCAAGGAACATGTCCATGTTATCACCACCCAGATTAGGATCTAGAACTTGATCAGCACCTAAAAGGTCACATGACCTGCATATTCCTCCCAGCCTACCTTCTTTAATATATTGGGCCATCAGGAAAGCCATAACTTCTCCAACGGCCTAACAAATATTATCTTTATTTCCATGACCATGATTAGCTTTATGTCTGCACTTTTTATAAATGTAATCACAAAGTATATTCTCTTCTGTATCTGATTTCTATCACTTAACATTGTCCTTATGCAACATCGAGTTTGTTACATGTAGTGGTCATTCAATCCTACTCATCACTTGATAGTATTTTATCACATGGTTATATTATTGCACAGTTTTATAAAATTCTAACAATAAGGATATTTGTGTTGTTTCCAGGTTTTAGATATTATGAAGAATGCTACTTTGAATACTTTCGTTTCACATACATATGTACATTCGGAGAGTTACATTCCTAGGGAGTGGAACTGCTCAGTCATACAGTTTAGATACGTTTAGAATTAGTAGATAATTCCGAACAGTTTTCCAACCTAAATGCCTTACAGCAACATATTAGAGTTCCAGTTTGCTCCATATTCTCACCAGCATTTACTATCACCTTTCTCTCTTATGCTTTTGTCTCAGAAAACTTCTAAACTCGCTAAGAAATTGTAATTGAACAGTAGATATTCTTAAATCTTAAATATGTCAAAGGAGCATTTCATTTAGCTAGAAAAAGAATTTTTATCACAATTAATGGCATTTTAGGAATGTTAGGTCAAATTTTGGATTAATTGGAATGAGACTGACCTTTGCCTTATTGCCTTGTTTCACCATTTGATACATTTGACAATATTCATATTTGGCTTTCTGAAGAAGATTTTATAAAAGAACTATTCTTAAAACTGTTCGGAATATACATGTAAATTATATGAAGCATCACTAGTGTAAGAAAATGTTGAAAGAAGTAGAAGACAGTGAATTTAGTGATCCTGTGTTCTTTGCCAGTGCTTGTTAGCAGAGTCATAAAACAGTTCTACAAAGATGTGTAGTTCTTTTTTTTTTTTTTTTTAAGTTTGATTCATCTATTTATTTCATGGGTAAGAGAGAGAAACATGCACTCCCTACATGGTTCTGATGTCATGATTCACCACCAGCTTCAGCCTTGCCTGGATCAGAGGCATGACATGCTTGGCATACTCAGGGAGGAGTCTGGGCACAAACACAGAACCTTTCCATGTGTGTCAACCTTGCAGAAGGTTGTGTTGTACTGCTGTGCCATCATCCAGTCCCCTCAGTTCTGTTCATTCTAATTCAGGATTTTTTAAAACAAAACTAATGCATGCCAAATATTTAATAATCAGGGGGGAAATGGTAGTGTAGTTTATGTTTTATTATCAAAATCACAGTACATTTCACATAAATAAGCTAAATTTGATGCTCCAAAGAAAGGAAAAGCTTATTTTTGATCTAGATAGGTAGACAGGAGAACTTATTTTAAAACTGAAACTGTTTGTAATATTTATCAATAATATTGACTATATATTTCTAATATAAAACACAATGTATAGAAAAATTAATTTTAATCAACCTTACCATGTAAACTGAATGTAAAGGTATAAGAAAAATTTAAACAACAACTTTTTACTATTTACAATTGCTTTTTAATTTATGCAATACCCTAGTGAATTTGATGTTAATATTGAATTGATACAAAAGTTATTTAATTTTTTTTATCTTAGACAGATGTACTTTTGAATCATAGTTTTGAAATGGACAAACTTGGGCCTGGCAGGTGGTGTGGTGGTTAAGGATGCTGGATTTCCACATGGGTGACCAAGGTTCGAGTCCTGGACCTGGTGGCTTGCTTTCTTACTTTCCCTCTCTCTCTGTCCTTCTCTGGTTAAAATTAAAACTAAATAAAATAAATAAATAAAGTTAAATAAAAAATAGTTATTTTTTAAAAAGGTCATAAAAAATGAAATAGACAAGCTTTAGCTTAAAAGTCAAATCTACTCTTTTAAAAAATAAAAGATAAACGAGTTTAAATATTGCAGTAGATATTAAAGAAAAATGATTACTCGATACACAGTATCATTGTTAGGACAATTTTTTTTTGTATTTGCAATAACTTGGGAACATAAATCTACTTTTCCTACTGTAAACTCTATGAGATATAAATACAGATCAAGTATTTCTGATGATAATTTAGTGCCCAAATTGAAGTGTACTACAAGCAAAAAATAAGTAATGGATTTTGAAGACACTAAGAAAAGTAATACGAGAGGCCAGCAGATGGTGTAGTAAGTAGTTACATTGCTGGACTCCCACATGGGTGACCACAGTTTGATCCTGGAGCCAGTGACTTGAAACTCACACTGGCCACATGTACAGAAAATGGAGCAAAAGGGATTGTAGTGTGGTTATCCCCCTAGGGGGTGATTTCTTACTTTCCCTCTCACTCTCTGTTTCTCTCTCCAGGGAGCGCATGTGACCTAAGACAAAAATATCTAAAGAAATAAAAAAAAATAATTATGTGAAATATCTTCTTAATAATTTTTGGGACCAGCAGTTAGTGTAATGGCTATGTCGCTGGACTCCCATGTAGTCAACCGTGGTTTGAGTCCTGGACCTGATGGCTTAAACTCACGCCGGGCACATTTGCGTGCGTGCCCAAGATCCTGAGAGGAGAATGGAGGAGAAGGGATTGCGGCGTGGCCATACCCCCTGGGGGTTATTTCTCGCTTTCTATCTCTCTGTCTCTATTTGTCTTTCTGGTGAGTGCATGCACCCTCTAGTGAAAACGTCTTCAAAAAAAAAAATCTTCTTAGTAATTTTTATATTGATGGGATATGGCAATTATAATATTTTGTTTTGGATTTGGGATTCAATAAAACATATTAAAATTAAATCTTTTTATTTTCATTTTTTAATGTTACTAGATAATTTTAAATTGCATATGTTGCTCACATTATATTTCTATTGTGTGGTAGTAACTTAGATGTGGATATTTTCTGAAAAATGAACTCCAAAGCAATATGTTACAAAGCAATTTGGATTTATTTCATATGCTTTAATCCAATAGATTTCCATTGGCTTCAGGAAGTAATATAAATATCTTAGGATGAAAAAAACTCCATGATTAGAAATCTGTATCTTATTTCAGCCACATGGCTTGTCTTCTCCCAACTGAAATTTAGTTTGCATTTTTACGAAGAGTTTTTAAAAAATATCTTTGATCACATCATGTAATTTAATGAATTTAAAACATTTACATAAATTGATGTTGGACAGTGGTGTAGCTGTAACACAGTACTCTGCAAGGTTGACCCATATGGGAAGGTTCTGGGTTCATGTCTGAGGATTTCACTGAACACTTCAGGCACATGCTCATGGTCCAGGGCCAGCTGAAACTAGGGGTGGACTGTGACCCTTTTGGGATTCTTGTCTTTCTTTCTCCGTTTTTCTTGCTTATGCAATAAATCAATAATAAAATTTTAAAATTACCCTAACCTTTTCTGCTGCTTAGAATATCTTATCAATTTGACTGGTGAATTTCAAAGAGTATTAGTTTTCCCATGACTTTAATCTTATTTTGTTCTTGTTGATAAGTTCATTTAATTTTTCTAGTTAGGAGTTTAATCAATTCATCATCTTTAGTATTTGTGTGTTTTCCACATATCACTTTTATTATTTTTTATTGTAATATTCTTGTTTTAAAAATTGATTTCCTGGGAACCAGCAGTTAGCGTAATGGCTATGTCGCTGGACTCCCACGTAGTCGACCGCGGTTCACG
>NW_006206250.1:651206-667732 GCF_000334495.1 Tupaia belangeri chinensis | reverse complement strand
AAAAAAAAAAAAAAAATGGATTTCCTTCCCAGCCTGTAATTTCTTTTGGCCTTACTCCTTACATTTCTTTGTATGTCCAGCATGGCACTTGGCACACAGTATGTATATGGATATTTTTTAAATGTATGAAAAAGGAAAAGTAAAAATAAAGTAAAACATCTCATTTTAAAGAAAAGATAAAATAGACAATGGAAAAATTAAAATTTTCAAAGTTTCTAAAAATTATAATTTTCTGAGTCTCTGTGGCAATCTTATCTTTGTATGAAAAGTGATTATAAGGGTTTGTCAAAAGCTAAACTAAATAGTATGAAAAATGAGATTTTCATTTTTATTTAATATGAAACAAAAATTGTAATTCAAAATATTATTTCTGAATTCTTATTATTCCTTACTAACAGTTTTATTAACCATCTAATAGTATACAATACTTTAATTCATTGTTCATGCATTAAATTACTAGCTATGTCAATTATCTTTAAATATTTTAATAAGTACATAGTAGAGCTCATGGTGTTTTAAAAATTTGTGTTACTGAAAATAATAGGTATTACTACAGATACATACTACCATAGGCATATGAAAAACATGTATCTGTCTCTTCTTTTGTATTAACTAGAAATAGAGGAATAAAGCAGGGGGTTCTAATTATATTTATTTATTTATTTATCTATTTATTTATTTAATGGGAGAGAGAGGGAGAGAGAGACAGGAGGGACAGAGGATATAATAGAGAGAGAGATAGTTTTGACATCAAAAATTCATGTCAGGACATGCAGATGGTGTAATGGTTACTTCTCATATCATAAATCTCCTTCCCCAGTTTCTCAGTTAACTAGGACCACAAATATGCACCATCACATGCAACTTGTTCAGGCTGGGCTGGGAAATGAACCCAGGTCTCCCATGTGGTCTTAGCAACTGTGTAATGGTAGCATCCCACTTGTGCCACCCTGACTGGAACAACATTTCTAATTGTATGTGATTAGTTGATAAATTATGAAAGACATAAATCTGTAATAAACTATCAAACTAAACAAAAGATGTAAATTTTGCTGATCAATTTCTATCCTAAATATTTTTTAAAATCCTCCTGACTATGAATTACATGTTAATTATTGCTTTACATAATAGGTATTTAGAAAAGGCTTTTGAAATTTTATATTATTATTATTATTATTTCCTCAAACATTCAGTAATAGCATAACATTCTTTTTTAACCAAATAATATACTAAAAAGATTTATTTAAAAAAATTCGTGTCAGGATCTGCAGATGGTGTAATGGTTACTTCACTGGACTCCCACATAATCAACTGTGGTTCAAGTCCCAGACCTGGCAGCTTAAAACTCACGCCAGGCATTGTGTGTGTCTGCCCAAGATCCCAAGAGGAGAATGTAGAAGAAGGGCTTGCAGCATGGCTATCCCTCCTGGGAGTAATTTCTTGTTTTCTGTCTCCCTGTCTCTCTGTCTCTTTAGTGAGTACAGATGTAGTACTGTAAAACTCTCTCTAAAAAAATTCCATGTCTCACACATAATGATATTTAGCTGACAAAAGAATGAATGTCATTTTCTCAACTGTTTTTAACTTCTGTTTTGAAATTGACACATAATGATTTTATGTATTTGTGAGTTATGGTGTGATTTTCTGATATATACACATACATATATATATATAAATGTGTTATGATCAATTTACAATACTTAATGTAGCACTTTCAACATTTATCATTTCTTTATAGTGAGAGCACTCAAATCATTTCTTGTAACTGTTTTAAAATATATAACATGTTATTTTTAACTGTAGTCACCTACTATGCAATAAAACACTAGAACTTGTTTCTCTTATCTATAAAATTTTACTTATTGGTCAGTCTCTTCCCATACTCCTCACTCACCTACCATTCTTAACCTCTGGTAACCACTGTTCTACTCTCTACTTTTATGAAATAAAATTTTTAGATTCCATAAGTAAGTGAAATCATGAAGTATTTGTCTTTTTTTTGGAGAAGTTTGTGCTATAGGGTGCGTGCGCTCGCCAGAAAGACAGAGAAAGAAAGACAGGCAGAAAGTAAGAAATCACCTCACAGGGGGATGGCCATGCTGCAATCCCTTCTCCTCCATTCTCCTCTCAGTATCTTGGGCACGCACATACACACACCTGGCATGAGTGTAAGCCATTGTGTCTGGGATTCAAACTGGGGTCTACTACATGGGAGTCCAATGACATAGCTATTACACCATCTGTTGATCCCAAAGTATTTGTCTTTTTTGAGCTTGGTTTATTTCTCTTAATATAATGATCTCCAGGTCCATTCATGTTACTGCAGATGACAGGATTTCATTCTTATTCTAATGGGTGAATAGTATTCCATTGTGTAAATTTACCAAATTTTCTTTATCCATTCATCTGTCAATGGACATTCAAGTTGATTCATATCATGGCTTTGTTATGCTGCAATAAATATAGAAGTGAAGATATCTATTCAACACAATTCATTTTCTTGGATATATGGGTTTAATAATAAAAGCTTGTGGGTGGGCTAGCTGGTGGCATAGGGAGCTGATCCTACATGGCCGACTGCACATTTTTTTCCCTGGACCTAGTGGTTTGAAAAATAGGTGGGTGCCTCTATGTGCATGCCCAGAATCCTGACTTATATAGGGGACTCTCTAGTCTCAAATCCAGGACCTTTCTGTATAGGTGCAGCATCACAGACATTATATTACTTTTGTATCACTGCTGCTGGCCATGTCTTTGATTTTTGATATCTTGATTATGATGTGCCTTAGAGAGGACCTCCTTAGGTTGTTTTTAATAAGGTTCTTTGAATTTTTAAATATATATGTTATTTTTTATGCATTCAATCACTATCATGAGAACATTATTGGCATGTGCCAGTGATCTGGGCTGGCCAAGGTTGGGTGTGGATCATGGTTTGAAGAATCGCATAAAGGTGTCTCTCTGTATGTCTGTCTTTTCTTTTTTCTCATGGAAGAAATAAAATAAAACAAACTTTAAAAAGAGAGTGAGAGGGAAAAAAGTCAAAGACAAAGAGATTTCTAAAAGCAGCAAGAGTAAAATATTAAGTTACATATAAAGAAATCCCATTATATAATAGTAAATTTCTCAACAGAATGCTTGTAAGTCAGAAAAGAATAGATGATATCCTCAGAACGCTGAAATGAAGACAAAACCCAAACCTGCCAGCCAAGAATACTATACTCAACAATACCATCCTTCAGAAACTAAGGCAAAATAAAGCCTTTTCTAGACAACCAAAAGTTGACCTTACAAGAAATGCTAAGGGAATACTGAAACCAGAAACAAAAGAAAAATAAGTATTATCATGAAACCAAATGAAAATGCAAAACTCTCTGGCAGAAATAAATTTATAAGCAAATTCAGAATTCCACCACTGTAATAGTAATACATAATCTTTCTAATATCTTTAGGAAGACAACCTATGGAAAAGGACAAATTATTTGCAGACTATGTGTCTAACATGAAGTTAATATCCAGATTTCTTCAGTTCTACCTCAGTTTGGTCCTCAATGATAGAGATGAGATAGGTTTTTGTATATTGATTTTGTAGTCTGCTACTTTACTGTATTCATTTATTACTTCCAGGAGGATGTTTTATTTTTTAATGGGTTCTTTGGGATTATCTATGTTTATAATAATGTCATCTTGAAATATAGATAATTTCAATTCTACTTTCTCTATTTGAATGCCTTTTATTTTATTATCTTGTCTGATTGCATTGGCTAGGACTACTAGTACTATATTAAAAAAGTAGTGGAGAAAGAGAGTAGCTTTGTCTTGTTCTAGTTTTTAGTGGAAAAGCTTTAAGCTTGTCCCCATTCACTATGATGTTAGCTATGGGTTTTTCATATGTGGCTTTTTATTGTGTTGAGAAATGTTCCTTCTATGCCAATTTTGCTGAGAGTCAGTCATAAAGAGATGTTGTATTTTATCAAATGATTTTTCTACATCAATTAATATGATTATAATGTTTTTTCCCTCTTTTTCTATTAATATGGTGTATTATATTTATGGTTTTGCATATGTTGAACCATACTTGCATCTCTGGAATAAAGCCTACCTGGTTGTGGTATATAATCTTTATAATGTATAGTTGAAAACAATTTTCTAGTATCTTGTTGAGAATTTTTGCATCTATATTCATCAGAGTTATTGGTCTGTAATGTTCTCTACTTTTATTGTGTCCTTGTCTATTTACGGATGAGGGTGATGGAGGCTTCATACAATCAGTTTGGGAACATTCCTTCCTTTTGGATCTTTAAAAATAGTTTGAGTAGAATAGGGGTTAGTTCTTTAACAGTTTGGTAGAATTCAGAGCAAAACCATCAGGATCTGGGCTTTTCTTTGTTTCAAGGTTATTCATTAATGATTCCTTTTCACTGCTTGTTATCAATCTATTCAGGTTTTTCTATGTCTTCCTGATTTAGTCTTGGTAAATTATATGTGTCCAGAAATTTGTGCATTTCATCTAGGTTTTCTTGTTTGTTGATGTATATTTGCTCTGGGATTCTTTGAGTTTTATGAACCTGAGTGTCCATCTATGTCCCTATACTTTGGAAGTTTTTAATTATATTTTAAAGCAGGTTTTCTGTCATCCTTGAACTCCCATAACGTGAATATTTGTTCGCTTAATAGTGTCCCATAGGTCCTGTGAGCTTTCTTCAATCTTTTTCTTCTTTTTTTCCTCTGACATCTTTTTCTCTCAAAAGACTGGTCTTCAAGTTCAGATATTCTTTTTTTCTGTTGTATCTAATCTACTGTTGAATCTCTCAGTTGTTTTTTTATTTCACTCATTGACGTATTTGGCTCCAGGACTCTTGTTTTTCTTTTTCTTTCTTTTTTTGATGATACGCATTTCCTTATTAAATTTTCTACTCAGGTTGTTGTTTTTCTGATTTCATTAAATTCTGTATCTGTATTCTCGTGTCTCTAAATTCCTTAGGATCATTACTCTTAATTTCTTTTCAAACAGTTTATAGATTTTCCTTTACTAGTGTCAGTGAATGGAGAACTATTATGATTCATTGGTAGTATCATATTTCCACTTAAATACTGGCCCCTAAATCAGGGCACA
The DNA here is from genome assembly GCF_000334495.1 of Tupaia belangeri chinensis. Taxonomy (NCBI): domain Eukaryota; kingdom Metazoa; phylum Chordata; class Mammalia; order Scandentia; family Tupaiidae; genus Tupaia; species Tupaia belangeri. The sequence continues at coordinate 662,616 of NW_006206250.1, read as the reverse complement.
CTCTAGTAGTTTCTCTGGGCTCGAAATGACACTATACAACACATCCTGGATCACCAGGGAACATATTAAAATGTGGGCTCCAATGCAATCATGTGTAGTATAGACATTGGACTTTGGTTATGTGAGGACTGAAGCAAGGTTTGTAGGTGTAGGTGCTTCTTGTGTACTTGTGTTAGCATTTGTGCCTCTGGTAAAATAGTCAGCTCTTTTGATTTTATAGATTGCTTTTTGTAGGGGAAGATTTTTATCTGTAGATATGTCCTAGGCTAGGTAGAGTATGTTGATTTTGATTCTAGTGTAGTTGCCTTGTATCTCCCTCTGCTGTAGTCAATGTCAGCAATACATTTGAAAGCTTCAGTGGCTTATGCTGCAAGAGCCTTTGTGGATGTTTTGCCAGGCAAGTACAGCCTTCTCCATACTGACAGTGAGGTTGTTGTGGATTTCTGATCACACTAGCATCAGCTGCTTTCCTACCATGTCACATGCAGCTTCTTTACGCTAGTAACAAGGTCAAGATGGTGGAGTTTCCCGCCAGCAGAGGCTGGGTGGTCCCTGCTAAGTTGTACACAGCCTCCTTCTTACTGGAGCACAGCTTCTAGGCATGCAGGCACTAAGTGGTCTCTGCTGAATTGCTCATGGCTTTCTCCCTGCTGTGCAGGACTGCCTGTTCTTTGAGAGCCAGAGTGCCAAGTGGGCTTTGGTGCAGGTGTCTACTTTTCTTTGAGCCAACATTCCCCACAGCTAAGGTTAAGTTACTGCAGCCACTCGTGTTATCACAGTGCAGTGATAGTGGAAGCCCCAGGAAGTGGGAAACTTAGGCGCTAGTGCTCCCCAAGAACAGGGTACACTCTCGTGGGCTCTGCTCTCAAAATGACCATATGAAGCATCTTGGGTTACCGGGGGAAGCAGTACAATGTGTGCTCCTTTGAAGCAATGTAGCCAGGTGTAGGCACTGGGCTCAGGTTTTGTGAGGACTTAAGGATTCTCCAGCAGCACAGTTTGTAGGTGTCTACAGTGTTAATAGCTGGATGCCTGCCACTTATATTTTCTCCTCTGGGAAGAGTCCCTCCTGAATCCCAGCTGTTTCCAACCAGGGAGACAGAATGGCAGAGGCAAGCGATTTTGTTCACTTCTTTATGTGGTTATCCTGAGCCTGTATGCTCAAAAGGGTCTCTACCATTCTCCTGCTGTACTCCAGTGTTCTCTTCACTTTTGTCAGACCATAGTTGTTTATTCATTATTGAGGTGTGTGTGTGTGTGTGTGTGTGTGTGTGTGTTCAGAGGTATGGTTGTTAGAATCTTTTAGCCAACCACTTTTCTCCACCCTTTTCACCCCATTATTTTGATGTTGTTATATAAAGGTGCTAAACTGTTCTTTTTGTTATAAGAATATAGAGAAATGTAGCAGAATGCTGTTCTCATACTCCAGAATTATTTTTATTTTGATTGATACATTAATATAATTCTGATCTTCAGTCTTTCCTCCTTGTCCACTGCTGAGGCAGGAACAAAACATCCCTGGAGGCCATTGTGGTGGCTTGTGCCTCATCATGCACACATGTGAATCTTCTGACTGCCTTAACCTTAGAGCCAATGTCACTTCTTCCTGGATCTGTTATTGGACATCCAAGAATTTTCATTTCCCTGATGGCAGAGAATCATGAAAGTGTATTCCTTCTAATAATATTTGAAGAGCCTCCACAATGGAAAGGCTGGAGTCTGTCAGAGAAAGGGACAAATGCCCACTTGGACCGTGAGTCCAATCTGCTTATGCAGAATCTATTGGGACACTGTGACTAGTCTTCGTTACCCAACTGATCCCCTTGCTAGCATCTTACTCTTTCTGGCCCTTGTCTTTCCTAACCATGGTCTTCGACCTGTGTGCAGAGAACCAGATGAAAAGTGAACACTAGACTGAGACTTAATGATGAGAATAGACAGGAAAAATAATTTTTTTAAAGACCTACTGAATTATTCTAAGCAGTGTAAAGGTTGTATCGATTTAGTCCTATTCCTCTTCTTCATTCTTGGCATTTCATTTTGACTAACAGTAAGAGATTTTCCCATTTTCATGTTAAAGCATACCCTTTCAGGTCTGTTTAGTGTGATCTTCTTAGGTGGCATTTTCAAATGTCTTAAATTGCGCATTCAATAGAACAGACTCGACTGGAAGGATGTGGTTACCATGGCACTCCAAAGACAGCTTCCCAGAAGAAATGTATCTCCTCCACAAAACAGAAGTAAAAACTGAAAATAGATAAAGTGGCATGTTTTTTTTTCCTCCAGAAATTTGAGGACAAAAAGTACAGTATATGTTAGTAAAATGCAAAGTCTAATTTTAGTTCTCAAAAATTCCTTATTACTTTAAATTTAATCTATTTAATACAATTTAATTATGACCTATGCTATTGCATGAGTCATATTATTACTCCTATAGCTCCGTCTATTGAGGAAGTCAATATTCTGGTTGCTTCATGAAACTGCTCATCTGAATCCAAAGGGACTGTCACCACACTCCTCCTGGGTTTCTTCCCACATTAATATTATTTTTAGATCTAAGTACCATATGGGAATCACAGTGCAGATTCTAGAAGGTTTAAGCTGTATGAAAATTGTGTCTGATCTTCTCAATTTCTGATGAAGTAAAAGAAAAGGTTATCTAAGTTATCTAGTCAAGCACGTGATTAGAAATAACGAAGATTTGCTTTTGACTTATTACTTTTTTTGTGCATGTTTCTTGATTTCTTACTGCTTGCTTTATCATTACTAAGACAAGATTTATCTCAAGAGCTAGTCTACCAAGGGACATCACAGTTCTCAAAGATAGATGATACTCCATATAGTCCACTCTTGAAATCCTAATACTTTTTGTTTTCAAGACATCTGCTCTTTAAAAGCTTCAGGGACTTCAGAATGCTTTGAATAATCTTTTTTTTCCTACAGATTGCTGAGTTTGGAAAAATTTTATACTATAAATAAATTATGTCTGAATATCTCTGCATTTTTAGTAGGCATATGTGCAGTAGTGTCTTTAGGGATGCGGTACACAATGCCTTTACTGTTAAGCAGCATCTTGACTCCCTAACTTTGGGAAAGTATCACATGACTTACCATAGAAAATGTGAAGTGTGGAAAATAGTCATCACATTGCCATTACAATATCATATGTTATGTCACTTAATGGTAAGTTGGTATTCAGTGCCACTGGTGATTTTTTTCACCTCTAGTTCACTTTGTTAATTATCCTATGATCCCTATTATAAATGCTTTCTCTCCTTCAGTCATCAAATCCTGTGTTTATTTCATTTGTGCATGGGGAAAGGCTGAAAATGGAAAGAAATACAACTACTTATATCTAATTTAAGCAAGAGATGATCTACTGGTGTGATCTTCAAAGCTCATAGCATTGTGGGAAGGATGGAGAAGCAACCCACAGCTCTGATAAGGACAAGGCCAAGGCAGCTCTGAAAATCAGATAGCAAGAACTATGGGGATGGTTATTTGGCAGGAACCCATCAGGGAACATTTGCAGAGAAGTGTACACTCCTACCCTTCCTCTATTCTTGCATCACGGATTAAAATCCCAGAAGTAAGTCTTCTTGTACTCAGGACACATGTCTGCCTCTTGGCTATACTAGGTGATGAGAAGCAAGGTATGTCTGCTTCAGCTTGAGGCAGGCATATAGATTTCATGTTGCTGTGCACACATGTTAGAGCATAGATATTTACCTATGGAAATAAAGATGTGCTAAGAAGTAGAAAAGGGTACAGTAAGCAAAACAGCAATTGTTCATAATCTTTTATACTTTCCTTCTAATTCTTTGTGAATGGCTAGGGTTTGATTAGCTGAAAAGATTAATGCCAGTTAAACTGTATATTTTTCCTCTTTTCCCATTTCCTATCTATTTCAAAAAAAGAATTCCTTGTTCTCAATTCCATCTACTTTTCTAGAAATTTCTATATCACATTTATCTTCTCTTTCATTTCAAACTCATTATTATCGTCTCTTTCCTCTTGACTTTTAGGATATTCACTTTCCCATTTCAAAATTAATGAGAAAAAGAAACTTGTCATTGACCTTTCTCTTGCCTTAAAGTACCATTAAATCTTTCCAGTTCCTTTGTCAGCATCTAGGCCACACCCACCAGCTTTGCTTCAACACCTACTACTCCTTTTTCTCCCTTTCACTCCACAATTGTGAAACTGATTTCCTGTTACCAGAGATCTGTCTCAAAGCCAAAGGTCTTTAATCCATTGTCACCCTCACGGAGCTCTCTGAACACTGTTACCACATGCTTTTTTTCTCAAAATATCTTTCCTTCTTTGGCTTTGCAGCATTACATACATTACATTCTTTTTAAAATTTTCTTTCCTTTTGAGGTTTTTGCCTTAGGGCACATGTGCTTGCTAGAGAGAGAGAGAGAGAGAGAGAGAGAGAGAGAGAGAGAGAGAGAAAGAAACTGGGATAGGGAGAGAGAAAGTGATAAATCATCCTCCCAGGGGTATGACCACACTACAATCCCTTCTCTTCCATTCTTTTGGGATCTTGGGCATGCATGCACACTCACCCAGCATGAGTTTCAAGTCCCTGGGTCCAGGACTTGAACTGCAGTTGGCCAAGACGGAGTCCAGCGACATAACAGCTACACCATCTGCTGGCCCACATTCAGTCCCTTTCTAAGAGAAATTTTTGCTATAGGGTGCATGTGCTCACTGGAGAGACCGAGAGAGACAGAGAGATAGAAAGTGAGAAATTATCCCTGGCAGGGATGGCCATACCACCACATTCCCTTCTCCTCAAGTTTCCTCTTAGGATTTTGGACATGCAAACACATGCACCTGGTATGAATTTCAAGCTGCTGTATCTGGGACTTGAACCATGGTTGACTATGTGAGAGTCTAGCGACGTAACCATTATGCCATGTGCTAGTCCGAGTCCTTCACAATCTATTTTTAAAATGACTCCAACCTCTTGATTTTTATCATTCTCCAGAAACATTTTATTTCTGTAACAAATTATATGTGAGTGTTTATCAATAATACATCCTTAAATTTATCATCACTTCTTTTTCTTTAATCCTTTACTGACCTGTGGCGACATGGAGGAGTACTGCTCAGATTATACTGCTATAAAAAGTGTAGTGCTCCATTTTTTCTCTCTGCTACATTATGTCCTTTAGAAAGTTGCATTCTTCTTAAACTAGTTATTCATAGATGCTGTTATAATTTTCTATACATTGTAATTTTCTGGAGTTTTTGAGACTTATTTGTTTACTATATGGCTGGTGCTCAATAATTTTTAAATTAATAAAATAAGTTAATATAGTAGAAATAGACATCTAAATGAAAGTCTGTAGAAAGATGAATGAAAACAGAAATAAATATTAAATTACTTTGTGACACACTATGATTTTATGACTGTATTTGAATTACAGAAGTTTGAATGTTTCCATATTGAGAATAAAACAGAGAGGAAAGGTTAATGTTACATTTTATTATCTCTTTCAAATAATAGAGAATCACTTTAAGTCTGGAAATAATTAGAAATTATCGAACTTTCAACAAAATATTAGAAGCCTTTTTAAGAGAAAATTAAATGAATTCATTGAAAATTATTCATCTTCTATAAGAAAAAACAGACACAACCCTCTAAACATGATTTATTATAATTAATCAATTCATAGTTCAGTAATGTTTTTCATCATAATGTATTTCTCATTGATGAGGGAAATATAATAACATAGCTTAAGGTAAATAAGTTATTATTCACATATTTTTTGAAGTGGGAGTAGCTATCTACCACAGAAGAAAATTGGATTGTGTTTTGTAACTCTAATTTAAACATTTCATTCAAAATGTTTATGGTGTTCAGTTTCTTTTTTCTTTACAGGGGGTGATCTTTCAAATTTTCTGATAAATTTATTATAGACATAAAACTAGAAATGACAAAATGATTTAACAAAGAAATACATTACTGTGACATTTAAATATAAGTACTAGGTAAATGATTTTTTTTTTTTTGAGAGGTTTTTGCTATAGGGCACGCATGCTCGCCAGAAAGACAGAGAGACAGAAAGCAAGAAATCACCCCCCAGGAGGAATGGCCACGCCACAATCCCTTCTCCTCCATTCTCCTTTCGGGATCTTGGGCACACACGCACATGTGCCTGGTGTGAGTTTAAACCACCGGGTCTGGGACTTGAACCATGGTCGACTACATGTGAGTCCAAAATCATAGCCATTACGCCAATTGCAGGTACCGATAATTGGGTTTTTAAAAATGTCTTAGTAATGTTAACTCATTAAGCAGAAAAGGAATGCATATTTCCCTTCATTAATTGTCTGAAAATGAACATGTCTACCTTCCTACCTACCTGTCTATTTAATTGAACCACATAAGCACAAACCCAGAACAACAAAAATTTGAAAGTATGTTTTAGTACCATTTCTTTCTTTCCCAAAATACCTTAAATAAAATCAGTACATATCTATTTGCCCAGTAAACAATTCAGTTTCTTTTTAGGCCTCTATGATGGTTAATTAGCAGTATTTCTAAGCCCAGGAGGACATCATTTAATAAATCCTAAGACTTGTTAGAGAGAATACTGATGATCACATTTTGGTTTCACAGAAGTGTAAATTTTAGAATCTTATTTTCACAGGAGGTTATACCATCTGCCTACATGTTAATTTATTGCTTCAAATGCATTAACTTTTTTGCACCTTTTATTTGTCACATCAATTTTGGCATTGTTTATATATTAACCCTTGTGTTCCTAAAATAGCATGGAAGAACCTTTACTCTAAGTATGCCAAATAATAGCACAATTTTGAAGAGAAGCATATTAAATAATATATTCACTGTGAGAAAAGAAATTTATCATACTTTTGATTTTCAAAGAAGGTTGAATTAGGCCAGCATCATGGCCTAGCAGTTAAGGATGCCAGATCAACATGGTGGACCAGGGTTCAAGTCTACCCCCGGCTTCTTGGAAAACATGCCAGACTGTGTGCAAGCATGCCCTAAATCCTGACAGGATGGAGGAAAGAAGGAAAAGGGACTGTGGTGTGATCATGCCCCACTGGGGTGGTGCTTTCTCTTTCTCTGTCTCTCTCGCTCTGATGAGTACACATAACTTCTGGCAATTAAAAAGAAAGAAAAGTTGAGTAGAGAGAGAATTCTATTATACGACTTTTAGAAATATTTTAATCTCTTTCTTTGCCTGTTTTATATACTTCATTTTGCACGGCAATTCACCATATCTAATTTAGGAACATTTTAATGTTTCCTGAGATGGCTGATGCCTTAGAGACATAGAAATAAACCAAAGAAGCTCTTTAAATAATTTCTGGAAGTGGCTAGATATCAAGGAAAAGGCTAAAAATCTGGTGCAGAATAGTTGCAGGAGGTCGTGGAGATAGAGTAGAGGGGGACCCCAAAGATAGAGCAGGGCCCAGAGTAATTGCAGAGGTGCGTAGAACTGAAGGCCGCGGTCACACTTTATGAATGTTCACACCCGTAAGCCATATGGAGAGTTATGATATTTAGAGTATAAAATTAAAACTTAAAAGTTCTTAATTGCAGAAATAAAGATTATTATTTTTTCTTTATATTCTCAATATGCAATGTAGTTCCAATTATATAGTATATGTCTGATAAAATTTTGTCAAAAGAATGAACAGAGACAAAAGAAAACCTATTATTTTTAGTGTTCAATATCAATAGGTAGCCTGAAAAACTAAATCAAAAGGATTAGGTTGGCTTGTTTTCACAGAAACTTTCTTATAATACATTTAAAGAAGTGAATTAGTTCACTGAAAAGAAAAAAGGAGAGAGCAATGACTGGGTTCAAGACAACAAATGGATCTTGTATTTTAAAGTGAAGTTTACATGCTATATTCTGGTCCAAGGGGACAGTAATAAATATTTAGGCTAAAGAAAAAAACATATTAAAGTGTTGTATATTCTTTGGAATAAGAAATCACAGTAACTTTATAGTATTGTAATTTAGTTTGTAACTGTAAAAAAGAGCAAATATATGACGATATGCTAATCATGTAGGGCAACAATCCAGAGCACAGACTTTGGAAACAGATAGCTTGGGTTCAGATCTCAGTTGTGTGAACTCATGCAAGCATTTAATGTCTTGGCTGTTCGATCATTTAAGAAATGGGTGTAATAAATGCACTTATATCATAGATTTGGTTAAGAGGATTAAACAAGCTTGAATTTGTGAAACGCTTTAGCAAAATACTTAGCACATAGTAAGTACTATGCTAGTATGTTCTAAAAATAAATAAATATGATATATTTGTAAATGATTATTGAAATCTTTCTGGGTATATTTGCCAACTTTTTCTTGTCTGTTTGTTCTTTACAAAGAATTGTATAATTTTAGAAAGAAATGTTTGAAATCATGAACAGTTAGCTAATAGGCCAAATACCAAATTGGGGGGGGAAGCAAGATATACTTATTTAATTTAATTTTTAAAACATTAACAGTAAAAAAATGCATAGAAGAAATAAGAAAGTAAATAAATCATTAACATTTATGGGCTTAAGTATCAAGATTTTTCAAAAATTGAAAGTATGCATTTTTTTTTTCTTTTGAGAGATTTTCACTATAGGGCGTGTGTGGTCGCCAGACAGACAGAGAGAGACATAGAGACAGAAAGCGAGAAATCACCCACTATGGGGGATGGTCACGCCGCGATCCCTTCTCCTCCATTCTCCACTCTGGATCTTGGGCACGCATGCACACGCGCCCGGTGTGAGTTCTAAGCCACTGGGTCCAGGACGCGAACCGCGGTTGACTACGTAGGAATCCAGCGACATAGCTAACTGCTGGTTCCCAAAGTATTATGCTAACTGCTGGTTCCCAAAGTGTGCATTTTTAAAGTAATTAATTAATTAATTAACTTAATTGACCAGAGAGGGCCAGTGAGAGAGAGAGAGAGAGAGAGAATTGGAAAGTGAGAAAGCAAGCTGCCAGTTCCATGACTTGAACCACAGGTTGGTCATGGGGAAGTCCAGGCACCTTTAACCACAACGCCACCTGCCAGTCGCACATATTGAAAGTATCTCTGAAAATGTACAAAATAGGAACCAGCAGATAGTGTGGTGGTTGAGGCACTGAACTTCCACAGGCCGACTGCAATTCTAGTTCCAGACCTACAGCTTGAAACACACTGGGCGCATGTGCCTGTGTGCCCAAAATCCCTAAAAGAGAAAGGAAGAGAAGGGATTGCAGCAAGGCCATTCCCCCAAGAGGGGGGCAATTTCTTACTTTCTGTCTCTCTGTCTCTCTGGTGAGCATATGCACCCTAAAGCAAAAAATAAAATAAAATAAAAAAGAAAATGTCTACAAAATGTGTGCAAATTGAAATGATTTAAATTATACATACCGTGTAACTGTATACAACAAAACTAACAATCAGCATTAGAAAGATTACAAGAAAGTCTTCAAATATTTGGAACTATTTAACACACTTTTGAGTAACAAATAAGTTAAGAAAATTTCATAAGACAAAATTTAGGAAACATTTGAATGAAAAGAACTCTGATTATAACGAACTTTATAGCATTAAGTGCATATATTGAGGAGAATGAATGAAAAGGGAAGAATGATTTCTGAATGACTTAAGTTTCACCTTAAGAAATTAAGAAAAAAGAGCAACATAATCTCAAAATAAAGAAAGCTAATAATGAAAGAATTTAATGATATAGATGTAATACACCATATTAACAGAATGATGAAACCATATGATCATATCAACTGATGCAGAGAAAGCATTTGATAATATACAACATCACTTCATGATCAAGACTTTCAGCAAAATCAGCATAGAAGGGTCATTTCTCAAAACAATAAAAGTTATCTATGAAAAACCCATAGCTAACATCATCCTGAATGGGGAAAAACTGCAAGCTTTCCCAGTAAAAGTTGGTACAATACAAGGATGCCCACTTTTTCCACTCCTATTCAATATAGTGCTGAAAGTCCTCACCAACTCTGTCAGAAAAGGGTGTAAAATACAAGGCATTCAAATAGGAAAGGAAGAGGTGAAACTATCTCTATTTGCAGATGACATGATTATATACATAGAAGACCTAATAGTATTCATGAAAAACTTCCTGGAAGTAATAAATTAATACAGTAAAGTTGCAAGATACAAAATCTACATACAGAAATCTATAGCATTTCTATAAAAGAACAACCAGCAGACTGAGATAGAAGAAAAATGTAATTCCATTTACCATAGACACAAAAAGTATAAGATACCTAAGGATAAATCTAACCGAAGAAGTCCTCCACAAGGAAAACTATGAGAAGTTAAAAAAAAGAAATAGAAAATGACACCCAAAAGTGGAAGAACATCCCATGTTTCTGGATTGGAAGAATGAATATAATCAAAATGGCAATTCTACCTATATTAATATACATATTTAATGCAATCCCAATGAAAGTGCCAGAGACATTCTTCACAGATCTAGAAAAGACAATCATACAATTTGTCTGAAATAACAAAATACCCGGTATTGCCAAAGAAATCCTGTACAAGAAGAGTGGAGTGGGAAGCATCTCACTCCTTGAACCGAAAATATACTACAAAGCTGTGATAATCAAAACAGCATGGTGTTTGCACAGACACAGACAGGTGGACCAATGGAACAGAATAGAGACCCCAGAAATAAACTCTCAAACATACAGTGAACTGAATTTTTGACAAATGGTACCTGTCAATCCAGTGAGAAAAGAAATACCTCTTCAGAAAATGATGTTGTAAAAACTGGATATCTACCTGCAGAAAGATGAATCTGAACCCCTACCACTCACCATTGACAAAAATCAACCCAAAGTGGATCAAAGATCTAAACCTATGACCTAAAAACTATAAAAACTGCTGCTGGAAAACACTGGGGAAACCCTGGTAGACATTGGGGTAGGCAAAGATTTCTTAAATAAGAAACCCAAAGCACAGTCAAAAATCTCAAAAATAGACAAATGGGATTACATCAGACTAAGAAGTTTCTGCATGGCAAAAGACATGGTAATTAGTGTGAATTGACAGCCCTCAGAATGGGAAAATATTTTTGTAAATTATGAGTCAGATAAGGGACTGGAAACCAGAATACACAGGGAACTCAAGCAGCTTTCCCGAAAAAAGATCATCAGCCCTCTTAAAAGATGGGAGAATGATTTGAAAATACAACTCTCTAAGGAAGACATTTGAATAACCAAAAGGCATATGAAAAAATGCTCAACATCCCTCATTATAAGGGAGATATAGATCAAAACCACAATGAGATACCACCTAACTCCAGTCAGAATGATTAAGATTGAAAAAAAAAAAAAAAAAAAAAAAAAAAAAAAAAAATTGTAAGGGCTGGCAGGGTGGGGGGAAAGGG
>NW_006206250.1:627834-651178 GCF_000334495.1 Tupaia belangeri chinensis | reverse complement strand
CGATCCCTTCTCCTCCATTCTCCACTCTGGATCTTGGGCACGCATGCACATGCGCCCGGTGGGAGTTCTAAGCCACTGGGTCCAGGACGCGAACCGCGGTTGACTACGTAGGAATCCAGCGACATAGCTAACTGCTGGTTCCCAAAGTATTATGCTAACTGCTGGTTCCCAAAGTGTGCATTTTTAAAGTAATTAATTAATTAATTAACTTAATTGACCAGAGAGGGCCAGTGAGAGAGAGAGAGAGAGAGAGAATTGGAAAGTGAGAAAGCAAGCTGCCAGTTCCATGACTTGAACCACAGGTTGGTCATGGGGAAGTCCAGGCACCTTTAACCACAACGCCACCTGCCAGTCGCACATATTGAAAGTATCTCTGAAAATGTACAAAATAGGAACCAGCAGATAGTGTGGTGGTTGAGGCACTGAACTTCCACAGGCCGACTGCAATTCTAGTTCCAGACCTACAGCTTGAAACACACTGGGCGCATGTGCCTGTGTGCCCAAAATCCCTAAAAGAGAAAGGAAGAGAAGGGATTGCAGCAAGGCCATTCCCCCAAGAGGGGGGCAATTTCTTACTTTCTGTCTCTCTGTCTCTCTGGTGAGCATATGCACCCTAAAGCAAAAAATAAAATAAAATAAAAAAGAAAATGTCTACAAAATGTGTGCAAATTGAAATGATTTAAATTATACATACCGTGTAACTGTATACAACAAAACTAACAATCAGCATTAGAAAGATTACAAGAAAGTCTTCAAATATTTGGAACTATTTAACACACTTTTGAGTAACAAATAAGTTAAGAAAATTTCATAAGACAAAATTTAGGAAACATTTGAATGAAAAGAACTCTGATTATAACGAACTTTATAGCATTAAGTGCATATATTGAGGAGAATGAATGAAAAGGGAAGAATGATTTCTGAATGACTTAAGTTTCACCTTAAGAAATTAAGAAAAAAGAGCAACATAATCTCAAAATAAAGAAAGCTAATAATGAAAGAATTTAATGATATAGATGTAATACACCATATTAACAGAATGATGAAACCATATGATCATATCAACTGATGCAGAGAAAGCATTTGATAATATACAACATCACTTCATGATCAAGACTTTCAGCAAAATCAGCATAGAAGGGTCATTTCTCAAAACAATAAAAGTTATCTATGAAAAACCCATAGCTAACATCATCCTGAATGGGGAAAAACTGCAAGCTTTCCCAGTAAAAGTTGGTACAATACAAGGATGCCCACTTTTTCCACTCCTATTCAATATAGTGCTGAAAGTCCTCACCAACTCTGTCAGAAAAGGGTGTAAAATACAAGGCATTCAAATAGGAAAGGAAGAGGTGAAACTATCTCTATTTGCAGATGACATGATTATATACATAGAAGACCTAATAGTATTCATGAAAAACTTCCTGGAAGTAATAAATTAATACAGTAAAGTTGCAAGATACAAAATCTACATACAGAAATCTATAGCATTTCTATAAAAGAACAACCAGCAGACTGAGATAGAAGAAAAATGTAATTCCATTTACCATAGACACAAAAAGCATAAGATACCTAAGGATAAATCTAACCGAAGAAGTCCTCCACAAGGAAAACTATGAGAAGTTAAAAAAAAGAAATAGAAAATGACACCCAAAAGTGGAAGAACATCCCATGTTTCTGGATTGGAAGAATGAATATAATCAAAATGGCAATTCTACCTATATTAATATACATATTTAATGCAATCCCAATGAAAGTGCCAGAGACATTCTTCACAGATCTAGAAAAGACAATCATACAATTTGTCTGAAATAACAAAATACCCGGTCATACAATTTGTCTGGAATAATAGAAGACTTCATACCAAAGCAATTCTACACAAGAAGAGTGGAGTGGGCAGCATCTCACTCCCTAATTCAAAAATATGCCACAAAGCAGTGATAATGAAAATGGCATGGTATTGGCACAGACACAGACAGGTGGACCAATGGAACAGAATAGAGACCCCAGAAATAAACTCTCAAACATACAGTGAACTGAATTTTTGACAAATGGTACCTGTCAATCCAGTGAGAAAAGAAATACCTCTTCAGAAAATGATGTTGTAAAAACTGGATATCTACCTGCAGAAAGATGAATCTGAACCCCTACCACTCACCATTGACAAAAATCAACCCAAAGTGGATCAAAGATCTAAACCTATGACCTAAAAACTATAAAAACTGCTGCTGGAAAACACTGGGGAAACCCTGGTAGACATTGGGGTAGGCAAAGATTTCTTAAATAAGAAACCCAAAGCACAGTCAAAAATCTCAAAAATAGACAAATGGGATTACATCAGACTAAGAAGTTTCTGCATGGCAAAAGACATGGTAATTAGTGTGAATTGACAGCCCTCAGAATGGGAAAATATTTTTGTAAATTATGAGTCAGATAAGGGACTGGAAACCAGAATACACAGGGAACTCAAGCAGCTTTCCCGAAAAAAGATCATCAGCCCTCTTAAAAGATGGGAGAATGATTTGAAAATACAACTCTCTAAGGAAGACATTTGAATAACCAAAAGGCATATGAAAAAATGCTCAACATCCCTCATTATAAGGGAGATATAGATCAAAACCACAATGAGATACCACCTAACTCCAGTCAGAATGATTAAGATTGAAAAAAACTCCAGTGAGAATGATTAAGATGAAAAAAAAAAAAAAAAAAAAAAAAAAAAACAAGAAAAAACTTGTAAGTGCTGGCAGGTTGTGGTGAAAGGGGAACTCTTCTACACTGTGGGAATGTAAATTGGTCCAGCCACTATGGAGATCAACTTGGAGATTCCTTAAAGATCTACAAATAGAACTACCATATGATCCAGCAATCCCAATCCTTGGTATCTACCCAAAGGACAGAAGAATCCTTAATCGGAAAAATGCTTGCACATTGATCTTTATTGCAGTATTATAATTGCTAAGACATGAAACCAATCCAAATGCTCATGAACAGATGAATGGGTTGAAAAAGTGTGGCATATATACTGTATATATACAGTATATATAGTATATATACTATGTAAAGTAGTATATATACTACTTTAATACATAAAGTAGTATTTATGGCTGAATACTACTCAGCCATAAAAAACAAGACCCTGGCTTTTGACAGAAAGTGGATGACTAGGGAAGATTTACTGCTGAGTGAAGAAAGTCAGGCTATGAAGGAGAGACATTATATGTCTTCACTTAATATGTACTGATTATCCGCACTCTATGGCCAAAACTGAATGGCTAAAGGATATAGAAACATAGAAAATGGTTGTGAATACCAGAGACAGTGTGGGAAGAGGGTGGGTGAAGGAGTAGAATCTGAGGAAGGACATTAAAGAGAAAAATAAAGAGGCAAAGCATTTATAGGACAAAGGAATGAGTTATTATCTGTTGAAGATAATGTGTATAGTATTCTCAACTGGACTAGTGACAAATGTATCTATGTTGGAATATTCACTTTGCAAGCTAAGTAACATATGTGATTGAATGTATAAAAGAAATTGAAACAGAAAATATAATTAAAATTTAAAAAGAAGTTAATTACATAGAAAATAGGAAATTTAGAGATGGAAATCAATGAAATGAAAAGCTTATTGATAGATTAATAAAATTGACAAAAACCTTAAGCCAGACCATTAAGTAAAAAGAGAAAGAGAGAAGAGACACAAATGACCAATATTAGCAATGACAAAGGGTATGCAATTACAGACACTACAGCCATTCAACAGCAGTAAGGGTTGGTTTCTGATTTTGTCTGCGAGGAGTTTTGAAGTCCCATCTATGTTATTAAAAAAAATGAAAGGCTGAATAAACTGAAAAATCAACAACTCTTCTTGGATGTGTAAGAGATGAGAACACAGTGCAAACTCTTGATCCCAAGATCGGAGAGACAGATAGTTGAATGCAAGGAGTCAGGGTGACCAGAACAGATACATGAGTGGAAACCACCTTACAAACCAGTGCTTGGATAGAAAACTTGAACTGCAACTGATAAATGACCAGAAGTTTGATGTGGACAAACTCTGAGGATAAATATCTCCTTTCCTAGGGGCTCACCATGATATTGTGAGATATACCTGCAGGAATTCAGTCAAGTCAACTTGGTTCCCATGGAAAATATCCGAGAAAAATCTCTTTGTGTTTTTAGTAGGAAAAGGGAAAAAGGGACCAGTCTGAAATATACTTGAACACTGTTTTCAGAAGATCTGCCCTCAAGTGAAACTAGTTATTCAGACTCTAACCAGTATTATTAGAGACCAAATGATTTGGAGGAAGGGAACTATCCAACTACAATGATCTCAACGTACCTAATAGAATGGCCAAAACCCTGTAACTGACAACACCAAATGCTGAGCAGGACCAGGAGCATCAGGAGCTCTCATTCATTGCTGGAGGGAACACGAAATGGTAAAACCACTTTGGAAAACAGTTTGATCATGTCTGACAAAAATAAATAAGCTTTTACTCTATGACTCAGCAATGACAGTCTAGTATTTACCTAAAAGAGTTAAACACTTTTGTCCACACAAAAACCTGCAGAGAGATGTTTATAGCAGCTCTATTTACAATTTACAGGACTTGAAAACAACTAGAATGTCCTTCAGTAGGTAAATGGGTTAACATACTGTTTTGTTGATGTGGACATTTAGGGAGAAATTTTTGTTATAAAGCTCATGTACTCACCAGAGAGACAGAGAGAGAGACAGAGAGACAGAAAAAAAGAAATCACTCCCCATGAGGAATGGCCACACTGTAAATCCCTTCTACCTTCTCCTCTTGGGATTTTCAGGCATGCACACACATGTATACAGAGTGAGTTTCAAGCTGCCAGGCCTGGGACTTGAGCCATGTTCAGTCATGTGACAGTCCAGTGACGCAACCCTTACGCCATCTGCCGGTACCAATATTATGTTTTTAATTAGGCAAAGATTTGCCTAAATAGTACACAAATAAACACAAAATATAAAATAAAATATCATAAATTGGATCTTAAAAAGCTAATAATGTTTATTCTTTGATAGACACTTAAAATAGTGAAATTATCAGTCACAGAAAAATAGATACATTATGTAGTGGTGTATGTATATTTCCAGCCCTCTGATGCTCATTAAAATGACTTAGAAAAATAAGTTCAAATATTTCAATTTAACATAATAAAAAAGTTTTAAAACACTTTCAGTCAGACATTGGCAGCTTTATGTGCATAACTCAGATTGCTAGAGTTGAGCTCAATGACATTTTCATTTTTTGCTATTCCTGATATTGACCAAGTTGTGCCTTAACTCTGCCATGCCTTAGACAGCCTCTTCTTTAAGGAATTTTCTCTATTAAAGCTGTTAAGAAATCAGATTTGCTATGTTGAATTTTCTTTTTTATCTATCAAACATACTTATTTTGAAATAAGAGACATTTTAAAAGTTTATTTATTTGTTTGTTTATTTTCATGAGAGAGAGAAAAAGAAACAAGTATGCTCAGGGTCTCATGCCATGATCCACCCACCCCCTAGCCTTTCCAGCTAGCTAGGATCATAGACACACAGGCATGTACCCTGGGTGTACAAATCAACCTGGGAATCAAAACTCAACTTTCTATATGGTTTCCAGTGCGACATGGCATTGTTCTAGTCCTAGGCTATGTTGGTAGACCAGAAGAAACATTTTGAGCCAAACTTAGAAATGTAACTATCAAGACATAGAAAATTTATGTAAAATTGTATTTTCTCAGGAACATACTTTTTAAAACTTTAATAATACATGCTATGAAGGATGTCATACTAATAAGAGTTAGAATATTACAATGTGCACATTGTAATATTTCCTAAATTGGGTTCTGTTAAATTATAATCTTGGGGCTGGTAGGTGGCATGGTGGTTAATGTACTGGATTCCCACATGGCTGACTGTGGTTTGAGTCCCAGACGTGGCAGCTTGCTTTCTCACTTTCCCTCTGTCTATCTGTCTCTATCTCTCTGGTCAAATTTAAATAATAATAATAAATAAAATTAAGCAAATAATTCCAAAAAATAATTTACAATCTTGCCACAGATCTATATGAGCTAGTAGGAGAATAAGTTAGCACTAGGATACTTTCTTTTGTTTTATAGAGCCTTATACATATGTTAATAAATGGAAAAGTGTATTTGCAGTTTTAGGAAAATTTTCTTCATGTCATACAGTTTCTTGGATAATAGATATCTGAAATAGACTATCTCTGAATTAATTATAAACAAGAAACTTGAGATTCACTTTTTAAAATATGAAAAATGTGGATAATAAGATAGGATATTTATAGCAGAAAACATTCTAGCTCTGGTTAATATCCTATAAATATTTAATGCATATAAACTCCATGAAACAAGGTAAATTATTTAGTAGAATATATTGAAATGGGACTAAGATGTGGAAATTAGGAAACAGAAAATTTGGACAATATGTCACGACTACTTTTGATTAGGTTGTGAAATAACTAAATAGGACACAGCACTATCACTGGTTTTACAACCAGTGTGGGAATAGCAGCTCTTGAGAGTCATTTGGAAGAATGTGAAGTGTAGTTTGCCTATGATCCATTAAAACAATAAGACCAAAGTTAAAGATGTCATCCAACCAAAGGTTGTTTTTCACAATCTAGCTGAAGTTGCTTACACATACACAGTTAATTAGTTAATGGAAGAATTCATGACTAGATATTCTATTTCCATATTTGACTTCTAAACTATATTATCATTTTGAGTCATATCTTTATCTATTCCTTCATTATTTTTAGAGGTTTTAAATTTTTGATTTTATTTATCTAATAAACACAGAGTTTTCCACTAATCAATGTCTCCTTGTGTGAATTTTAGTAAAATTTGTTTCTCATGGAAGTGGTCCATGTTATATAAGCTTTTATATTTGTGGGAATAGACTTGGTCATAGAATCCCTTTATTATTCTTTGGATGTCCATTGGATCAGTAGGGTTGACTCTCTTTCATTTCTGATATTGGTAAATCATCTCTTCTTTCTCTTTCAATCTGTGTCCGACTAGCTAAAGGTTTTTGTTGTTGTTGTTGTTGATGTTTTATTGATTTTTTTTTTTTTAAGAATCAGCTTTTGGTCTCCTCGATTTCCCTATTGTTTTTTTCTCTTTTCAATTTCATTAATTTTTATATCTTTTTAAAAAAGTGCCAGAGGGTACATACAAGCACTTTTCCACACAGAAGCTTGGACATGCCACAATCCTTTTTCCTTCAGTTCCACAACCTGCCATAATCTCTTCTCCTTCATTCCCCTCTCAGAATTTTGGACACACACACACACACACACACACACACACACACACACATATCCCCTGTATTTTTTAAGTCACCAGGTCCAGGACTCAAATAACATAGTTGGCTGTTTGGAAACCAGCTGCCTTTCCACCACATAATTCAAGGATATACTGGCTTGCCCTATTCCCATCCTGTTTATATGAAGTTGTTTTATACATTTGTATTACAGCTAGATTCTCTTGTAATGTTCTCCATTCTTTTCTGGGATCTTCTGTCATAATATATTTTTTAATGTGCATAAATTTCATTCACTCTTTGTGTTGTAAAGTTGTGTAATATTTGCAAGTGCAAATAAAATTTTTAAATATTTGTAATGTGGTTTCAATAACTCTTCAATGACCTTGCTTGCTAATTTTATTATTTAGCTCAAATCTGTCTTGGTTTTGCTTAATTAATTTCTTCTTCCTATAAGGGCATATTTTCCTGCTTCTTTGCATGCATGGTCATTTTTTTATTTCTTGCTAGACATTTTGAACTTTTCTTGTGGGGTTTTCTTTTTTCTTTTTTTCATAAGTATTTTTGAACTATGTTCCAGTGGCAGTTAATTACTTGGAAACAATTTAAGCTTTTGGGGGCTTTCTTTTAAGACTTGATACTTGAGATCTGAGCAGTGTTTTTGTTTGTTTGACTGATTATTTTATCTACTGAGAGTTATGAGATTTTTCTACTCTGGTTGATGGGAATAAGAACTATTTCTATCTTTGTGTGAGTAACTGGTACTGTTTCTTCTAATCCTTTCAGATGGTTCTTTATTGGCCTTTGGTACTTTCCTTTTGTTGATCAGTTTCCTGCTCGATACTCAAGGTATTTTGTGAATCTTCAGATTTATTTATGTAGCTCTCCTGGCTCTGGTACTTAGTTTTTTGAATTTCTGCTATCTAAGTTGTTGTATTCCCTTCCCTTCCTTCCTTCCTTTTTAGTTCATTTGTTTTTTCAGAGAGAAAGATGCTCCCAACCATGTTTTACCATTAAATTTCAGTCATAGTCTCAGCTGGCCTAGATCATGGATATGCACATACACCTGGCATGCTCAAGGGAGTCCTGGTACATTAATATAGGACCTTTTTTTATGGGTCTAGCTATGTTGCCACTGCACCACCCACTGGCTCCAAAAGTTTCTCTGAACTTTTTTTTTTTTTTTTTGCTATAGGGTAAGTGCACTCATCAGAGAGCCAGAGAGAGACAAAAAGCAGAAAGTGAGAAATCACCACCTTGGGAGTGGCCACACACAATCACTTCTCCTCCATTCTCTTTTCAAGATTTTGGGCACACACGCACACATGCCTGGCATGAGTTTTAAGTGGCCAGGTCCAGGATTTGAACTGCAGTTGGCCATGTGTGAGTCCAACTATGTAACCATTACGCCATTTGCTAGTCCCTCTGTGAACTCTTAATTCACTTGCTTAAACTCATGTAGTTCAGCAGTCTAAGCATGGGCTTTCCTTCTTTCATTAATGCCTGGAAATTCTTATAGAATGATAATTGGACACTTACAGTGTAGGCTCAAATCATTTGTATTCCCTTTCTCACAGAACTTTGCCTTTTGTTACATGATGTCCTTTGTCCTAAAAACCATTACTTCATATAGTTTGCTCAATCTTTAGTTCTTTCAGGTGCAAGGGTAAATCCAGTCCTAGTAACTCAATCTTGGCCTAAGGCAATAGTTCACCCCCTAGTCATTCAAAAGATATTTTTTTTTCTCTTATAATCCTAGGATTTTTACCTGTATCAGTTTTCATTGGTATCAGGCAAAAGCAGTTCTTTATGAAGCTTCAACTCTGATTTTACTCATCTTTAAATTCAAGATGCTTCACATAATTTCTGGATGGCATATCCTCTTTTCTTTCTTTTTCATTTTTTTCCCTATGAAACTGATGATCTCAGTGTCTTTATCCTATATATGCCTGTCTTCTGCTGACTCAAACATATTTCCAAAATATGTGCTTCTTCTATAATCGAAATTAGATCTTTAGAACTTTATGCAGCAACATTTTCAGTTAACCTAGCCAAATCAGAAATGTGCTTTTCCTGTGCTTTATCCTATTTTTTGTTTTATGGGCCTAACTTTGTTTTCACATATCTGGAGATGTTTGGATTAATTGGTAGGTTGCATTTAATTTCAAGTTAAAGTGGGTATCTATAATTTAAATGAATGTGGATCAGCTATAAAATATACTGCACACATACTCAGATAGTGAAATAGTTAAAGAGTTTTGGGGCTTACAACTATTGTTGGAACTTGCTAAGAAGGCTTTAAGTTTTTATTTTTGGTAACTGACTGATATTAATATCATAATATCTTCACACAAAAGTACTGCTTAGAAATAAAACCTCAGAGAATCATGTGAGTGCTCAAGTTACCATGCTAATATTTGTTGGGTATTTTCCTTTCCAATTTTTTTTTTAATTCCTTAGAAAATCACCCCTTACATAAAGGCACAGAATGACTCTCTAGGTAATCTTATTAATTCTTTGTAAAGAGAAATGAAGATTTCCTCATTTCCTTACTTCTTGATTTCATTGTTTCTGTGGCTTTGCAAAGCTAAGAAACAAAACAAAAACTTGTTTGAATTTCCAGTTATTGTATAATTTGTGCTTCACCATTAGTTAATACTTCCTCAATATTGTGATATATTTATATTCAAGTTTTTAGTTAAGATCAAATAATTTGAATTTTTTTAAAAAAAAGCTTATTCTGTTAGTACTTTCTTGTAAACTTAGTTCCAGGATTTTTAATTAAATAATCTTTTTGGATAGCTTGCCAGAAGAAAAAGCCTCATTTCAATAATATTTGTGAGTTGAATTGAAATAATCACTTTAACTATGTATTAGTTATTAAAAATAGAAGTAGTAAACTGTTCTTAAAGCATTTTAATCTCTTTGAACCATAGTTGTTTGAAAATTTTCCTTTAAATTTCAAGTAATGATGAAAAAAAAGGCAATTAACTAAATTGTCCTCTGTAGTTCTTTATAACAAGATTTTTGTAGCATTCATGTACCCTAAAGGAGAGGATATTAGATCTGAGAAGAAATATAATATCAGCAGTAACCAGATGGCCTACCTGGAATACAGGGTTTATTAAAGGAAGAAAATAATGTTTATTGAGTATTGATTTAGAGTTTGCTAAATATAACATAGCCTATCAGTTACTTTCAACCAGATTATATATATATATACGCACACACATATATATCTTACCTAACATTTCAAGATTTGATCTTTTGTGTGTTTATGAGCAAAAAAAAAATTCAAGATGTTCCTTCTTGTATTGTAAAGGCACCAGAATATTAAAAAAATAGGAAATATTCCTAAATGCTAGCTAATGGTGCTCTAAAATTTTTTGCAGATCTCCATTACTTTTTTAATCTAAAATAAATGCCTAAGTGTATTTTCGAATTTGGACTTAGAAATGCTTCTTAGTAATATAAACTCTAAAGGCTTTCTGCCTGGAAGATCTTGGAATGAAGATAGATTGTGGCCCAATAAGGGGATGTTGTATTATTTCTATGTCATGTCTTATAAAGTAGAAATTAGAGCAAGAATGAAGCTGGGACTCTGCTTGAAAGAAGATGTAAATTTTTAAAACCCAACCTTTCTTTGGCCTTATTGTATTTGTCCTCCATATCATAACACTTCTCTGGTGATCCATCTCCTCTGTAACTATCCTTTGCTTCTTATTAGTCCCTTTTCTTATTACTACTCTTTTTTTTTTTTTTGAGAGGTTTTTGCTATAGGGCATGTGTGCTTGCCAGAAAGACAGAGAGAGACATAGAGACAGAAAGCGAGAAATCACCCCCCCAGGGCAGATGGCCATACTGCTATCCTTTCTCCTTCACTCTCCTCTTGGGATCTTGGGTACATACGCACATGCACCCGGAATGAGTTTAAGCCACTGGGTCCAGGACTCGAACTGTGGTCGACTACAAGGGAGTCCAGCGACATAGCCATTATGCCAACTGCTGATTCCTCTTAATACTCTTAAAAAACTGTATGTTTTCCAGAATGATCATTTTTTCCCATTTTCTCTTCTCTTGATACTTTCCCTTCAACTTCTCACATATTTCCACTTATTTATACATTCATTCTAAAGAGACTATCTATTATGTCCCAGGCACAATGCCAAATGCTAGGAAAGCATATTTTACTTTCTGGCCTCATCTTTTGATATAGCATCTACTAAAATGGCCAGAGTTCTCATTCCAAGTATTATTGGGAGTTCAGCATCCTCTCCAGAGAGCTTATTTTCCTCTTACTCTGAATTTCCATTGTTACATGAAGTCACTTTCTAGGCCTAATCCTTTGTCTCCAAATTGTTTCGCCATGTGTGTGGCCACTACTTTCTCTATCTCTCTCTCTCTCTCTGTGTGTGTGTGTGTGTGTGTGTGTTAAAGCATCCCTGACATATCTGGAGCTCAACACAGATTTTACTGAAAGTGAAAAGGTAATGGGGGAAGATTATAGTTCAATACAGATAGAAAATTATTTAAATTCATCATTACATTGAGAACCATACCAAGCCTTGAATATGAATGAGATGTCTACAATGTGTGAAGTGAGCTTACAAATTACAATTGCTTTGCATGTTTTGCCATATGTAGGAGCAGCAAACTGTGTTGTCTGGAAGAAAGTAGGGTGATGTTTTCTTCTCCTTAGTCCAAGACCACTGTAACAATAATCCTTATTTTACACCAGATAGAGACCTAGATTCCCTCCTGCTTCTAAGTATCCTAAATATTATTTCCTCTCATTGTACATCAAGAGCCTTTTTATATTCATGGAGAGACTACAACCTCCAGAAGAAAAGGGCAGGAAAAAGGAGAGAATGGGCTACAGGGACACATTGGGAGGAGTAATCTAGTAAGAAAATTGTTGTAAGTGAACAGGGAGACAGAGTTCCTACATGATGGGGATTTTGTTTATATATATATATATATATGTGTGTGTGTGTGTGTATATATATATACATATATATATGCAATATTTTATAAATGTAATAAATATGAAAAACTATTCTTATATACATGCTCTTTCTACATTTATGTTTTATATATGCATATCAATATATACATATTTATTTTGTACTCTGGGCATGTGTGTGTGTGCACATGTGTGCATTTCTGGTAATACATTAAAAAAATAGATATTGGGATCCAAGAAAAATTTAGCTTCCACCATTTGAGGTGGACTACGTCAAACTACTATTGCTGTTAATCTTCTAGAATGTACCCTTTTCTGGACTTCCAGATCTTCCCTCATCTTTTCTCTACAGACTGTGTTAATATAGCAAAGCTTGATCACTGTTTCTCAAATCAAATTGCATCATCCCAAATAGATTTCTAGTCTTGCCTTTCTCACTTTTACTAATGACATCTTTCTTTTTTTAGAATTATTTAATTTAATTTTATTTATTCATTCATTTATTTTAACTTGACCAGAGAGAGATACACACAGAGATAGAGATAAAGACAGATAGAGGGAAAGTGAGAAAGCAAACCACTATGTCTGGGACTCAAACTGTGGTCGGCCATGGGGGAGTGTCCAGCAATTTAACCACCATGTCACCTGCTGGTCCTGTAATGATATCTTCTAATTATTGAGGTAAATAACTCCTCTCTTCTCATTGCCCTCATTCCAAAATTTTGTTTTTCTGAACTCTTTGAGTCCAAATTCACAAAATCATTCCAGTTCACCCTCTCTTTTACATTCCATTGGATACTCCTTTATTTTATTAATTTAGTTTTTTGTTACATCCCATGAAGGCTATTATGATAATCTTCTAATTAACTGGCATATATCAATTCCTTCCCTTTTATGGCTTAAGATTCTAATGTGGACTTTACAATCATGAGGCTAGTCAATGGCATGTGATGGTTAAGGAGGCGGAATCTCATATGGCTAGCTACACAGTTCAAGTCCTGCACCTGGTAACTTGAAAAACACACTGAGTATGTGCACTTGTGTGCCCAGAATTCTCAAAGGATGACCATCCCTCATGAGAGGTGCTCTCTCATTTTCTCTCTTAGACAAGAGAGGCAAATTTTTTTTTTTGGGGGGGGAGAGGTTTTTTTTTTTTTTTGCTATAGGGCGCGTGGGCTCGCCAGACAGACAGAGACATAGAGACAGAAAGCGAGAAATCACCCCCCAGGGGGTATGGTCACGTCGCAATCCCTTCTCCTCCATTCTCCTCTTGGGATCTTGGGCACACACGCACACGCGCCTGGTGTGCTTTAAGCCACCGGGTCCGGGACGCGAACCGTGGGCAACTATGTGGGAGTCCAGCGACATAGCCATTGCACTAACTGCTGTTTCCCAAGAGAGGCAAATTTTTAAAAAGAAAATAGTATTCTTTTCTTTACTAAAATCTTTCAAGGTTATCTTCTTTCACACTGAATAAAGTTTTAATTTCTCCCTTTATAATTTTATTTCAATACGTTTCTTGAATTTCGTCTTTTGAGAATGGATGTCAATTTTTATTGATTTGTTTATGTTATTCACTCCTTCCAGACTTGTCTAGTCAATATTTTCTAGTTATGATTTTGCTTATGCTAGTTTTTCTTCTGGGATACTACCTATTGTTCCATTTCCATGTTCTGCTTAAACATGTCCAAATACATCCTTTTTCTCAAGACTTAAATCTTTCAGGCTCTCTTCCCAAAAATCTACTATTAGGTTGTTGGGAACGTCATGACACATTAATATATCATGACTTTTCCAACAACCCAGTAATAGGACTCATATTACTTTTCTCAGAATTCATTAAACAGCTTGTGTCTACATATGGGTCTATGTTTTATCATAAATATTTGTGTGTTCTCTTTCTTAACCAAAACTGACTTTGGGCAGGAAAAATACTACAGATAGTAAGTTCCAATATAAATTTCTTAAATGAAATCAAATTTGAAAATTAGAAAATATGAATGATAAAGGCAATTATCAAGGATGATTCTTCATGTAGTACAAGTTTGGTTTCCATCTCTTTGTCAATGAAACCATTACTATTTTAATCAGAGCAATCTAGATTATGCTACAGTAATAAATTAACTCCCAAATCTTAGTGGCTTAACGTATCCACAGATTATTTTTTGCTGTTCTGTTGCCATATGTCCAACGAGGATCATCAGAGGAACTCTGCCCCACATTGCTATTCAGGGCACTGGGTCAATAGAGGCTCAACATGTACAAATGCCAAAAAAGCATAAAAGCGCCCATACCTATCATTCTTGTTATCCATGCTTTGGCTAGAAATCACAAATATGTACTCTGCCCAGAGTCCATTGGGCAGAATTAGCCACAAGACCATTTCTAACTAGTAGGGGTCTGGGAGAATTGAGAAGCACATAAATATCTGGTGCTGTCTTTGCCACACTTCCCTGCCAGTTTAATTATTACTTACCTTTGGATAAGAAAGAGGATTTTATACTTCTAAGTTTTTACACTATTAAGCCCATTAATATCTATAAAATGAAGTGTATATTTAGAAATTAATAAAGTTTATACATAGAAATAATGACCAAACAATAACATTTAAATGATTCAATTCCATTTAACCAATGCAATGCAATTGGACCAATTGTTCAATTGTAAGAAATCCAAAGTGAAATGACAACAGGTAGTATAATGGTTATGTTGCTGGACTCCCACATTTGATTGTGATTTGAATCCTAGACCTGGCAGCTTGAAACTCATGCAGGGAGTGTGCACATGTGTGTGTGTGTGTTGTGTGTGTGTGTGTGTGTTTGTGTGTGCGTGTGCATGCCCAAAATCTCAAGAGGAGAACGGAGGAGAAGGGATTCTGGCATGGCTGTCCTCCTCGGGGATGATTTCTCACTTTCTGTCTCTGTTTCTCTGGCATTGAACATGTGCCCTAAAGCAACAATCTCTCTAAAAGGAAAAAAGAAAAAGAAATTCGAAGTTAAAATTGAGTGGTTTATCGCTTTTCTTAATATGCATCTGAATTGTATGTATTCACTTTTTTCATTATTTTTTTACTTCTTTTATCTTCATGAAGCTATTACTTTTACTTACGTATGGATATAAATAAGACTCTAAAACTGTAATATCTCCTTTGCTTGATAATAATGATAACAATATTTATTAGGTGTTTACATTTATTAGTTAATAAATAACAGCATTTATTATTGTGTAGTGGAAACATGAGCAAAGGGCATTGTATACATTATCCTTGAAATTTCAGAACAGTCGTCTGTGGTAAGTAAATTATTAGTTGTCCCATTTTATATGTAAGGGAATTGAAGCTAGGATGGGATAATAACTTTTTTGAGTCACTGCTAGTACAAGCTACAGGTGGAATTTGATCGTCATTATGTGTGACTGTAGTCTCTAAGTGATAGTTGTCTTCTGGTAAACTGCTAAAGCTACTAATTACAACTTATTTTGGCTTTTAACCTTCAGAATTGTATATAATATGTTTGATTTTAAAGATTGTCAGAGAGTTGGCTAATTTTAGAACTTAAATGAAACATGAAGGAAGATGTAGAGTTTTCCATTTAAGAACTCATCTGGTAAGTACTGAAAGGAATCAAATAATTTTCAATCATTGACTTTCAGAGGTAAATGGAAATGTGCTAATGTGGGGAAAGACATTTTTAAAAGGGCTGTGACTTTTAAAACTAGGAAGGCCAGCCAGCCACAAAACAAGGTGTCATTAAAAATTACACATTTCTGCAAATGTTCAAGAAAATAATGTTTCAGCAGTAGACTGCAAAGAGTCACTAGATTATAGCCTTGGTGTTTTGACAACTATTTGAGAAAGAGAGCTATAGGCTACATGCCAGCTCACAGTGGAAAAGGAGCTAAGAATTGGAGGTTGGCAGAAAAGAAATCAAGATAAAAAGTATTTAATATTCCATTTTCAGAATTTTGTTCTTTACTAGAAAACTACGTAAGCTTCTTCGGACCAGCAGATTGCGTAATGTTTGTGTCTCTGGACTCCCACGTTGTCCACCATGGTTTGAGTCTCAGACCTGTTGGATTAAAACTCATGCCAGTTGTGTGTGTGTGCATGCCCCAAATCCCAAGAGAAGAATGGAGAAGGTATTGTGACATGTCTAATCCCCCATCGAATGATTTCTCACTTTTTGTCTCTGTGTCTTTGGTGAGCACACATGTCCTATAGCAAAAATCTCTCTCAAAAAAATGAAAGAAAAAGAAAAGAAAACTATGTGAGCTTCTTTTAAAAAGGAATTGCTTTAATGAGCATATTTACATGCATAAAGTGTCTCTAGGTTGAAGGAAAGGAAGATCATGCACTGGGCAGTTTCAAATGAAAATTCATATTGCAGTGACGTGTTCCTGAGTTTATCTATTAAATATGTAGAATGACGCATTCTATTATTTTTTTCTTTCACTTTCTACTTCTATTCTGACTTATTTAATTTGGTAACTATCTGCATTAGATCTTTTTCTGTATGTTTTAGTATGCCTTGAGCTAAAAAGAGAATTCATTGATTTGTTGGCTCTTATTATATTGGCAACAAGAAATTATAAAAATAGTTTGTTTTTGAGCTCAAAATGATACCATGTAAAACAAGTGCATTACACAGCTCATTTCCACTTTTTTTTTATCTTTAAACTAAGCCACATTAAGACACACGTTATATATGAGGGGACTTCAAAAAGTTCATGTAAAAAGGAATTCATGTATGAGTTTGTTTGGGTAAAAAGAAAAATTTAAATGCATGCATTTTTCTTTTCATAATGCACTTTCCTGAACTTTTTGAAGACCCCACTCATAGTTATAGAGATAGAGTAAGCATGAGGAAGCTTTGTGTACTTGTATGAAAGTACTTGATAACATGCTTCGTATCTGAGAACTGTAGTCATGTGCCACATAATGACATTTCGCTCAGCGACAGACGATGTACACAGTAGCAGTCCCACGAGAATATCACAGGTTACACCACAGAGCCCAAAGCTATCAGATCTTGGTTTGTGTTCACACACTGTGATGTTGTGTGAGTGATGAAATCGCCTAATGGTGCACTCCTCAGAACACATCTTAGTCATTAAGTAATGCATGATTATATTTTAATTTAATATTCTATACTTCAAGTTTTTGATACTTTGAGCAAAATTCTACCACAAAGGTCTTTGGATTATAATGCAAATAAACAGAATAAGTCAAATGGAGTCGGAGTTGTTATGCTTCTATATAGACATTTCTTTCATTGCTAAGAAAAATAGTGTAAATATTTTTAATAAATATTAAAGGTTATAAATATATTAACCAACATTTTGCTATATAATACTTTTCTTTTGAAAAAGAAAATCATAATGATTTACTTGGTATGTAAATGATCTAAAATACCTTTCAAGTGAATAGCCTTATAACATATACAAGGGTGTACTGACTAGAGGTTATGAACATAAATTAATTGTGATGATCCTGGGGAGTAGTCACTATAAACTTTTTGATGGAAGAATCAATGCTTGAGTTTTCTTTCTTATATCCTATAAGATTTTAAATGGAGATTTTTAGGATACTATAAAATTATTTCGTGTTGAGCTTCATGAAAAAGCAAAAATGTACACAATGTTTAGTAGGTTTTCAAATATTCATTTGTATGGGGATAGAGTGGACGGTCCAAAGCATTTATCAGATTATCTAAAGGGCCCAGATGAATACAATTTTTAGAATAGTTTAATTAATAATTTATTTTAGTTTTGAATATAAGACACTAGGATAAATGACTTAAAGGAAAATTAAGACTAGAGAAACAGTATTATGGTGCATTAGGTTGTGAAAAGAGCACTTTAATAAGCCTTGCATGTAGAAAGGGTGTTATGAACTTGAGGTTGTCTAACATCTGGGAACATGAAATGAAGGGAAGGAATTAATGTATGAACTAAAAGAAGAGCTTGAATATGTATGGGGTGCATTTTTTAAAAGAATTATTTTTATTTAACTTCATTAATTTGCTTAAATTTGACCAGAGACGGGGAGAGAGAGAGAGAGAGAGAGAGATAGAGAAAGCAAGTCACCAGGTCCTGGCCTTGAACTGTAGTCGGCCATGTGGGATTCCAGCACCCTTAACCACCACATCACCTGTCAGCCCCTGGGATATATTTTTGAGGGGATAGTAAATTTTCTATTTGTCACTCTTTTAACTATTAGAAAGGGTATAGTCCATTTTACTTGTGGCAAGTAACTTGGGGCCAGATTCATAAATTTGATAATTTAAATGACGAAAACATTGAAAACATTTTAGAATACAAATAATGTGATTTTTTAAAAAAACTGTGCTTATGGAGATTGCCCAAACAATATTAGAATAGAGTTTTTGAGCCATAGACATCAATTGGGTCGCATTATAATGATCTACATAGGACTCTTAAAGTGGAAATTATAAAACTATTAATAGAATGGTACAAATCATTATTATATAAATTTCAAGAAAATAAATTATCAACAGAATCGAGAAGGGAAGGAAAAGAGTAATCAGAACTGCAATCTACACAATTAGTTTCGCACTCTTTATTTCAAGAGGATTTAAAAGTAGTTTAAGTCAACAAGTGGCAAGAACTAACTCAAATGCAAGAATAGTAGTTCTGTGCACAACAGCTCCTCCCATTGTTAAGTGACTATTTTTGTGTGAATGAAAAGTTACTAATCCAACAAATAGGAATTTAAAATAATTTAATGTTGGCTTCTATGTGGATAAAACTCTGGAGAAAATATTACGAATGCCATGTTATTTCTATAAGTAAAATATTTACATGTCAAGTTCATAATATGGAACATACTGTTCTCTATGTTGGGAACTTGCATATAGTTATTATAACATAAGCTCTTTGTTGAGAAGGTCTTGACAAAAAATCCCCTATATCTCATTTGTAAAAATTCACCACAGGAAAGAAAGCGTTAAGCACACACATATATTTCATGCAGTTAAGAAAATGGTCTTAATTGACTTTAATGTTTCTTTTTCATTACTTATTATAAAACAATAAGTCAACATACTGGCACTATTAAGGATGCTAGTCAACTTTAGAAAAAGAAGAGGGCTGAATTAAGCTGGTGTAGAGCAAGAATAAATGCAAATAGTAGTACATAAAATATAATTAGGCCTTCTCTCTCTACTATTATATTTGAAAATAAAGTGAAACATTAAGATATTTATCACCTTTACCCATCTTCGCAAGAGGTAGCAATTGTGTAAAGAAGATATTTTAAAAAGAGCCTAAGATCCACTTTTAAAAACTTCACATTGATAGGAAAATCACTCATAAATATTTTTAAAAAATTAAAGGACACTTAATGAATCATTAGTTAATTCAAGATTATATGGCCTTTGTGCAAACTATAACATTTTTTAAATCACTTTTTCATCATCTGCAAAGTTAGAGAGTTTGATGATTACTAAGGATTTTCTCTAAACCAATTTATGAGAATTCTTTCTAAAACAGAACTAGGCAGGCTGAGAGGAGGACCCAAGGATGAAGCCTAATCAAAAGGAGGGCTCAGTGGAACCTGTCTACAGTTTGATCAAGGAGAGTGTTAGTCATGGATGTACCCAATCACCTTATTTTACAAATGCAATTGATTCTAGGCAGTTGTCCCAAGAACTGGCTGCATAATTTGCAGCTCCAGTGCAAAATGAAAATGTTACACTGCTGTGCAAAGGTTAAGAATTTCTGGGCAGTGACTCGAGAGCAGTAAACCAAGTGATGGGCTCTTCTAAGCAAAGCACTCTCTTCAGCGCCATAACTTGCCTGCCCATGAAGCTGGCCTAGGTAACAACTCCTTGAGAGAAGGATTTATGGCTCACGTATCTGCCCAAATCTTGACTAGATGTGTTGAAACAGAATCCCAGCAGATTTAAGTGACTTTGTGAGGGTGACAGAGTCAGGATTACAGAGGAGATGGTCTGATCTGGTGTGCTCTGGAGAGGGGGCCTCTGTTATGTAGGGATTTATATACAGATTTAACTTTAGGTTATCTATGCAGGAAAAAAAAAAAGAAAAATGTGGAAAGACATTTATACTGGAAAACCAAAGTTGTTGTTGGTGGTTAATTACTCCCTCCTTTTATGAGAAGTAATTGTTTAAAGTCTTCATTTTCTCAGATGGTTTTTAATCTAGGAAATTCTGCATGCCATTTAGGGCAAACAACTGTTTTCCTAGTGTTCATGGGTATAGATAGATTGACCTCTTTACTTTAGAAAGTTAGAGATTGGAGGGCTGGTCCCATGATCTAGTGGCTAAGTGAGCCAGAGCCCATGTAGCTAACTGTAGTTTAAATCCCAGTCCCAATGCATAGGTGTGCATATGTACCCTATACTCGCAAGATGGAGAATGGATTGCTCCAAGATCATACCCTAGAGGGGAATATTTTCTCCCTCTCTCTGGTAAGCTCATATGCCCTCTGGCAATTAAAAAAAATTAGATATTGAGGACCAGCAGATGGCATAATGGTTTCTTTGATGGACTCCCACGTAGTTGACCATGGTTCAAGTCCCGGACCTGGCGACTTCAAACTCACACCAGGCATGTGTGCTTTTGTGTCCAAGATCCTGAAAAGAGAATGGAGGAGAAGGGATTGTGGCATGGGCATCCCCCCGACCCCCGGGTCATGGGGGGGGGTGATTTCTTGCTTTCTGTCTCTGAAGATATGCATTTTGTCTGCTTGTTTTTAGGTTTATTTTTACCATAGAGCATGTGCACTCACTGGAAAGAGACTGAGAGAGGGAAAATGACAATTCATCCCCCAGCAGAATGACCAGGTTGCAATTCCTTCTCTTCCATTATCCTTTTGGGATTCTGGGCACGCACACACACACATCTTGTATTATTTTAAAGCTGCCAGGTCCAGGACTCAAACCATAGTCAGCCATCTGAGAGTCCAGCATCTTAACCAACACCATTTGCTGGCTTGGTATACCTATTTTAAACAAATCATCAGTGTTATTTGCAACAACTGCACAAGTCATGTGCACTTGAAAATTATTTCAGTTAGTTCTTGATTTTTTATGGAATACATAATGTAAATAAGTGCTTGTTTTTCATTAAACCAATTAAGTACAGACTTTTTACAATTTAATTTTGGCAATATCATAAGAAAATAAAACAACTTCACTCAAATTATTCTGCTAAGCTTTATTACATTTCAGAGATATTGCATTTTTCATAAGTAAGATTTGTGGTAACTCTGGATCAAGAAAGTTTATTGGCAGCACTTTTTGCAATAGCATTTGTTCATTTAGTTTCTACATCACAATTTGGTAAATCTTATGATATTTCAAACTTTTAAAATTATGATTAAATCTGTTGTAATAATCTGTGATCAACGATATTTGATGTATATTAAATTGTTCCAGCATACCACAAACCACACTCATGTAAGACAGTAAACTTAATAAATATGATGTGTTCTGACTGCCCCACTGATCAAACATTCCTGTCTCTCCCTTTCTCCTTAGCTTCCCTACTTCCTGAGATAAAACAGTTTAAAACCAGGCTAATCTAATCAGGACCAGAGATGGCATAATGGTTATATCACTGGACTCTGTAGTTGACTGAGGTTTGAGTCCCAGACCCAGCAGCTTTAAACTCTCACAGGGAGTGTGTATGTGTGTCCCCCAAATCCCGAGAGAAGACTGGAGGAGAACAGATTGCAGAATGGTTATCCCCCGGGGGTGATTTCTCATTTTCTATTTCTCTGTCTCTGTCTTTCCAGTGAGTGCATGTGCTGTATACCAAAAATCTCTCTCTCAAAAAACAAAAAAAAAACAAAAAAAAAACAAAAAAAAACCTCAGTAATTAACAGTAGCCTGAGTTAAACATAGAAAGCCTTCAGATCTCAGATGCCACATGAGGTCAGTTGTGTTCTGGAGGGCAGCTTAACTGACGCCCTGACTGGATCTGGGAAGGTGGAACTGGAGAAAGATCAAGGTCCCATATCCTGTGCTCTGATGAGATCATGTGTCTGTTTTGGAGGTTCAATAATGAGCCTGCCAAAGTGTCCAAGTAACAAGTGAAATATGAGTCATGTATTTCTCACTGTAAGTCTAAAGCTATAAATGATTAATCTTAGTGAAGAAGACATGACAAAAGCGGAGCTATGGGCCCAATGGTGGTACAGCAGTGAAACTTCACTCTGTGAAGCTGACACACATGCAGAAGTTCCAAGTCCATGTCTAGCAACTTCTTTGAGTATACTGCATGCATGCATATCCATGATCCAGGGATGGTGAAACTAGATGTTGATCATGGTGTCAGTACCCTGTTGGGACTGTTTTCTCCTTCTTGCTTATGAAAAATGAAAAGTTAAAGCAGAGCAATACTGAAAGTTAGATTTCTTATGCTAAAAAAGAATGAAAGGAAAAGTTTTTGAAAGAAATTAAGTGCTTAAGTTAATATGAAGAAAGTGTTACTGGTCTGAATAGAAAATCAAACTAACAATATCCTTCACTAAGAGAAAAACTTAATCAAGAGTTCAGCAGATGGCATAATGGTTATGACTCCCAGGTGGTTGACTGTAGTTTGAGTCCCAGCAACTTAAAACACACCAAGCACGGGTGTGTGCATGTCCAAGGTCCCAAGAAAAGAATGGAGTAGAAGGGATTGTAGCATGGCCAACCCCACTGTGGGGTGAATACTCGCATTCTATCCCTCTGCCTCTTTCTGTCTCTCTGGCAAGCACATACACCCTATAGCAAAAATCTCTCTTAGAAAATAATAATTAGATATATATTCCTGAAAGAATTCCTTCTTGAAATTTAAGATATATAAACATAAATCTTAAATTATATATACACACAGGCACTTGAAAATGTTTGTGAAATATGAAATTTAAGTATAAGTTTATTTTAGTGCAAAATTTTTGACATCCATTTTTAAAATCATATGCATAACTTTTCAAAGATTTGTTGTATTTTACCTACAGGAGGTATAACATAATAGAATACCTAATAATCTTAATAAACTTCAACTTCAAATGAAAGAAAAATTTTCTTTGTTTCTTTTTTTTTTTTTTT
>NW_006206250.1:601624-627562 GCF_000334495.1 Tupaia belangeri chinensis | reverse complement strand
GGGGGGATGGCTATGCCGCAATCCCTTCTCCTCCATTCTCCTCAGGATCTTGGGCACGCAGGCACATTCACCTGGCGTGAGTTTAAGCCACCAGGTCTAGGATTCGAACCGCGATCTACTACATGGGAGTTCAGCGACATAGCCATTATGCTAACTGCTGGTCCCAAGGAAAAATTTTACATAAATCACTAGTAAGTAATTAGCGTTCTTTTTGTTTGTTTGCTTGTTTTTTTGAGAGGTTTTTGCTACAGGGCACATGTGTTCACCGGGAAGACAGAGAGAATCAGAGAGACAGAAAATGAGAAACCACCCCTTGGGGGGATGGCCATGCTGCAATCCCTTCTCCTCCATTCTCCTTGGGATCTTGGACAAGCACACACACATGCCCGGCGTGGTTTTAAGCCACCAGGTCCAAGACTCAAACCGCAGTCGGCTACATGGGAGTCCAGCAACATAGTTATTACACTAACTGCTGGTTCCAGTAATTAGCATTCTTAAAATCAGGTAAGCAAGACTCAGAATAAAGAATTCCCCCCTTTTTTTTTCACATAGAACTATTAATTCACATTCTTACTAAAGTATAACTATGATACATTGAACTATGACATTAGTGTTTAATCTTTCACATTAATTGTGGGATATAGCCTTATAGAATTTAGAAATCTTAGTAAAGATATATGATATTATGTTAACAATAGCATCTATGAGACACTAAGAGGGTTCAATTGGCCACAATAATCACAACTTGTACATTTTTAAAAATTCACATGAATAGGTATAACATAGTACATAATTAGCAATGAATTATGCTCTTTACTTAGATTTTTTTTCTTGGATCTTAACTTAGCCTCTTTTGCATATTAATGATAAAATAATCATTAAATCAAGTTTACTTTACATTCTTATAAAATATTAGTATGCTAACTGAACATCCTTTTGTTTATTCATTGCATAGTTAGTGAGCACTTGCCATGTACCTGGGTTTTTTGTAATGGGGACAGAATACTGAGGGAATGTGATTAACGACTCTTTTTTATATTTGAGTAGAAGTAGTAAAAAAGTTACAAACAAATATGTAAAATTTTTTGTATGTCTTATGATAAGAGAAAAATAAGGCAAGTTACAGTGAAATAAAAATATATTTAATTTTTTTATGGCCACTTATGTAACATTTGTAAGCATCAAATATCTCACCTGGGGAAAAACAGAGTTGATAGTGATGTGTGCCTTTTTCACATTATGCAGGGTTTCTGTGAAGGTTGAACTCAATTACATAAAACCACCTTTAAGGGACCAGCAGTTAGTGTAATGGCTATGTCGCTGGACTACCACGTAGTCGACCGTGGTTCAGGTCCTGGACCTGGCGGCTTAAACTCACGCCGGGCGCGTGTGCATGCATGCCCAAGATACCGAGAGGAGAATGGAGGAGGAGGGATTGCGGCATGGCCATCCCCGGGGGGGGGGGTAATTTCTCGCTTTCTATCTCTGTCTCTCTGTCTTTCTGGCGAGCGCACGTACCCTATAGCGAAAAGCCTCTCAAAAAAAAAAAAAAAAAAGGAAACACCTTTAAAATCTGTACTTTAATATACATTATTTTAAGCAGCAAAGTAAAGTCATTTCAATATTAAATTTGCTTTTGGAGAATCTTTTAAATTTAGGAAGCTGTAGAAGCATAATTTTGAGAAGGAATTCTATGCTTAAATAAATCCTGCTCTTTTTGTAGGTAAAACAAGATATTTTCCAAGAATGTTCTCATATGTTTTACATATGGCACCCAAAATAACTAAATTCTAATTCC
Source organism: Tupaia belangeri chinensis (assembly GCF_000334495.1). NCBI lineage: Eukaryota > Metazoa > Chordata > Mammalia > Scandentia > Tupaiidae > Tupaia > Tupaia belangeri. The sequence continues at coordinate 625,764 of NW_006206250.1, read as the reverse complement.
TAGAACTGAATATAAATGTAAACCTATCTGAGATCATAAAACAATACTGATTCTTTAAAATAAAAAATTATTTTGGCGATACCATGAATGAATGCTCTATACTAACTTAGAAGAATATGATTAACTGGGTGGTTTTAAAATGATAATTGAATGACAGATATGGATAAGATAAAACTCATTTTTGTGTCTATGCATTGTCAATTTATAGCTTATATTTTATTTCTGCATTTTTCAGAATCAATAGAAAGACTGTTAGTCTGTGACTATTCGAAATACCAGATTTTTATTCCTCCATTTTTATAAAAGGCTAGCATGTTTTCATATGCTCATATGTAGCTATAGTTTTGCATGTATATGAAGTGTTTCTCCTTTTCTCAGAAATGTTTTAGCTGATTGAATGTGTTGACAATGCATTGCAGAGGTGTGCTGGCCCTTTAATGCTCTGTTTCTGTTGTCATGGTAATAAGATTTTCAAGTAGGTTTATCTGCTGTGCTTTGCTTTTTATAGATTCTCTCATTTTAAGTTGGTTTTGGACAAGCATCCTTATGCTTCAAATAAAAACACCAATCTTTACCATCTTGTCCAATATCTTTCCCAATAAGAATTTTTTTAAAGCAGCCTCTAGTTGGGAAAAGATTGTGTTTTTTGTTTTTTTTTTTTTCAAAAGTGTACATTATAAGGAAATGCTTAGTTTCTGGGTCTAAAAACATAGGTTTTTTAAAAAAATGAGAAAAAGGGATTTGATTCCAAGCCTTTACAATGTATGTTACACTCAAATTATTATTAGTTATATAATTACAATTTATATATGAAAAAAAGTTGAAGCAGGAGCAGAATCGTGTAACTACTCATGTTGCTTATCCAATTCCTAATCTAGGCCTGCATAGCCTTTCATGATTCATCAGTTCCTTACCTCTAGAATTCATTTCTGCAGAAAGAATGGTTGGGTTAGTTTCTGTTGTAATTAGTTGTATGATGTTTTAAAGTTATTTCAACGGTCTCAGTTTCTTTACATGTCATATGAAAGCAGTAACAGAACTGCAGTGACAATGAAATGTTTTACTATATGTAAAGCACTTATAAAAGTAACTTAAGCCAAACAGGTGCTCAATTCATGCTGTTTTTGGTATTACCTTTTATTGTTTTCTGCCATTCTCTATTCTCCAAACATGTTGAACCTTCTGCTGCCTCTTGACATTGGCCTTTGAATATACAACTGAGTTATCATTGATACCTGTTTTCTCTTTCAATACCAAATTCTTCATTTCCTTGGCACTTACAAAACTTAGAAATTCTGTATCTATTTTGTCACTAGTTCACTCTCTATCCTTCCACAGGTAAAGAGATTCAATAGATACAATACACATTTACTTAAATGATGAGTAATGGAGAAAAATCATTTAAACTGGCATAGATATTGTCCCCATCTTAACTCAGAAAGTAGATGTATCTATTTTTTATTCATCATAGAGAGTACATATCCATGAACAGCAGAGAGGGAGGAAGGCACCCTTATCAGGGTCTTGTCATACTATGATCCTCTTTTCTCCAGTTCAACAGGATATTGGGTACAGCATGTTTTAAGGCCAACCCAAGAATTTAAAAGTGCCATGGGCCGGGAACCAACAGATGGCGTAATGGCTACGTCACTGGACTCCCATATAGTGGACCGCAGTTCAAGTCCCGGACCCAATGGCTTAAACTCACCCCGGGTTCGTGTGTGTGCATGCCCAAGATCCCGAGAGAAGAATGGAGGAGAAGGGATTGTGGCGTGGCCATCCTGCCCCGAGGGGTTATTTCTCGCTTTCTGTCTCTCTGTCTCTCTCTGTCTTTCTGGCAAGCGCACATGCCCTATAGCAAAAACTTCTCCAAAAAAAAAAAAAAAGTGCCATGGACCATGTGGCTTCCAGCAATACAGTTCAGGGTACTACCAAGTGTGCAACCAGGCTAGGCCAAGTGAATATTTTTCCCTTTGTTGCTGGATGGCCAGAGAGAGACAGAGACTGGGCATCATTATGCTGCAATTCTTTTTCCTCCATTTCCCTATCTCATTAGGATTTGGGGAATACAATCACATGCATCCAGAATGTTCTTCAAGCAGCCAGGGCTGGGATTTGAATGGCAGTTAGCCATGTGAGACCCCGATGCACTGCATTCAACCATGTGTTACAGGGCTTGGCTGGCCTAGAAGATATTTTAAAGATACAAATGATTCCTAGATTTCCAAATAAGGCCTTTTTCTGTGTCCTAGAAAATTTACGATATGTTGGGTTTATTATTAATTATGAGAAATACTGTTTTCTATTCTATAGTTAGTTGTAACAATAGCTGTATCTAATATCTATTAACAAAGCTAACAAAATTATTTTGTTCTCTGTCATATTAAAAATGTTATTTCTTCTTGAATTGGCTTTTAAAAATCTCATTACTAAAAAATTTCACTGAGATGTCTCTAATTTAAATGCTATTTGCATTGTTCTCTCTTTTAATTCCTAATTTTAGTTATATGTTTTCTTTTTTAAATTTACTTCTATGAATTTTTAGTTGCATTAAATTGTTATGTATCTTTGTGGAGTGCAGTATGGTTTTTCAAAGCATGCATGCAGTGCATAATAATCAAATAAAGGATATTACCATATTCATCATCTTCAACAAAGAATATTACATTATATTGTGCCCCTTTGAGTTTCATTCTGCTAATTTCCTTTGAGATTTTACACACACACACACACACACACACACACACACACACGGTCATTGGAAAAGTCATGACATATTTTTGCATAGAAAATAAAAGGTAAGATCCTTCTTAAAAGACAAACAAATCCGAGTCTGTTGTGGTATACCTTTCCACAACTTATTTGCTTTATTTACATGCATTCTTGTGTCTGCTAAATATTCTTTCCTGAGGCACCTCCACCCTGGGTATAGATTCTAGTACACACGGTTATCCTCTCTACTTTTATATCTATGAAGCTTTGAATTTCTGCCTTAAGTGCAGATATCCAGTACATATTGAGAAAGAACACACCTTTTTGTCTTTTGTAGTCTTTCATAGTCTGACTTATTTCATTTAACATTATATGTTCTGTATTCATCCACTTTGTGTCAAATGACAGTATCTCATTGTTCTTTATGGCTAAATAGCATTCTGTATATGTGCCACATTCTCTTAATCCAGTCACCAGTTGGGCACTTGCTTTGAATCTGTGTCTTACATAGAGCCTATTTGAATTATAATATATGAACAAGCTAAATGGGAATCAACAATGATTGATAGCTTTAAACTGTTAGATATTTTACCAAAAGTCTTGTGTTCAGGCCTGGTATGTTTCTACAGTGGAAATGTTTAGATGGTATGTGCAGTGTTGGTGAAGTGTTTGTTTCCATTCAAATTATTTCTTCAGTTTAAAAAGAAATCCTAGAGGTGTTTTTTTTTTCTTTTTCTTTTTTAGTTCCAAGAACTTAAACATTCAGGAAACAAGTTTGTTATCAAATAATACTAGCATTGCTCTTTGTAAATTGACTTTAGATTTTTTTTAAAAAAAAAGAATTATTTTACTTAACTTAACTAATTTTTTTAAAAAAATTTGACAGAGAGGGACAGAGTGAGAGAGAGAGAGAGGGAGAGCAAAGACAAGTGAGAAAACAAGCTGCCAGGTCCAGGACTCGAACCACGGCCGTCCATGTGGGAGTTCAGCGCCTTTAACCACCATGCCACTTGCGAACCCCTGTTTCCTTTTTGTTTTTTGGGTTTTTTTTGGAAAGATTTTTGTTATAGGGTGCGTGTGCTTGCCGGATAACCAGAGACAGAGACAGAAAGCAAGAAATCAACCCCTGGATGTATGACCATGCCACAATCCCTTCTCCTCCATTCTTCTCTTAGGATCTTGGACACACACATGCACAGGCACCCAGCATGAGTTTTAAGTCACCAGGTCCGGGACTTGAACTGCGGTTGACTATGTGAGAATCCAGCAACGTAATCATTATGCCATCTGCTGGTCCTTTAGATTTTCTTTTTTAAGAGAGATTGTTTGCTAAACGGCATGTGCACATGCTGGAAAGACACAGAGAGACAGAGAAACAGAAAGTGAAAAATCCCCCCCCCCCAGGGGAAATGGCCACTCCACAATCCCTCGTCCTCTATTCTTCTCTCAGGTTTTGGGCACGTGTATGTGTGAGATTAAGCTGCTAGATCTGGGACTCAAACAGCGGTCGACTCTGTAGGAGTCCAGTGACATAACCATTATGCCATCTGCGGGTCCCTAACTTTAGATTTTCTTAACGATGTCTTTCAAAAAGGGAATGTTTTTACTTTTAATAGTCAAACTGACTCTCAGTTTATTATTTTTATTTTGTTTTATTTACTTTTTATGTAAATGTCCTTTTTAATTTTAATGTAGTAGAATTTGTTAACTGTTTTATTACATGTGGAATATTAGTCGTGATTAGGAATATTTTTCCCTCATTCCTGTGACAAAGGAATTTATCCATATTTTCTTCTAGCACTTGTTTGATTCTATTTACTTCTTCTGATCCTTAGTTTATTCTAGTGTATGATATGAACTGCTTATCCAAATTCTTTTCCAAAATGGCTATCTTGCACCTATACCATCTAAAGGCCAACTTTTAAAGGGCCTGTTAACATTTACTTTATGTTGAATAATCTTAAGTAAACAATATTAACAATATTAAGATCAAAGTATAGTGGGAAATAGCTCTTTGAATAAATATTTTTTTTTCTATTTCTGAAGTCAGACCAAATAGATTCACTACTTCACTGAAAGAAACATATCCTTTACTTGCATAAAGTTTTCCTAATGGCCAAGAGAGAGTAATACATTAAATGTGAATTGAGATGTATTGATGATGCTTTAATTCTATTATTTTTTATTTGCCAGAAGGTACCTGTGCTTTCCAGAGGGCAACAGAGAGGAAAAGAGAGAAGGAGAGGGAGAGGAAGAAGGCAGTCCCCAAGGGGATAAGGTCATGCCTAAATACTATCTCCTTCATTTCTCCATCCTGTTGGGATTTGGGGTGCACACGCACATCCACCCACACCCCCCCCACACACACACACACCCCTGCTTTTTTTGAGCCACTGGGCCTAGGATTCCTTTATGGTCAGCCATGTTGGACCCAATTTCCTTAACCACTAGGACACAAGTCTGCCCCTTAATTCTGTTTTTAATCAGCACTGCTTCATTGGAGTAGATTGTTGATTTTGTTGCAATAGACAGAAAAAAAATTGCAACTTTCCTTACTTAGGGCAGTAATATTTCATGTGAGAAAATGCAATTTTTATTTCTATTTTTATTTTTACAGAGCAAATGAAAATATGAGTTTTCATTTCCAAAGATAAAGAACATTATGAGAAGAATAGATTTCTTCTCAGAAGATTTAGGTGTGGAAAGAGCAGGATCAGGAGTTCAATTTTGAAAATATTGCTTTGAGATGCCTACAGAATGCTAATGGATCTCCGATGAGAGTCTGGAGTTCAAAGGAGTTATTTCCTCAAATGCCAAGAAAGACAATTTCATAAATCATTGCAGTCTTTGGACTAGGTTACAAATTCATGTTTATCTGCAATTCATAATGTGTTTCCAATCAACACAATGTTACTATCTGAAGCTCCAAAGATAGCATGATATTTATTTCCACTTATCCTTGGGAGAAATGGAATAATATTTAAATTGAAGGATTAAATTCTCATGATAGGTTAGAAATTGATTTACCTTTTTTTCCCCCTTAACTCTTTCTCTTGGAAAACAAAACTGGGAGACTCTGTATGTGAGTGTGAGAATGTGTGTGTGTGTACAAGTGTGTGTGCATGATTTAATGTGTGTGTGTGTGCATCTATTGAATGGCTGTTCTTTGTAAAGAACTGTGCTAGTTGCTTTGTATAATCAAAGAACTCAAGAATCTAGAGTGCAGACAATCCTCTACTTAATAGGATGTTTTATCAAGTATGTTGGTCATAGGTTAACAAGTCACCCTTTTATTTCTTACATAATTTTGTAACTAGCAACATTCCTAAATTTACAAATGCATAGTAGAGATTTATGAGTTCATAATCTAGCCACAAAGATGGATGTGGACACAAATGTCTATTTCATAAATGCTCAACGAAATAACCACAAACTATGCATGCCAGAGAACAGGATCACTGATTCTTCTTCTTCAAATAACTTCTTGCCCTTCTCTAACTCTGACTCACCAGTCTCTCTCCCTTGATGCCCCTTGTGATTGCACTGAACCCAGTTGGATAATCCAAAATAATCTCCCTATCTCAAGATACTTAATCACTATGCAAGATGCTTTTTGCTGTGTGAAGTTACATATTCTCAAATTCCGGGGTCTAAGACATGGACATCTTAGAGAAGCTATTATTCTTCCTACTATACCTGGTGATCCTGTCGAATGTAGATAAAATCATGTCATTCCTCAGTTTAAAATCCTACGATGATTCTAATCTCAATTTCAATAAAAGTCAACAAATTTATTTAGATTTTGCTGTAAGGTATGTCTATTTGCTGGAGAGAGAGAGAGAGAGAGAGAGAGAGAGAGAGAGAGAGAGAGAGAGGAAGGGAAAAAACAAAAAGCGCCCTCCTGTGGGGTAATGATCATGTGCAATCCCTTCTCCCTTCTCCTCTCAGGAATTTTGGGAATGCACCCACACGTGCCTGGTGTGTTTTTCAGGCCCCCAATTCTAGGAATTTGGGCTAGCTATGTGCTATCCAGCTACTTTAACCAGTACACAACTGGCTGGCCTAAGACAGAATTCTTATATGACCTACAAAATTGGACATGACATCCTCCATTGTCATTCTAACCTCATATCCTACTTCTTTTGCTCAATCTTTGCAGATGTCTGTGCTGCTTTGGGAGGCATGTTTTAACACATCTCTGCCTTAAGACCTTTGCATTGTTTTCCTCCCTGCCTGGAATTCTCCTCTCCCAGGTATCAGCATAGCACCTGCACTTCCTCCAATTTTGTACTTAAACACATGTTCTCAGTACTGTCTCCCTTGACTAACTGTCTATAAATTCTACACCTTTCCCTGGAAATTTCATATTTCTCCTCTATGTTCTTTGTATTCATCTTCTTAAAACTTACTTACTATGTATCATAAATACAGTTCACTTATTAAACCATTTTCTTGTTTGTCCACTGAATATGAGCTTCCAGATTTGGAAGCTTTTGTAGAGATTATCTTCTTTTTGCTTAGTCTTTACTCTCCATTACCTAAAAGAATTTCTGGCATGTAGAATACCTGAAAAGGTATTAGCTGAATCAAGAATGACCTCAAAGAATGCAGCCTGGGAAACAGAAGAAAACTGAACTGAGCTACAAGAATAATTAGGCAAGCTGTATGTAGAGAAGAGACTTTGGGTTGAGAGAGAACTGAGTAAAAGCACAGAGGGCATGGAGTGTTAGAGAATTATTAATAATGGAGCATCATTTGGCAGAGCCAATCAGCTATTCGTCATGACTCATGCTCACCCTTTATAATATGGAGCCATTGCTAGGAAGTGACTGCCCTGCCAGGGACCATATTTCTCAGCCTCCCTCAAGTTAGGTGTAGCCATGTGATGGAGTTCTGGCCAATGGAATGCCAGTGAATCCAGAACATCCTTCCCAGCCTAGGAAGGAACTTTCTACATTGTTCACCTTTATGCTCTTTCTCTTTTTTGCTTTTGGACAGGAGACAACTCCCAGGAAAACAATAGAAGTCACACGTTAAAGATAGCAGAGCTAATGTCAACCTGAAATTTTTAAATGATAACTTGCAAAATGGTCCTACCAAATATTCCACTTAGCTAGTTTTGTAACACATAGGTGAGAAATCAATTTCTCTTGTGTTGGATTCATTTCACATTGTAGGGCCTGTTTCAACAATTAGCTTACACTAACTAATATACATATTGTGTGTGAATGATGTCCTAATGGTAGAAAGTTAGTTGTAACTAAGTAAAAGTTAGCAAAATTAAAAATAACTTGGTATGACAAAATCGATAATTATAGAAAGATTAGAAAACCCTTATAATCAGAAGGAAGAGAAATAAATTCATAATCTCAGTTTACATTTAATTTCTGTTAATATCTTTCATATGTCCTTGGATATATATATATATTTTTGAGAGGTTTTTCACTATAGGGCACGTGTGCTCGCCAAACAGACAGAGAGAGACAGAGAGATAGAAAGCGAGAAATCATTCCCCAGGGGGGATGGCCACGCCTCAATCCCTTCTCCTCCGTTCTCCTCTCGGAATCTTGGGCACGCATTGCACACGCGCCCGGCGTGAGTTTAAGCCACCGGGTCCGGAACTTGAACCACTACATGGGAGTCCAGCGACATAGCTATTACACTAACTGCTGGTCCCTGTCCTTGGATATTTTTGTGACTCTCTTTTTCCTATGAGGGTAGTACTAAACAAAGGTTGTATTTTGTTATATTTTCATATGTTAACATTTTCTACTGGGTAAGTGTTCTGTAGTTCCTATTAAAAAATATATCCCAATGACACACACACACACACACACACACACACACACACTCTTGGATGTTTGTGTGTGTTTATATGAGCAACTCCTAAAAGGAGTTGAAGTATATGTACCAGGAGATAAGGCAAGATCTCGACTGAGAAAATATCTTTCACAAATTATGTATAAAACGGGTATCTTTATTTATTGAGGAAGTTTCATTTTCATGCATTATGCACAATCATTACATACAAAATCAATGTTGTGAGATTGCATTTTTACTCGGTAAAAATTAGGGGGAAAAAAAACATGAATTAGAAACAAATTAGAACTGCCTCAAAAGCGTTACATATTTTAAACCTCCAGTGTTGGAAGTGAGAGGAACATGAAATATTAGATCATCAGGAAAGTTATGATATATTTTTCTACGCACAAATGCATCATGACTTTCCCAATGACCCAATACATAGTTTTGAAAATTGTGAAAAAAAATACATACACACACACACACACACACACACACACACACACTCTTGGATGTTTGTGTGTGTTTATATGAGCAACTCCTAAAAGGAGTTGAAGTATATGTACCAGGAGATAACATTAAACTTCTTGCAGTGTAGTATATATCAGGAATGGAAAGGCATGGAGAGGATTATTGATTTTAAACGTATTTTGTATTCTATCTTTCAAATTTCCTGATTCAGAAGGTTTAGAGTAGGATAGGAATCTGTATTTTCTTAAAAACTTCTCAGATGATTCAGATATAAATGCCAGGTTCAGAAGATCATTTCTGGATCTCAATACAGTCATATTCTCAAAGAAAGTAAACTATTTTTTATAAAGTTAATATACTGAGGTTACTAAGTATAACCGAATAAATTTCTATCATGTGATAACATTTGTTTCCCAATCAATTAAATGAGCCCTGAATCCTGGTAATGCTTCTCGGATGTGCTGTTTATATATAGATATGTTCCCATGGAAAAACTCTATAGCAGTGTTTCTCCAAGGTAAAAAGACCTGGGTAATACAGCCCTACCAGGATTTCTAAGCTCCCGGAAATCGGCATTTTTTAACCAGAATCCAAGAAAATTCGATATAGGTTGACAGCACTATCTTCTCAGTGCCAATACATGGACACATGATGGGATGCTATGGTAAGCTCAGTAGGAGGAGCTGAAGAGACAGATGAGCACAGGAGTGAGGGGAGAGGGAGCAGGTGCCATGTGCTTGGTCATGGGGTTCCAGACCCGGTCTGGAGTATTCGAGAATGAAATAAATACAAATAATAAGCTCTACGCTTCTTTTTTGTTGTTGAGAGACAGATTTTCTCTCTCTCTCTCTCTTTTTTTTTTTTTTTTTTTTTTTTTTTTTTTTTTTTGTGCTATAGGGCATAGGTGCTCACAGGAGAGACAGAGAGACAGAAAATGAGAAATCACCTACCAAGGGGATGGGCACACCACAATCCCTTCTCCTCCATTCTCCTGGGACTTTAAGCACACACAGGGACATGTGCCAGGCATGAGCTTAAGCTACCAGGTCCAGGACTCGAACTGCGGTCAACTATGTGGGAGTCCAGTGATGTAACCATCATACCATCTGCTGGTCCCAGCTTTATACTTTTTTATTCTTCCCATTTTTAGAAGAGGTATATGATGAAAAAAAATCATAAAAGCCTCAATAAAGGGATGAGTTTTTGTTTTTTGATAGTAGTAACGGTAGTAAAAATACTAAGATTTATTATAATGATTAATTTTTTTGAGAGGTTTTATTTATTTACTTATTTTTGCTATAGGGCGCGTGTGCTTGCCAGAAAGACAGAGAGAGACAGAGAGATAGAAAGCGAGAAATCACCCCCCAGGGGAAATGGCCATGCCACAATCCTTTCTCTTCCATTCTCCTCTTGGGATTTTGGGCACGCACGCACACACACCTGGCATGAGTTTAAGCCACCGGATCCAGGACTCAAACCACAGTTGTCTACATGGGAGTTCAGCGACATAGCCATTACACTAACTGCTGGTCCCTATAATGATTAATTTTAATACTCATAGTCTGCCAGTCCTTGACAGTGCAAATCTATGAACAGTATTAAAAAAAAAAAAAAAACCTTAAGGGAAAAGTACACAGGTGTGAGAAATCTCATAGGTTAATCCATTCCATTCAGGATTAGAAGTGTAAGGGAGACATTGTGTACATACCCAGCAGAGTGCGTTTGCAGTACACTTTCAATACAAAAAGAGTAAAGAAGGGAATAACCATTTGTGAAGGTCAGAGCTGCAAACTGATTGTGAATATGCTAGCAGACTGCATCCTTGAGTAGGAGTACTGAGAATTATGCTCTTTTTCTCACTTTTTAAAGATTTTGTAACCACCCAAGCAAATAAACATGCCAAAAATAAAACAAACTAAAAAAAGCAGCTGAACAATTCTAAGGGGTGGTGGACTCTTTTGTCCTTTTGCAGAAGCATATACTGTACCCGCCCCCCCATACCGGGCTGGGAGCCAGAATTGAGGCAGGGAGACATTTGATAGCAGATTTTCACTTTGCTTTGTGCAAGCCAGGCCATCATTTTCAGATTAAAGTCCTGACAAATAAATAGTTGAGTAAATCTTAACACATATCTCTCGGTTGGGTGGTCAACAGCCTGAAGTCACTGTAGGTGTCAATCTCTTATTTACCTAGTAGGATAGCTACACAAAGCCCAGTGGGACTGGCTTTGTTTGAAACATACTAGTTCAGGGACTTGCCATTGCAGTACTTCTCTGGAAGGATCTAGGATATCTTTTGGCCAGTTTCCTTGTTTACAATTCAAGAGCTCATCATGAGCCTGAACAAGGACTGTAGGACTGATTTTCTCTCTGTTCTCTCATCTCAGACATGACAACCGCTTGTTGGTATAATGTACAAGATGTAACCGATTTGAAGTATCCACCCGGTTCCAGAAATAGTCTGTGGATGGTAAAGGAGAACAGTTCAGGTGGTCATCATGAATCACAGTTTCTGCTGTGATTCATCTGCCCTCACAGCACACTGGTTTTTTGATCCTTAATTTCTTCATTTGTGAAATGGGAAAATAATGTATCTTAGTTTCTCTATTGGGAATAATATGAAACTAAATTAAACTCGAGTAAAAATATTTATCTATTTGCATATTCATACCTTGCCTTAATCCAAAAAAAGTAATCTATTGGCTAGGAAGATATAAAATCATGAAAGATCGACGATGGCATTTGGAGTTGGATTAAGGATGTGGTTAAAGGGAGATAAAAGCAAAACAAACAGACCACTGACCCTCTTTTGCTTATACAAAATTGAGCAGCTGGTTAAAAGTAGGGGCTGGGGAGAAGGGTTCTCCCTAGACCTGCTTGACACGATGCGTTTCAGTTTCTATCATTTTTGCTACCAACTCTCTGCCTTTTTCACTGGTGCCTATTCTCATCATTTTGTCTTAATTCTGTCCCCCGGACCTCTACGTGGAGTCTTTACCCATTCTATTAGATTTAATCGGAATACCTTGCTGATGATATTTTTGCCTGTTTGTTAAAAGTCTCACTAGGAAAGACATTTATCATTTCCTGACCAGCTCTTCCTATTTTCTGGGAAGCAATCTTTTTATTTCACAGGAGGCCAGGGTGCATTTCCCAATCAAGCATCCCATCAATAGGAATGATTCCTCCTTTCGGTGTTGCTTTGAGGTATGAACATTGAAGCCAGCAGCTGTTCATAATCATATTCTCTACTTGTGTGTGGCGGGGGGAGTCTGAATTAAAGATGATTGTTTCACAATACAGGAATAGTAGAGGCTGGAAACTCCTCATTTTGGGGAGCAGGCATTCTTGTGACATGGATATTCCCATCTTGACCTATCTATTTTGTGGTCGTGCACCATGGAACTCATTGTTTGCTTTCAGCTAGTCGAAATTGAGTTTCTCTTGCACTGAAAGAGGCTTGAATAATACCAAAAGAATACAATATTTATATTTTAATAGAAGAACAGAGTTCGCATGGTTTTTGAAACTGAAAAGTAAAGGCCAGGACATATCTAGTCTCTGTCAATTGTATTAATATTTTGTAGGAAAATAAAATAACACCCAGGTTCTGTTTCCTTTCTATTGGCCCAGCTATCATTGCTTCCTTTTGCCAGGACTTAAGCAGACTTTTAAGTTCTTGGAGGACGGATATGTTTTATTCATTTCTGTGTTGTTAGTACCTACCTAGCACAATTTCTGATACAGAATAAAAATGGTGTTAATAATTTTGACTAGAAATAAACATAATTAATTATTGTCTGGGAAAAATTCCTTGAAATTGCTAGATATTTTACATTATATTTTACTCTATGCTATTCTGTTTTATACTCCTTGCCTATATAAAGAAAAAAAAAATGCCAACTCTCCATTTTTACTGTCAGATGACTTATCTAAAGGGATAAAAAGACTATCAAATACCATTTATTTATTTATTTTAGAGAGAGAGAGATTTTTGCTATATGGCATGTGTGCTTGCCAGAGAGACAGAGAGACAGAAAGTGAGAAATCACCCCTCAGGGGAAAGGCTAGACTGCAATCCCTTCTCCCTTCTCCATTCTCCTCTTGGGGGTCTTGGGCACTCATGCACACACACCTGATATGAGTTTTAAGCCACTGAATCTGGGACTCGAACCATAGTCAACTCCATGAGAGTGGAACAATGTAACCATTACATCATCTGTTGATCCCTATATACCATCTTTTTATTTAGTTGAGTTTAAGGTTTAAATATTTTTTTAAAGAATTATTTATTTAACTTTATGTATTATTATCATTTTTTTAAATTTGTTACAGGGCACATGCACTTACCGGAGAGAGAGGGAATGTGAGAAAGTAAGTCACCAGGTCTGGGACTTGAACCCTGCTTGGCCATGTGGGAGTTGGCTTAACCACCACACCACCTGCTGGTCCAAGGTTTAAATCTTAAATACTCATGGGGGTCAAGAGTGGAGAGTAATTTTGGAGTCAGCTGATCTTTTTTTTTCTTTATAAATAATAGCATGTGAGCACATACATTGGGGGTAAAAGAGACTAACAGCAGCACCCTCTCCAAGATCTTGTCATGCTCAACCCCCTTTCCCTAACCCACTAATTTCTTAGAATCCTGTGTTCCTACATGCACTCTCAGCATGTTTTCAAACTAACTGGTAGTCAACCATATGGCTTTCAGCCTCGCAGAACACTTGTATTACTGCTCCTCCTCAGGGCTAGAACTAATCATTTAAAAATTTTCTTTGGTTTTTTGCTTATTACTAAATGGACTGCTGAATTTTTTGAGCCAGAGATCAGAGAGATTAGAGAGACAGAATTTTGAGGGGAAAATCAAAAGAGACAAGGAGTTGGCAATCGGAGGGAACATAAAGGAGGTTGGAATCTACACGAAGGAGTAGGAGTGAAGGTACTTTCAGTGCTGAGTAGTCAAGTAGAATTAAGACGGTAAACTGTCCCTTAACAAGTTCCATTCATGACTTTTGAGAGAGCTATATTAGAGGAACGAAGTGAATGGAAATCAAATCACAGGGGACTTCTCAGGGGTTGGAGAGGGATGGGAGAAACTTGTCAATTAATCTAATTAAGACATGGGCTTGTTTTGCAAAACAGAGAGGGATGTTGTTTTCCTGATCCCATCAATGGAGTATTTTAAATTTCATGTTGAGGAATATGTGTTTGATTCATTGGGGCATTGGTTTGTTCAGAATAAATTACTCTCTGCAGTCAGGCATAAAGTAATTTAGACTGTGGTAATGTAAGCCTAGTGTTTTGAGCCTTTGTTTAAAAAAAAAAAAAATGCGCCAAAGGAGCTAATGTGACAATAAACACAGAGCAGACATCCAAAGGCACCTTGTTTTTACTAATAGTTTTATCCTGTTCTTTCCTGGTGTCTTCAGGCTTAAATATGTGATCTGTTAGATTCAAATATAATTTTTTTTTCCCATCCAGAGAGTTGAATTTATCCAGAGTGCAGCTCTGCAGGGATTCATGATAATGAAATAAAGGGCATTTCTTTCAACTGCTTCATGCATTTTGCTAAAACTTCAGCTTTAATTACTAGTTGAGATTAAAAAGTGAAGTAGAAATAGATGCTATATTACTTCTAATAAAAAGGAATTACATAAGTTTTTTTTTCTCAAAAACATAAATAAATGAGATAAATAAATCAAATGGACTTAATCATTTGGTTTCCTTAGTTTAGGGGTAAATAAAACTTGGCTGGATAAATGTAAAATTGTCAGGCCAGCCCCATAGCCTAGTGTTTAAGGGAGCTGACTGACCTTGGTTCAAGCCTGATTTCTGTGGTTTAAAATGCATGCTGTACACAAATGCATGCATGCCCCAAATCCTGAAGGGATGGAGAAATGAGAAGGGATTGTGACTTGACCACACCCCATGGTGGGGTGGTGCCTTCTCCTTTCTCTGTCTTTCCTTCTCTCTGGGGAATGCATGTGCCCTCTACATTTATATTTATTCAGCCTACTTTTATTTTCTCAGCCCACTTAGTAGGACACATACAGGTTTATGGGTAAAAATAAATAAGGAAATACAAAGAATATAAGCTAACAAAATATAAGGTAACAAAACAGTGGAAAAATAAATCAGAAATAATAGCCTACCAATGAAACTGAATAAATACAACACTAAAAAGAGATAAGAATGGGGGACCAGCAGGTGGCATGGTGGTTAAGGTGCTGGACACTCCCACATGGCCGACCACGGTTCAAGTCCAGGACCTGTGGGCTCTCTTTCTCACTTTCCCTCTCTCTCTCTCTCTGTCTGTATAACTCTGGTAAAATTAAAAAAAAATAAATGAATTGATAAATAAATAATTTAAAAAAAGAATTTAGTTGGCATTAACAATATAAAAAAAAAAAAAAAGAGATAAGAATGGAATGGTGGCATGCATGGATTATACAGATAACAAGAGCCCTGTAGTTACGTACACAGTATTCAAAATGGTTGAAGGCTATGGACTCTGAGACTATCTGCTCTCACTCTGAACTCTGCCAATTACTAGGTACACAATCTTGGTAAAATCACTTAATTCCTTTGTACCTCCATGTTGATATAAAAAAAATAAGGAGAATTATAGACTTATTGTAAAGATTAAATTTGATAGTATGTTTTTAGAACAAAAGCTGGCACATGAAAAGGGCTTACCTAAGCATTAGCTATTATTATCATCATTATTACTTTAATATATACACAGGATACATGGTTAGAGAAATTGAAGTTATAAATAGCATTTGTGTATTTATGTGTGTAATAAATCTGATAATACAAAGAAGATTATGCTTAACTTTCTAAAGTTCAGGTATGATGAGATAGTGGTGTTTATACAATGTCACTGAATACTTGATGCTCAATAAAAATAAAAAGTAATTTACTTTAATTGTACTGATAGCTCATAGATCCTAAACTCACACGACCAACTCAACTATCACTGCCTAACTGCAAATCTTTCTTGACCCTCATACGCCTACCTCTCCATATCCAAATATATTATTTCTTTCTCTTACTTCCTCTGCTTCTCTCATGTCCTTTCTCTCTGTTCCTCGTTTCTCTGCCTTAAACCAATGGCAATCTGTTCATCTGAAGAAGATGGTCTTCTGGAACCAGCGAGTAACATGGTGGTTAAGGCACTGGACTCCCACATGGTCGGCCACAGCTTGAGTCCACAGCTTGACTCCCACATGGTCAGCCACAGCTTGACCCTGGTGGCTTGCTTTCTCACTTTCCCTCTTTCTCTCTCTGGTCAAATTATAAAATAATAAAATAAAATAAAATAAATAATTCTTTGGGAAAAAAAGAAGAAGATGGTTTTTCATTTCATGCAAAGTCAAGTACTATATCTAGACACTGGTCCAAGTTTGACCTCCGTTGCCCTGACCTTGACAGTTCTAAGAAATTGATAATTTATTATCTGATGTTACATTACTGTGTTTTCAGTAAATGATATAAGGGATCTGTCCCAGTTCAGTTTAAATCTACCTTGTTCATGGTAGAGTTTCATCTGTCATATGGTAAACTGCATTTACTTTTATAGTAACTTCTCATATTTTCGTAAGAATAATGACTAGGTTTCTCTTGTGCATATATGGCATAAAGGGTCCATCCTGGTAGTTTTTCACAAATACAGTAATTGAAGTCTCCATATATGAAAACTGAAAATATTGGAAAAAATACTCAACTAGCAGCTCTCCATGTGCAATAGTAAATTAAACACTGTTTTACTTGATATCCAACCACACCTGTGACTTCATTATTTATTGGCTTTTATATTTACTTAAATTTATATGTTATATTTTACTAATTTGTTTGTTACAATTTACTGTGTTTGGTAAATTACAATATACAAATTTAACTAATTATTGTTGGTATTAGAGTTATATTTTCTACTATATATTTCAGATTAAATGATCTTTCAGCTTGAAACTGCCCACCCAAAATGATTATGCATTATTACTGAATTATATATAAAATCCATTTTCTATATATTTTAGATGTATGAAAAGTTTAACATTCTTTATAATTAAAAAAATTTAAATAATGTTTTTAATGTGGATATTAATCAAGAAATACTATTTTCCACATATACAAACCATATAATGCACTGTTAAGTGATCAAGTTTAAAGTAATTGAAATTTACCTTGCAAATACTTACTACTCATGAATCATCTAAAAACTTTATTTTTTTTATTTTTAGATAGGGTCTCAATAAATCATGTCACAATAAACCTGCTTCAGCTTGCCGAGTTTCTGGAATTACAGGTGGATGACACTATGCCAGGCCTTTTAGGTTGGACAGGGACTCAAACATGGCCCTCCCTTGCAGTCCTTGCCTATGGATAATGGCTTCTTAGCAGCATGTATCACTGCAGCTGGGCCCTAAAGTACTTTCTTAATATTCTTAATTCATATTGATAATTCAATCAAGCTTTATGGGTTTTGCAATTCCTTTCATAATTACTCACTTGTTATTGGTTCCAACTTAGTGTATTTCAAAGACTCACCCATAGATTGGGATTTAGAAATGTAACAGGGTCATGAAAGTACAAAGTTTTGATAATAATTAAGCTAATTGTATTACTCTAAAAACTCATAGCATGAGGAGATCAAAGAGCTTCTGCAACATGGAAAACTTTTTTTTGAGAATTATTTTATTTAACTTTATTTATTCATTTTAATCTGACCAGAGAGGGGCAGAGGGAGTGAGAAATAGAGAGAAAGTGAGAAAGCAAGCCACCAGGTCTGGGAGTTGAACCATAGTTGGCCATGCGGGAGTCCAGTGCTCTTAACCACCATGCCACCTGCCACCCCAAAAATGAAAAACTTTTTCACGAACATAGATATTTTATTTTGTTTGTAAACAGCAGAACCACTATGCAGAGCGTAGTCATTGTCTTGAAACAACATAGTGATGTTGTCACCTGCCTGGTTTTTTTCTGCTTCAGAAACAGTTAAAATTTTAAAATAATGTCATGGACACTTCCAAAGTTCAAATGTAAGACATGTCCCTAACATGCCCTTCACTAACCCTTATATACAATTTATAATAAGAAAAGCTCACTTGTTCTTGGATATTTCAATGTAGTTTATTAACAGGCTGCCAGCATCATACTTTCTATCTTCCCTAGTAATAGTTACAAGACAGCTCAGTTGTGTGATCAGATTTGTTTAGGCAGACCTATGGCGTGCACAGTAGAGACCTGACCCAGGAGTCACTGAAAGAGATCAGGGCCTGTCTATCAGATTAAATATACTGACCCCTGAGAAAATCAATACACTCTAATTTAGGAATAAAAAAAATAATCTATTTATAGATATTCAAGATAACATTATTTTTACAAAAGCAGATTACCTTATGAGTCAGGACAATAACAGTTGATTTAAAACCTAACATTTCCTGACCTGAGGCCTTTCTCTTGTCTTTCCTAAATAGCTTATGGGAGAGTGCATTATTTGAACTGACACTACAGTTAAGGCCAGAGAAAAGAAGAGGACTAATATTTACTGAGTGCCAACTTGTCTGTGCCAAGATTTGTGCTGAATGTACTTGATCCTCACTAAATCCCTGATGAATAGGCATTGTTTGTCTTCATTTACAAATGAGAAACAGAACCTTGAAGAGGTCACAGAGGACTACAGGCCTGGCAGAGCTGCCATGTGAAACTCTGATTGCAATCCCCCAGCTCTTTCCAGTATTATCAGGCTAACCTAACAGAGCCTAGAGAATGGCCTGAAGGCCTCTACGTGAGGAAGAACAACCCAGCTATTTGTTCCTTAAGCCTCTTGAATAAATAGCTAATTGGTTTGCAATCTTTTTGTCCTACTTCACAGAAGCAATTTAGTTTTTGTTTGTTTGTTTGTTTTTTTGAGAGGTTTTTGCCTTAGAACATCTGTGCTAGCTGGGGAGAGAGACAGAGAAAGTGAGAGGGAAAGTGAGAAATCACCCCCTAGGGGGGGAATCCCTTCTCCTCCATTCTCTTCCTGGGAACTTGGGCACACATGCATACATGGCTGGCGTGAGTTTCAAGCCACCAGTTCTGGGGCTCAAACAGTACTTGACCGTGTAGGAATCCAGCGACATAACCACTAAGCCATCTGCTGGCCCCATAATTTAGTATTATAGCTAACAGCCATATTGCCTGGTCTAATCCATGCTCTGCCATTTGCTAGTTGTTATCTGGAGCAAGTTACTTGTTCTTTCTGTCCTTCTGTTTCCTCATCAATAAAATGGGGATATTACCTGTGCCTTTAAAGTTATTTTGAGGATTAACACATAAAAGTGGGAACAAAAAGCTATGAAACATGGCTGAGATATGATAAATCCCAAGTGATTTGAATTATTGTTCTGAATCAAATCAGGAGGACCAATGCGATTCAATCAGTTTTTATTTTCTAGGAGTCCTATAGTTGATGGTATTTTTCATATGGCATGCTTTAGTAGTGGTTATAATTATATCATTTTGTATAGCATTTACATTTTTCAAAGAACTTTTTCATCTTCTGTAAACTGGAAAATTTTTCTTTTCCTTTTCTTTTTTTTTTTTTTTTCCTTTGGAGAGGTTTTTGCTATAGGGTGCATGTGCTCGCCAGAAAGAGAGAGACAGTGAGACAGAAAGCGAGAAATCACCCCCCACATACCCCAGGGGATGGCCACGCCACAATTCTTTCTCCTCTATTCTCCTCTCTGGATCTTGGGCATACACACACATGTGCCAGGCATGAGTTTAAGCTACCGGGTCCAGGACTCAAACCACAGTTGACTATATGGGAGTCCAGCGACGTAGCCATTACGCCATCTGCTGGTCCCGAAAATTTTATTTTCTGAAGACTCATTTTCCTCATCTGTAAAGTGGCTCTAGCTAATTTTACTTATCTCATGAGGGTACTGAAAGGATAAAGTAAGATTATTTATTAACAGGCTGTAAGTATCATGCTTCTTATCTTCCCTAATAAACGTTACAAACAGTTCTACTGTGGGGTCTATATAAAACATTTGACATAGTACCCGATGCTTGGTACAATCACTTGGGAATTAGCAGCACAAGTATTAATACATTCATTTTGTATTTAAATAAGAGGATAAAGAACATTCTTACCTAGTCATAATAAGTTAACAGTACATCTTAACACACAGTAGAGTAACCCAACAAATTGCTTGTTAATAATGAAATAAATAAATGTTAGAATCTACTGTTTTTTCTGAAAAGCTATTGATCTCTCTATTTTATTTACTGCTTGATTTGACATCCATGGATGTGCTAGTTGTAGCATGAGTTCATTAATGAGAGACTCGGGCCCACCCCCATAGCGTAGTGGTTAAGCCCTGTGTACAGGGAGCAAAAACCCATTGAAAAGCATGTGGGTGCATTTGCGCACATGCCAAAAATCCTGACAGGAGGGAAGAACGGAGGAAAGGGATTACAGTGTGAACCACCACCCCTGCCTCCCACTTCCAGGGTTGCTTTCTTTCTCTCTCTCTCGTTCCCTCTCTGATGGGTACATGCACCCACTGGCAATAAGAGAGATAGAGAGAGAGAGAGAGAGAGACTCAGTAAACTCATTCTGGAGCAATGAGGACCTTGTTTTGTTGTTTACAAAGGTGTTTTAAGTTCTACAGCACAAATTGTCCATTTGTGCGTTTTCTTCTTTGTCAGCTCTCCAGAGAAGGATAGTTATTTTCACCTGCATCTATTACCTCATTCTCATGTATATTCTTTGGTTTTATATATGTTAATAGTTACCTCTTTTAGTGGATGTAATCAAAAAAGCAACATAATGTTGAAACGATATACTAACGTTAGCAATTCAGAAATGCTAAATGGTTACCTGACGGATATATTTAAAAAGCAGTATGTTTAATGGAAAGTGTGATAGCTTTTGGAGTCATACAAAGCTGTGTCTCAGTTCTGATAGTAATATAGTAGGTACACATACACACACACATGCATGCACACACACACACACACACACACACTCGTTGGGGGTGGTTGGAGAAAGACAGAAAGAATGTTTGTTAAGTAACATCGTAGGGTCTTCTAAGCCTCAGGTTAAAGATTGGTGACAGACGTTTTTTGAGATTGAATATAATAAGCCAAATTTTTTAAGCTAAAACATTGAGCATTTTACTGGGTTGTCTTATGTATTGGGAATAATAAAAGTTTGAGAGAGTTTTATATTCAAATTTTGCTTCTTCATAGCTATGGAACTTGTGGAAATCATTTGCTTCTCTAAGTCTCAGTTCTATCACTTTCAAAATAAGAACACTACTTACTCTCAGGCTACTAAATAATCAGTAAGATAAAATATGTATCTATCATGCAGTGGGTACCACAGAAATATTTGTTAAATATTACTGAATGAGAAGAGCAAAATCTGGCCCTTTGAGAGCTGGGCACTTCACAGTAGATCCATCTCAGCCTCGCTTCGTAAACAGTGAGAGAGAAACGAGTGTAGCCATAGTTCTGCTCTCAAGGACAGGCTGGGGAAATGAATATCATACATAGTGAAATATTAAAAATGAAAATATATATGACACCTGGCAAACATTAACTGTAGAAAATGAAGCTGAAATTCAGGCAGTGAGGTAGAGGGAGAAAATAAATCACATCTACCTTAATATTTCTGTTATTAAATGCTCAAAACGGCTTTGCATTTTATCTAGGACAACTGCAGTAGGATGTTTATTGGTGACTCGAGCATATTGACGAAATCCATAAGGAACCATTGTAAGTTGATGGACTGTGTGACCGCGCATAACCAGAGTGCCATCAGGTGGTGTTCTGAGGGGTTCATTTGAATCTAACAGGGTGCACATGGGGCCAAGAAACTGTGAGGATGGAAATTATTTGTGTTATTTGAAGGCTTTAGTGTATTGATCTTTCTGGAGTCAAGATCTGTCCCCATTTCTATCCAAGTAGATCATACTGCATCATCAATAAAACTTTCTTGGGAAAATGTAGAAAATTTCTGTTGGTTTCTGGTATATTAGGGACTTTGATATGTTAGTTCTCTCCTTTATTAATGGAAAATAGATCCCAATCAAAGATCTCTTGCTCAAGACAAAGAATCCACCAAATATCTTTAGATGTCTAACTCACAGAAAAGGAACAATGCAGAAAACCACATCCCTTCTGCGAAGTAAAAACAGAAAGGTCTTACATCCTGATGGTCCATTAGGAGAAACTCATTGCTCCCTGTTTTTGTTTTGTTTTCTATTTACTAGCTCAGATGTGTTGGCATTTTGAAGAATGAGGAAAGTTGTCATTCCGTAGGTTTTCTTTCGTGATACAGGAAGACATTTTAGGTGACCTGAGGTGATCTCTGGAAACATAGGCATATACGTCAATATATTTTTTTCATCCACAAAAGGACTTGCAATCTAATGTATAAGCAAAAAGACCAAAATGCTTATGGCAAAGCTGAGAAGACTTGAATCTTATTTTCCCTCATCAGTTCTCTATCAACCATGCAGTGTAATTAGCTTTTTCAGGGGCTACCTCCTACCATCTGCATCTGCAGTAAGATTCAAAGCAGAGATTAAAAATCACTTTCAAAATTCAGAACTTATGAAAAGTCACTGGCTTTGCATAATGTTGTGTTTGTTCCCTCCCTTTCTTGCTGTCTCTGTCTCTAACTTGCACTGAAACTTATTTTTTTTTTTATAAGCTTTCCATTTGCAATATCCAATGTGATATGTAAAGTCAGGCTTAAATGAGATTTCTAAATTGTTAAATGTTGGCTCAAGTGAACTGGACCTCAAAAATATAATTTATTCTTCAGCCAAGTTAAGATTTATGCCCATTGTCATTAGTGTAACCCTAAGGCTTTACTCAAAAATGAGGAAATGCTATCACAAAGTACTCTGTAACTGTTAATTAAATGCTAAATGACTTATTTTTAGTGTGATATAAGTTGGAAAGATCAAAATTCAAATTTCAGTTTCTTCATTTATTAGCCTTATTGACACTTGGGAACATTGTTTAACCTTTGAAAATCTCAATTCTCTCACATGAAGGAAAGCTGTCTTGCAAAGATATTGTGAATATTAAAAATAATTTATAAAAATTGCTAACTTGGGCTAGCAGGTGGTGTAGTGGTTAAGGTATTGAACTTCCGCAAGTCCAACTTTGGTTCACGTGCTGAGCCTGGAGGTTTGAAACTCACACCAGGTGTGTGTGCGTATATACCCAAAATCCTGCGAGGAGAATGGAGAAGGGATTGAGGCTTGGCTATCAACCCCCTAGGGGCGATTTCTCAATTTCTCTCTCTCTTTCTCTTTCTCTCTGGTGAGTACACATGCCTTATGGCAAAAAAGGTCTATGAAAAAAATTGCTAACTTAATATCTATAGCATATTTAGTATACAGTGGAGTTACTGGTAACCATCTTCCTATTTTTAGTTTGATATTATTGCTGTGTTATATTTTCTGTTAATTAAAATAGCAGTGAATTAAACCATTTAAGCAGTACCAAATAGCAAAGAATTAAAAAATAAATCTATTCTCACTTTTTACAAAGAACTCAACATTTTCAAATATATTTGTATAGAGTTGTATCTATATATATAATGTTCACTTAAAAATAATATACCATACTACTCACACTATTCTCATATACACTTCTATCACTTTTATTATTAACAAGCATTATTTACATAATAATATATTGCTATATTGTATTCCCATTTTTGGATATACCAATTTTTTTAAAACTTGCTATTGGATGCTTAGGGCATATGTGTTCACTGAAGAGGCAGAGAGAACATGAGAAAGAAATCCCCCAACCTCCTTTTTTCTCCAGTTTCCTCTCAAAATTTTGGGCATGCATGCAAACATGACTGATACAGTTTTCAAACTGTTGGGTCCAGGACTTGAATCATGAAGTCAGTCATGTCAACCAACATCGATGGCCCATGGATATACCAAAATTTCTATAAGTAATAATCTTTTAAAGTGGATAGTGCTTTTATTTTATTATTTCTTTAAAAAAATTTCTAGAGAGATTTTTGCAGTAAGGGTGCATGTACTTGCTGGAAATACAGAGAGATAGAGAGTGAGAAGCCACTACCCCCCCCCCCCAGGGGGAAGGGCCAACACCAAAACATTTTCTCCC
>NW_006206250.1:556644-600960 GCF_000334495.1 Tupaia belangeri chinensis | reverse complement strand
CCCCCAGGGGGAATGGCCACACCACAATACTTTCTCCTCCATTCTCCTCTCAGGATTTTGGGCACACATGCAAACATATGCACCCAGCATGAGTTTTAAGCTGCCTGGTCCAGGACTGGAACTGCGGTCACCATGTGGGACTCTAATGATGTACACATTATGCCATCTGTTGGTCCCTATGGTCAGTTCTTTTAACAATAATAGACATTATTTATGTTTAGGGAAAACTAGATTGAAAAGAAGAAGGTTTTCAATCAAAAGAGCTTTTAATACATTAAATGGAAAATTAAAGCATATTGTGACCAAGTTGAGTTTATAATTGATACAAACAGAGTTTGGCATGTAATTCTCTACTTCAACATATTATTGGATACAATACTGTAGGTATAATCATATTAATTTATGTAGAAAAACATTTGTTAAAATTCAACACACTATAATATGTAAATCTCAGCAATATGGAACAGAAGGGAAGTTATTTAAATAGATAAAATACATCAACCAAAACCTACCACAATATACAGAAATAAGAATACCCTGATTCTGAGTGGTTGTTAATACAAGGTAGAACTGGGGCAGCTGAACGGGAGGTAAGGTAGTTACAGAAGTTACAGAAAGGATATACTGTCTTTATATTTTATATACAAACTGCAGGTAGTAGATATACAGATGTTTATTATTTAGGCTTTATACTAATTCTGGAAATTTAATTTTAATAAGATAAAAGAATAACTATTCATAATGTCTCAGTTACTAAATTGAGATATTGAGTTATGGTTTTAAGATCAGAAATATATTCATTATAATAAGCTCTCTTTTGGGGAAGGGGAGTCTAAATATTGTGGAAATATGTATTGTGCAAAAACTAGACATGAATTTCAAAAATTTTTGCACCAAAATATAATATTTTATTTCCATTTTTCTGTGAACATTGTGAAGTCTCTCTCATATTTCTACTAAACTACTTTGATAATAATTATATTTTTAAATTAACAAAACACAGTCCAAATTTTGAAAAACTTACTCCTGTGTCCGATATCATCGGGCAACATATTTGGCATACAGTAAATGGCTGAAAACATTTTTTGATAGAATTACTTATTTAATTTTATGTATTATTGTTAATTATTTTATTTGCTATAAGACACATGTGCTCCCCAGAGAAAGGAAGAGACATAGCAGAAAATGAGACAGCAAAACACCAGGTCCAGGACTCAAACTACTGTCTACCATGTGGGAGTTCAGTGCCTTAACCACCATGCACCTGCTGGCCCCCTTCCTTTTGTTTTTAAATAAATACAAGTATATAAGTTGTAATATGATTTTGTAATAAGAGCTCAGCCCATTAGATGTTCTTGAGTCTTCCTTATTTTTATATCAACAGATATCATGATGGTCCAAAGAATAGGCTTTGGAATCAGAATGCCTAGGTTTGAACCTTAGCTTTATCTCCCTGTTACTTTATATAAAGAATGTAACCTTTCCATATCTGTAAAAATAAGGATAATAGTAGCTACCCTAATAGGATTGCTGTTAAGGTCAAATGAGAAAAATACTTGTCAGGACCTTAGAACACTGTCCCAAGTGGTAAGTGCTGAGTCTAATTTTAGTTAATATCAGTACAAGTGCATCTGTCAAACCCAGTTCCAATGGCTTGTCTCTTCCACCAGTGCTGCTAGCCTGGTGAGAGCAGCGAACCACATCTGTCCTGCCCACCTACCCCAGCTTCTGATATAAAATGGGCATTGAATAAAGGTAAGTTGAATGAGCGAATGAGCAATAAAATTTGTTCTTTAGTGAGATCAATGTAAGAAGCATTTTTTGCAAGATAAAGAACCAGCTTGGGCCATTTTATATTACCTCTTTCTGAATTAGTAACAAGTGTATGGATTTTGAGCAGATAAGCACGGGTCACACTTGGTTACCACAGTGCCTTGAAAACATTTATATGCCATGTTTATGATGAAACATAATTACCCAAAAAGGGATCCGGTTTTCTCTTATTCTCTGGCATTTTGGAAAGAGACAAAAACTTTTAAGAAGTTTTTCTGTTTTTAATAACTCTGGTTGCATGAATGTATAAATACTTTATATCTGATTCTTCCTATTTTAAGTGTGAATTTGGTCTAAAGACTATCAATCTTAAGGGTTTTTTTGTCTCTCTTTACCATAAAACTTAGAGCTTATAACAATACGGTGTTCCTTTAGTATGGGAAACATGGTATACAGTTAATATTTCCCAGCTCCCTTTTGCTTTTACTGTTTGTTCTTTGAAATATTTCTTTATCATTCTGTCATCGACTCATCAGGCATGGTATTTGTTATGTGTGAACATGACATGTATCTTCCAGAATTGTTACAAATTATGTTCACACTCCAAAATATTTTTTGGAAGCTACTATACAAAAGATAAAGTATATTTTGAGCCACTGAATTTATTAACTTATGGATTTAGTTATCATAATTAGTATTTCATTCATTAAGGCATTCAACAAATATCTATTGAAAGCTTACTATGCACTTATCTTGTGTGGGAGGTAGAAAGATAGAGTCGCTGATCTCATGGGCTTACAGGCTGCAGGCCAGTGGGTAAGATTAATATAATATGCAAACTTTGAGGAATAACTCTACAATGACATATGCCAGGACTACTCAGGGAGGCCTATTCTGTGAGTCAGTGAAGTTTTGCCTGAGGATAACATTCTAACTGAGATCTGATAAATGAGTAGATCTAGTTATTTGAGGCTGCAAAGATAAATGGTTTAGGCTGAAGGAACAACATTTACAAATTGAAGAATTTTGAGAACTCGGAAGAAGATAAGCCATTAAAAACTAGTATGGGAGGTTATGCTGGAGAGGTGGGCTCCTGCCAGGTCATACCCTCTCTTTCCAGTTCATCTAAGGAGCTTGGACTTTATGCTAAGAACAGTGTGAAACCACTGGCTAGTTGTAAACGGGAGTAGAGATGGCCCTGACAAGAAGCCTTATTAATACACTGTGAAAGTACCATATTAATAGATTCCACAGAAAAGATATTGGTATAAAAGGACTTAGGAGAATCTGAAAGGTAATTTACTGGGGTAAATACTAATATGTTTCCCATTATCTCCTTTTTAAATCCCAGTTTTCTAGGACATAGGCTAGAGCTCTCTCCCTCCTTTAGTAATTCTAAGAAAACTAAAAGACCAAGAATCAAAATTGGATTTTCCAGCACAGGAATACTGAACACCTTGTGAATATTATGCCTAACAGACAGTAAAAGATGGTCCCTCCATCTGGGCAGATGTGAGCCCATTACGTGCAATTAGAACAATCGCTCTCCTACGAGCCTTTGCATATTCGGCTTGACTGTCAAGAAAATTTTCTTTCTCCCCTACACTTTGCTTCCACATTGTTTTCCTATCTATTTTCACTTCCTTTGGATGACAAGTTTTGATCAGGTCAGATAAAACTGTACCTTCCAGAAAACCAGGTAACTTCTTCAACTATCAAAACTAAATAATAGGCCCTGTTGCTCAAGAACTATAGACTCAAGAACATCCTGTACTTTTTTAAAAATCCTTTTTAGGTAGCACCTATAATACAACACTTATAATATATATTTGGCCTTATGCTACTAGGGTGTAAGAATAAATAGGTAGGCATTTGTCTTGTTGGTATCCCTTTTATGAACATCCAGTTTCTAAGTATATAAAAATACTCAGTAAACATTTATACAATTAAAATGAAAGGAAGTGGAAGTAGGAGTAATGATGCTTAAGTATGGTCAGACTTGTGAAGACCATGATCATTCTGTGATCTAACTGCTTTATATGATCATATAACTCGGAAGAATGTTATGGTTATTATAGAATATATTTAACACATTCCAATGTTTGTGGTGATTTTAACTTTCTTTTTTTTAATGGTAGAGAATGTGGAGGTTCACGACAGAGAGAAAAAGAGAGAAAGCACTCTCAATGGGGTCTCATCATGCTGTGATCCCCTTCCTCCCGCCCTCCAGCTCCTCAGAATCTTAAGTGCCCACGTGGTTGCCCAGTGTGTTTTTAGGTGGAACGAGGGATCTGGACCTGTGATCAGTCACGTGGCTTCCAGCACTGCAGTCCAGTGTGCTACAGACTGCCACCTGGGCTGGGCTTATTAGCTTTCTTTCACAAAAAGAGTCCTTTTTTCTTTGCCAATATATAGAAAGAGGCCCAGTCTAGTGGCAAGGTTGATAGCAAACCGAACTCCAGTGGTGGAAGCCACATGACTAACAATAGGATCAGATCCTGGATCAGCCTGAACACGTGCTGGTGCACAAAGTCCTAACGAGCAGGAGGGCTGTGGGAAGAGCACCGTGGCATGACAAGGTCCTGTCATTGGTCCTTCTCTCTCTCTCTGGTGCACATGTGTGTACTCTCTACCATGAAGACAGATAAATAACCTTACAAGCTATATAGGAAGAAACCAAGTCGTTTTGTTCTCACGATAAGGTTGTGTTTGTGTCTGAAATATTGGAGAAAAAGGTGATCTCTAAACAGTGCTCACGTCTGTCATTCCTGTGTGCTATACTTGGTTCATACAATCATGTTTTCGACATACCCGCTTTGTTTTCTGACCTGCAGGCTAACAACATGTTTAGCTTTGTTTCGTTTCTACCTTTTACAGTTTCGGCTGTATTTGGAACTGTCAACTTGTTTTATCTGAAACCTGTTTATTTGACCCTTTTCTGGGCATTGTATCATAAAAGCAACTATTATAAAGTAGAAATGTATATAATAATATGTTTATCCATAAAGATAAAATGAAGTATTATAAAATCTGGCTTCAAAATAGGGTGGTTTTTTTTTTTTTTAAACAGAAGAGATTTATCATAGTATGTCAGGCTGAGTGAGTAATGTGTCTTCTAGCTTACAAAGAAAAAGGTTATATATAATATTTATATTTCTTGGACAGTATTTGAAAGGGAAATTTTACTTAGTAGTCATGATCACTAAAAAGCAATTTCTCACTTTCCCTCTCGGTGTCTCTCTGTCTCTCTGGTGAACTCATGTGCCCTATGGCAAAACCTTTAAAAAAAAAAGTTAAACTGGTAAAATTTTTATTATGAATCTTTTACCACAATTTAAATAAAATGAATCTCAGCTCACTGACAGATGATTGCTGTAGGGAGGCTACACCTGTCTGTATGCATATCCTTTTATACATTTGCCAGAAGTCCATTTAGCCTGGATTTGGGTTGGGTGTTTGTATATCGAAAACATTCCATAGAAGTCTTAACTGACTTGTTTTGGTAACAACTGTTGCATGACAAAGTCTATTGTACACAAAATGATGATTGTAGGAATTTGTTGTTCTACTGCAAAGTTTCCAGAAAGAAAAAAATGACAGTTACTTTTCCATTCAACTTGCCCAACAGATACTTTTTTAAAACTTCATTTTCTTTCATGTTCTCCTTGCTTCATACATATGGTAAATACGAAAGTTGTGGACTAAGGTTGATTTATTTATTTATTTAGTTGGAGAGGTTTTTTTCGCTATAGGGCACATGCGCTCGCCAGACAGACAGAGAAAGACATAGAGACAGAAAGCGAGAAAGCACCCCCCAGGGGGGATGCTCACGCCTCCATTCTCCTCTTGGGATCTTGGGCATGCACACACATGCGCCCGGCGTGAGTTCTAAGCCACCGGGTCCAGGATGTGAACTGCGGTCGACTACATGGGAGTCCAGCGACATAGCCATTACACTAACTGCTGGTTCCCTGGACTAAGGTTGATTTTTGAAGACACTCAAGATACTCAATGTAATAGGAATGAAAAACAGTTCCCAAGATCAGAGGAATAGATACGAAATTGGCTGCTGTGAGCTCTAACACTTATGTGGTCATTTTATTAGCCCAGTTCCTGGATGTCAATTTTTTCCATTGTAAAATGGGGAAAATAATACTTTCCCTATTTACCTTCTAAGTAGGTTAATTCATGTGAATGTGTTTCATAGATTATAAAGTGTTCTGAACATTTAAGGTGGCATTATGAATTCTACTGGTACTCCTATTAATAATTTGTCTCACTAATGACTTCTGTGGTATAAGGTGAATAAGGAATATAAATGAGGGGTGATGCTCTATTGTTTTGCTTTTACTTCAGGTTATGTTAGCCTAGGGACAAGTTGAAGCTGAGAGATTGCTATGATTTGGCTTTTTGATTTCCCTTATGCTTTCCTTCTCTCTGTGCCCTAAGCAAGCTGCTCTTTCAGAAATCCTTGAATACAGATTGGTATATATCCAGAAGACACATATTTTGAATTATTTGAATTATGATTACCTTTGGGTGGAATTCTTTTGAAAAGAGAAAATAAATAACAGATGATTAAATAAATAAAAGGGTTGAATATTCAACATATGAGAAATAAAGTAAAATGTACTATTGTCTTTCCTCTAAGCAGTTGTTTTTGTAATGATTTTGAGGGTGGTGTGCAACATGCTTCTGATATGTTTAAATACATATATATCAATATGAAATATGTTACATTGTAAGGAATATATGTGATAGATAATATGGAAGTGAATTATTTTTCATTAAAGGCAAAGACTCACTGTGTGTGTGTGTGTGTTTGTGTGTGTGTGTGTGTGTGTGTGTGTGCTTCTGCTTCTGTGTGCTTGGCTTATCTAGAGATGGAGATAGGGGCAGGGATTCTTCCTTCCTTTATACCCTAGCGAAGATTTAAGTTCCCTTGAAAGAGATACTATTTATTTTCTTGCTATACCTTTTGTGAAGTATTGAGACCCTTGGGTTGTCTCTGTCACTCAGTAGGCTGATGTACAAATGCTAATTTATTGCCAGACTGCAGCATTGTGATTTGCATTCCAAATCAGACTGCAGATTCCCATTATAAATTGCTATCCTGTTGTTCTTTATCTAGAATTTGTTCCTTCCTTTTATCATCCTACTCATTCTCTAATAATGACCCTTAAAAAATTCTCTTTCAGGAGAGACCCATTTGAAATCAGTAGCTTTAGTGGGCTAACATCCTAACAATACCGTACAAAGACACCAATAGATTTTTTTCCACCAAAGGTTCCCCCCCCTCCTTTAAGAGTCCTATGGCAGTATGTAAAATAATTACTTAAAACATGTATGTCTCAGGCTTAAAGGTTTATACTCATTCCTTTGAAAGCTATATTTCGGCTTCTTTCTGAATCTGAAAGGTATGGGCTTATGAGTCCTCTCTTAATAATAACCTTTTACAGATAAACCCTGAGATGGTATAATTGCATCCTTTCTTGACACCTTTAAATCAAATTAACTAGATACTTAGCGAGGAGAGAAAAGGAAAACGCGTTTTTGCAACGTATCTGACTGGGGGAGAAGCAAGTGCTGCAGCATAAAGAACTGACGGGAATCTGGGCTTTCCCACTCTGGGAGCACAGGGGGGAATTATGGGTTGGTGGTCTGCTTCATGTTAAGAGGACACCCCTCCATCTGTTCACAGCTCAGTCTGTTTCCAATTTAAAGCCCGGATTTCAATACAAACCTCAATTTCTTTTCCCCATTTTAAATGCAAAGCAAGGCTTGTGAATCATAGTGTCTCTGCTCCTGGGCTTCAGACCAAATTTCCCCCCAAAATTCTCAGGCTATTTGTTTGAATACCTGCTTACAGTGGTACACAATGGGCAGCTTTGAGAAGAAAAATTGATAATCTTCACGGAAGAGTAATTTGAATGAAATTACACTTGACAGCCTGTCTCCAAGCAAACAAGAGGAGCGAGGGAGCCTTAGCTAAGCTCTGAGGACTTGCCCAAGCCACTGCTGTTGGACCTTCCCAGGGGAAAAAAAATCGCCAGTTTTTCCAACATCTAATTGAGCTTTTGATTAATTCCGTGTACCAGATTCTACTGAAGAAAGGTAGCCATGGAAGAGAATATGGAAGAGGGACAGACACAAAAAGGTACTGTGCTAAAAAGGGTTTATTTGTAACTAAGTAATTATTTTGCAGTTTCCTATTTGCTTTAGACACTTGCCAGTGAGGCTAATGAATGTTTCTCTCTTAGAAGCCTTTTTTTTTTTCCCCTCTTTGGTCTTTTCCTCACTCACAGTAATGTCTGGTGTGAACGTTGTCATTATTTGCAAATCTTCAAATATACGTATCCAAATGCAGAATCAAGTATTAGTGATAGGAGCAATGCGTATTGTTGTGAACTATTCCTTAGACCACTCTTTGTTAACCTTCGTTAATTTCTTGTGTTCACGCTTGTCGAGCTGGGTCAAGGGGTTCCTGGTGTGAGCCACAAACACAATATTTGGAGCTACGCTGTAGTTAAAAATTTGAAGATGTAACCATTATCAATACCTTTACAGAGATACCTAGTAGAACAAAGACTGGGACGGTTTATTATATTTTGGTTGGTACATTGAAAAAAAGATTTTTTTTTTTGCCTGGGTGCAAGGTTAATTTTAATATAAATGGAGCCAAGTTCATAAATTTCCACGGTGAACAGTGACATTAAGGTTTTCCTTTCTATCTAGATGACTGTATCAACTTCTGTGTAATAACTGTTAAGGACATTTTCCAATGTACTTTTAAGGTTCTATAAGTATATCTGGCTGAATGAGTAAAAGTAAAATGGCAATTTCTTTGGCGGGTTACAATGACTCGATATTGACAATTGCAAATGATTCTAACAACTCTAGAATCTTTTTTCTTTAATGTGTCAAGTGGTAGCTTCGGAGAAAAGTAGCTCTTTCCCCAGCAAAAGCAGCGTTTTCTCTCATGTTTGCTCTTGGGCTTACGTAATGTTAGAGAAAATGCTGTTTCCTTGGGATTGAACCAGTAACACAGGTAATATACACAAAGGTAATATTTAAGAGTAGAATGGGAACAGATTCCACTGTCAAAGTTGATTCCAAATGTATGTAACTACATCATTAAAAGAAAAAAAAACAACCTATATTTTATATCATAAAATAGGTAGTTTGGATACACAGTATAGTTTTCCCTGTTTTGAGCCATTTGCCTTCACTTGGTCTCCTCACTTAATAGACACACACACACACACACACACACACACACACACACACCTTGAGGAACATATGATATACACGCACACATATATAATTGAAGAGCATTTATATTAAATGCATAAAGGCTTTATATATGCAATAGAGAAAGATAGTAGATAAGTCATTCTCCAAATTTTAACCATAAGTATCCTTGTTAAGGATACCCTGTTTTGGAAACACGAGAATCTACATAGCTATCATGCAATCTATTTTTTAGATGATAAAACCCTCAACTACATTTTTTATATGCACAAATAGCTGCAGTGTATATCAGTGATTTCAAGTGGCACATTTTCATGGTAATTTCTATCTTCGTGGGCATCTTAATGGACCATTTTAATTTAGGAATAAAATATGTTAGTGTCTTTCTATAATACATAATGATATTGCATACTGGCCAATCATTTGTTTAATAAAAGAAAACTGTTTAAAATAGAGAAATATACTCATTTCACTAAATGAAACCTTGAGTTACATCATGGATGGTGGTAACAGGTTGAATGTGTGTGAGCAAGCTTGGGTAGATGAAGGAACCAGAAAAAAATGATGTAATTAGTTGTAATGTTTTTTTTCCTCAGGTATCATAGATAATCATTCTCTTATGGGGTGGGAGAAGCAGTGCTATGAGGGGGATGATCTTATTGCCGTGGGTTTTCTTGTCATTAAGTTGTGAATAAGTCTATCGGGAACAGTGATGAAAAATAATTTTTCATCAGAACAATTATACAGTGGTCTAATAGTATAGAAAGCTGAATATGAATATGAGTCAGCTTTTTTAAATTAAGAAACAGAAGGTTTAATCATCTTCATTCCTGATGTCTATTCCTCTCAAACTCTGCCTATGATACCTTATTTATAAGGAAATCAGGTGTTTGTTCTTAGAAATTTTAACATTATATTTGAATATAAATGCTGTTTATACATACAAGGGCAGGGTAATACTGTGAAATGTGATGGAATTTAAGTTAAAGGAGTTACTGACAAGCAGATAAAATCATGAGAGATTCTTCCAGAGTTTATGTAGACAAATTTAATGATCCATCTACTTTAAAGGAAAGCAGACTTGCATTAAGTTCTTATCCTATTTTTCATAATATGCATAGGGTTTTCTTAAATAACAGTTCAGATATCACAGTACAGAGTTCTTTTTCATTTAAAAGATTCTTTCTAGAGCCCTTTAAAAATGTAAACCTGTTCTTTCCTATTACAAATCAGGGCTCTAATTCATGTCAGTGTTTACCCGTATCACTTTCCTCATTCAACTAGAATATAAAATGAAAGCCAGTGGTTTCATTAAACACATTTGAAAAACAATAATATAGTTGATGCTTAAAGACTTAAAAAGATCATCCATAAGATATATGTTTTGCTTCACAGTGAGATCTCCCCAGCTTATCTGTACAAACCAATGGAGAGCAGTCTTTACTTTTATCTTAATTTAACTGTATGAATTCAGCCTAGAAAAGAGGATAATTTAAAAGTATGGGTGACTTCATTAGCCATTCTGCTCAATGGGCCCTTGCCTTGATGTGACAGTGAAACAGGAGTCATTAATCTGTTGCTTTATCCATTTCTGCCACCTTCCCCGATGGTGAGTATCTCGTGTCGAGGGAGTCTTGTTTTAAGAAACATATTAAAAAATAATGTGGACTCTAAATAAAAGTCAATTACTTTGTGTTCAACTAAAGTAATGACTTCTAATATGGAAATGAAAAAGAAAATTAATAAAAACAGGAAGGGACTAGCAGTTGGCATAATGGCTATGTCGCTGGACTCCCACATATTTGATTGCGATTCGAGTCCCTGACCCAATGGCTTAACCTCAAGCTGGGCATATGTGTGTGTGTGTGCCCAAGATCCCGAGAGGACAATGGAGGAGAAGGGATTGCGGCGTGGCCATCCTCCCTGGGGGAGGGGAGTGATTTCTCGCTTTCTATCTCTCTGTCTTTCTGGTGAGTGCATGTGCCCTATACCTCTCTAAAAATCCAGAAACATATATTTTTAAAAATGTGACCTCTGAATAAAAAATAATTACTTATTTTTTCTTTTTTTTTTTTTTGAAGAGGTTTTTTGCTATAGGACGTGTGCGCTCACCAGACAGACAGAGAGAGACAGAGAGACAGAAAGCGAGAAATCATCCCCCCTGGGATGATTGGCCACGCCGCAATCCCTTCTCCTCCATTCTCCTCTCAGGATCTTGGGCACACATGCACACGTGCCCAGTGTGAGTTTAAGCCACCGGGTCCGGGACACGAACCGCGGTCGACTACATGAGAGTCCAGCAACATAGCCATTACGGTAGCTGCTGGTCCCCAAAAATAATTACTTTAACTTGTGTTCAACCAAATCAATGGCATTTTAAAATGCGAATAAAAAGAAAATTAAAAAAAAAAGAGAGAGAGAAAGAAGCTGTTTTGAGCTTGGCTTTTACTTAAAATCATAATAAGCCTAACATCACTGTCATCAAAAATTGAGACATGTGGTCACCAAATCATGGCAACTAAAACTCCAGTTACTGTAGAGGACTTGAGCAAAATTCAAGTGACGTTTTTATTATTTTTTTATATGCCAGAGGGCACATGTGCTTGCTAGAGAAAGCAAAAGAGACAGAAAGGGAGAAAGCACCCTCCATGAGGCATAGTCATAGTGTAATCCCTTTTTCTCCATTTCTCTATCCTATCAGGGTTTGAGGCATGCACACACATGCACCTGGTGTGTTTTCCAATCTACCAATGTTTGAACTGCATGGACAGCCATCTGTGATCTGGGATCCCTTAGCCATTAGGCTATATTGCCAGTCCAATGAAGAAATTTTATGAAGATTTAGACATGCAATTACTTCTGGAACATTTAGCCAAATCCAATGGAACAATATATAAATGATTCAGGAGTTTCTGATCACTAGTGAATTAGCACAATGTGTTTTGATTTGCCAGACAAGTGAGTGCCCATTACTTTGAAGGTAACCTTAATTAAGACATTACTGAATTAAGAAGGGTTCACAAAGAAGGCTGATGAATCAGTTACTAAGAGATGTGATAAAATTATATAGAGATAAAATGAAAAGAGCAATGAATAGCCCAACCGTGGCAGAGATGATGGGGGCACTGGTGCATAATGCCAGAGCAATATGGTAAGGTGCTGGGTTCAAATAACCTGAACATATGAGTGTAACTGTGATTCTGGGTGACTAGAAGGGTAACATGGGACTACAGTGTGGTCACAATGTGGTGAGACCTTGGCAGGGGGTACCTGCTTCTCTTTCTCCCTCTTAGATGAAGGAAATAAATATACTTTAAAGAAAAAAAAATGAAAGAAAAAATGAAAGACAGTGGCAATGAACAGAGTGAGCCAGCAAGTTTGGATCTTTATGAATGAGCTGAACTGTTCCAAACAGTAAAAAGTCTTATTGATTCAATTTCTGACCTTGAATACAAGGGATCTTCAAAAAGTTCATGAACATGCATATTATAAAAAAATGCATGGATTTAAAATTTTTTTGCATAAAAATAAATTTGTACTTTAATTCAGTTTTCCACAAACTTTGGGAAGGCTTCTTGTATTGTATAAAACAAAGCCTCAAAGTTACATGTGATATACCTGGAACTATTGGATTAGCACAAAAGATAGCAGCACAAAGTTACTCACCATGTTTCCTGGTATAAAAAGCCAGCATCCTATGAATGTGCACCACCAGCTTCTCAAGCTGAACCAGATCAACCACTGACTTCTTCTCCAACCCCCAAGCCTGGTATACCATCTCCTCTACAGAATTAAGCCTTGGTGTCTGTCAAGGATTAGGTCATTAGACACAGAAGGTCAAACTCAGTATGAACAAGGCCCATTTCATCATTTCAACTTAAAGTAT
This sequence comes from Tupaia belangeri chinensis, assembly GCF_000334495.1. Taxonomy (NCBI): domain Eukaryota; kingdom Metazoa; phylum Chordata; class Mammalia; order Scandentia; family Tupaiidae; genus Tupaia; species Tupaia belangeri. The sequence goes on along the minus strand of NW_006206250.1, from coordinate 588,050 downwards.
ATGGCCACTGTTTAATGGCCATATACTATCCTTAGCCCAACCCAAGCAACATTTGTGTCATGCCAACATATTCTAACATTAAGACCAACAAGAATATCTAGACAATGGACATGTCTATTGATTTCACTTTCAATGTTAATGTCCATGCCATAAAAATATTGTATAATTGTATTATATAAGTGACTAATAGTATCTACTTTACATTATACATGTATACACACGTATTACTATAGAAGAGTCTATGCAGAAAAGCTTATATATAATATTTATGACTGATTCCATGTCTTTTCTAATACATTTTGGTTAGTATTATCTTTGCCTTAAAAGATTACTTTATAACATAAATATTCCTTAAGCAGATAGCATCACTGAAGAAGAGACATCACTATAATAAGGGAGGCAACTTTACCTTTATGATACTACTTGATATTGACCAACCTAAATTGCCCAATGATCCTAGTGGCAAACACTGGCCTAAAGACTTTATCTAATTGAACTCATTGACTCTTCATAATAACCTTAACTGGTATTAATAAAGAGGAAACTAAAAATCAGCAGGTTAATTAACTAGAAGAAAGCTATAAAGTAGTAGATGGTAGACCTGGGCTCAATAGCATCAGATTGAGTCAAGGGTATGAACTTTAAACCACATCCTACTCTTCACCAGATATCAGTAATTGCCAACTTGTCCAATCCACTTCAACCTCATACTTTCATTGCACGAATTATGTTCTGTAACTTATGGCTGCATTTTTTAAACTATCATTTCTGGCTTTTTTGGCCAGATGTGAACAACTTTCCCATGGACACCTAATCCCTAGATGCACCAACAATCTATGACCTTTAAATTATAGATTTATTTCAAAATTATGAGATGAATCTAATGGACTCCTCATTTGAGAAATGGGAAAAAATGATTCATACTTGTTACATCTTGAGGATCTCTTTATCCCTCCACATATATTTATAATACTATGTGACCCATCTCCCAGCTAATCTGAGCTAATCTCTATTCTTTGCAATCAAAAGATCTCTAAATAAAACAAATGTTCAGATCCTTTTAGGAGTCTTACGTAAAGAGGCTTAGTGTTAAGTAATTTTCCCTGCCTTTAATCTGGTGAGTGGTAGCTGAACCAAATGTATACTTAATATATACTCGGATTTCAATTTGACACTATCCTTTTGCACACCCTTGGTCATTCCAAAATCTTCCCTTCACTCTTTACTTGTAAAATTTGAATAAGTTCATGTTAAAAGCACTACTAGTAAATGTTGATGGTATGACATTTTGATAACCATTGCAAAGAAATTAAAGAACTAGTCAAATGTCTTTTATTAAAGTGGTCACAATATTTAATAGCATGCCATTGAAATCTGTAGACCAGTGGCAAGGAAAATAGCAAAACAACAAAAACTTTTGAGTAATCATTGAATGTAAAAATTAATGATCCCCCTTTTGCTTCTTTGATGTTGCTCACTCCCTGTGAAAGGGGAACTGGTTTTGTTCATCAAGTGAGCAAACTTCATTGCAACAGATATTGTCACCAATGATGTCTTCAGTTGTCATTTCAACATTTGGATAACTGGGCTAGAAGAAATGTAGAGGTTTAGATTCTGCAAGGCATATAAGTAAAATCTGTGCTATTGTTTGATAGCTGTGCTTTTACTAGCATTTAATATGCTTAACCTGGAGTGTCCTCTTGAGTCTAAGAAATTACTTTTACCTTTTACAGTTATAGAATGTAGTTCTAAGAGACCTGCCAGTGGGAAAATTCAGTACAATTTTAATAAAGTCTAATAGATCCTCATAACTTCTGCATTGCCATCATTTAGATATACTATTTTAGACTGATGTCATTTTATATTATTGGTCCAGTTGCTAATTATGTTATTTATGTCTGTGATATTGTTTATCTCAAAGATTCAAAAAATGATCCAAAAGATATTTCCAATATCTTGTTAGGATAAAAGATAGATTTTTTTTATTTTTTGCAGTGTCATTAAAATGAGTGTATTTATTCTTTGGCATGAAAGTGCTTGATAGAGTTACTTCATTAACTCCTTGAATTAAAACTTAATTTTAAATATTTGAAGAGATTAAATGAGAAATATTTCATGTAGTAGACTGAGATATTGATAGTGTACTTGGAGAGATGACTTCTAAGAAATGGTTCTTGGAAATAATTGTTAATTCAACAAAAGACAATGGCTCAGGAGGAATTCAATTCATAGAGACAGGAGGTAACTTTTTGTTTGTCAGTTGTGGCCTCTAGTTTCCCCCATGTGTACACCCCTCTCCACCACTCAAAATGCTTGACAATTTTCTTTGTCATACATAGAAGGCAGACTGCCTGGCTTCATTTCAAAAATCCCTTTGGATTTTTGGATTTTTTCCATATTAACAGGTGGCACAGCTGTGGGTTAGCTGAGATCATAAAAATAATTCACAGCTTTCTGTGTGCTCTCTATTCAATGTGTGCCCATTGTCTTGGATATGTTTAATCTGAAAGTCACTTCCTTCTTTGTTCAGTGCAAAACAAAAAGCAGAAAAATAGAAGATAACTGATTTGTTTCTTTTAAATTATGAGTAGGAAATTTAACTTTGGTAAGAGATTAAACTCAGTCATTTATTGGAGTTTGCATATAGGGTTCACTGGGAAGTGAAGTTATAATAGGAGCAAATCTGAGGTCAGAGGGAAAAGAAAGGATGGCCACTGGCTTTTAAATTGTGTGTTTCTGAAATAGTAAGAGACAGCAAGATGTTGGACCAGTACCTGCTGTGTATACCAGATTCATTTCCGAAAGGAAGAAGGGCATTTTGGCACATTATTTAAATTGCTTAACATTTGCTGGATTTAAATTTTCATTATGTTTCCATCAGGTGTGAAATGATGAGTTTTTAGTATACCTACATCCACAATAGAGATCAATCTGATGTAATCTATTCCTGAGAAAAGTATCAGAAACATAATTACTGTTCATCTTGCTGACTATTGAAGAGTAGGCGTGCTTTTTCTTGTTTCCTAAAGTAAAAGTGGAACACTCAAAAATATTTACTACTTATCATTGTCCACTGACTTACAATAGAAATTTCGGTGTTTGGGGAAATATTTTCTACTTTTTCTGGGTGAGGTATGCAATTTATTTTCCCCATTTTAATCATCCTTTAAAAGGAGAACTATTTTAATCATCCTTTAAAAGGAGAACTAGTTTTACTCATCAAAAAATAGCTATTATTTCTCAATTAGGATAGAATATATAAAAAGAACAAAGCAACTAAAAACCTTTACAACTCTATGTACTTTTATTGCTATTTGATGAGAAAAGTTTTAGCAAAAACTTAATTCAAAAAAAGAGATAGTACATGATCAAATCCTTTTCCCCAAAACTATGCCTTTTACTTTTTCAATTTTTGAGATACTTCTACAATCTCTTATATTGGTAGATATCTTTTTTCATTTTTAATAGTGTATGCCATATCAATTTAGTGATTGTACATCTGAAACAAAGCCAAGTGTCTTTACTAACATGATTTCTTTCTCAAAGAGAAGTTGTAATTATAACAGCTAATCTTTAATAATCTAGGTACTATTCCAACCATTGTATGTACAGTTTCTATTGTCAATGTGTATTTTAACATTACCTAATATAGATAGATCATAGTTTCCTTGTTAATATCAAATGCTCTTTGACTTTATGGGCATATTTGTTAGTCAATGGCTATTATGTTCAAACTCTATAGGAAACTAGGAGAAAACTTCATACAAATCTCTGAAGAAAAGAATTGTAACTTGATGAAATCAGATAGTATTCCATTACAGTTCTGAGAAAGACTGTGAGTTAAGTCTAAAGGAGAAAGAGCCAAATAAGTTTCCTCATTTTTCTAGTTAGAAAATTATTTTTCCCATAGTAATAGCACTGAAATTCAAATTTTTGGATCTCTAGACTGACTGAACATTTCTTTTTGGTGACTGTAAATAATTATATTTATTTTTATTAAAACACTGTTAAGTATTTCGCAGCTAGAATTCATTTTAAAAATAAGAGACTATGGGCTGGCCCCATGACACAGCAGTTAAGCTTTGTGAATAGGGAGCTGGATCCCATGTGACTGACTGTGGTTGGAATCCTTGGCCCCAATGACTTGGAAAACATGCCAGTTCATATACCTGGCATGCATGCTCCACATCCAAATGGGATAAAGAAATGGAGGAAAAAGTACTGTAGTGTGACCATGCCCCATAGGGGGATTTTCTCTCTTCTCTCTTTCCCACTTTCCATGCTCAGCATGTGTACACACCCTCTGGCAATTAAAATAAAATAAAGGATTGCACATCATTTGAGCAAAGTAACTCTTAGATGTGATATTGAGAATGGATTGTCCATTTAATGCCAACTTTTCACTTTGAAAGCTCTGACTGTATTAAATAGTGTCTATATATTACCAAACTCAGATTTATTTAATAGTTTATTATACTTTAGAGATTTTATACTTTTCCATCAAATGTTTTAAAAATCCTTTTATATCTATTTTACATGTTTTTCCTTCAAAAAGAATAATGGCATTCTTACAGAGTAATTGAACTTAAACCATTTTAAATCTCTTTGCTGAACAATCCACAATAGAAAGTTGTAATTAAGACACAAGAGCTAGAATTCTGAAACTTTGCATGCAAATTCTTTGCATGAATTTTAAACATATAGGAAAAGAACAGGAATTTTTATAGTTGACTATTATAATTAGTGTCCAATTAACTTATGGTTTCCCAGATTAAGTGACTTTTGTTAAAGTCCTGACTCTTTTTCTCTACTTTAATTCATTTCTATATAAATTAATCTGTATTTTTCAATCCTGTTTTTTTTTTTTTTTTAACCCATATTTTGAGAATTGCTTTTCTCTGACATTATCTTTGGGTTTGGTGAGTTAAAAGTGAATGTTAAATGTAATAATAAATAAATGGAAAAAGCCTGTTCTAATTTCTGGAAAATAGAAGGAGCTTAGTAAATGCAGATTCTTTCTCCTTTTCACCTGCGTTTTATCCTAATATCTTGTGATCATTTAAAAATTAACTAAGCAACTTTTCTTAGGCAAAGTCAGACTTTGACATTAAAGAACTTAATTAAATGCTAAAGGACTAATCACTGAATTGTAACAGTTGTTTTCTAAATGTTTAGCATTTAATATATGGATTATTTTATTTTATTTTATTTTTCTTTATATATGTTATAACATAGTTCCCTTTCCAGAGTATAAATCCCTTAAGACTAAGGCTTTTATTGTTTTGTTTTAGTTTGTGCTATTAGGCTCATATACTCGGCAGAGAGAAACAGAGAACTTGCTGGAGGAAGAGAGAGAGAGAGAGAGAAAGAGAGAAATCACTCCCTAGAGAGGATAGCCAGACCTTAATCCCTTCTCCTCCAGTCTCCTCTCTGGATTTTGGACATACATGCATACACGCCCAAAGTGGTTTTAAATTTCTGGGTCCAGGATTCAAACCGTTCAGTCGGCCATGTGGAATCCAGCAGCCTTAACTTCTATGCCACCTGGTGGCCCAATGGTTTTATCTTTTATTCATGAATCCAATTGCAAAGTGTTCTGAGTATAGTCCATTCATATCTGATAATGTTGATAATGATAATAGTGATAATGATGATGAAGGAGAATAGGGGGAAAAGTAAGAAACGAGGAAAGGGGAGAAAAGAAGAGGATGAAGTAGAAGAAGATGAGGTCAACCACATGGACTAAAAGCTGGGTAAAACTCTTTTTTTTTTTTTTTTCTCTAGAGCCAAATCTTACAGAACAGCTAAGCTTGGCTTGAAAGAATGCTGCCATGTCTCCAATTTGTGCTGTTAAATTCAAAGGAATTATTTTATTTTTTGAGCTGCAATATATTCAGTAGTTTGGTAGCAGCAAGTGCTTACCGGAGAGAGACAGAGAGAGGAAAAGTGAGAAATCACCCCCCACAGGGGGTGGATGCCATAATCTCTTCTCTTCCACTCTCCTCTTGGGATTTTGGGTGCACACACACACGTATCCAGTGTGATGTTCAAACCACTGGGTCTAGGACTTGAACTGTTGGGAGGGAATTTAATACTTTATCACCATGTCACCTACTGGGCCAATGACAGCATTTTTGAAAATGAATAGTTTATTATTTTATTAAAGAGCCCATATATTGTCTAGCAATTAAGTGAAATACTTTGATCTGTCAAGTTCAGTAGATGGATACTGAAACATGCAATGCTATACAAGTTATTTTCAAAAAGTTCTTGGGATATGTATATTATGAAAAAACTCTGCCTAGATCTCAAAAATTTTTGCACCAAAATAAATTTATATTTTAATTCCATTTTTCAAGTGAACTTTTGAAGTCTCCTTGTATCTTACAACATTCAATAAGATACCAATAATGAAAATGTAGCTTATTAGTTTATACATTTGCTGACACTAGGCTTGCTATATTCATTAGTAAATGTTGATTACAAAAATTTCAGGAAAAATAAGTTTGAAATTATTAAGGAAAATTTACTAAGATAAGATCTTTCCTAGGCTATATCTAGTCAGTCAATTTTCAGGATAATGAATTCAAATAAGAGTTTGTCAGCGAGTAATGCACTTCTTCTATAGTTTTAGGCTTATTTAAGTTTTTCTGTTTATATTAGTAGACAGTCATTCCTCACCTCACAACCTACCTGTTCAATGGCAGCTTGGAGTTAGGACTAGTTCCCCAGTGAGAGGAATTCTCTTCCTCAGTCTGTTTCATTCCTGTAGCCACTTAGCATTAGCTGAACAAAGCCTCCACAATCACATAAGAGTACATATTTTCTTTATAAATTTGTACTTTATTGTGTAGCCATAGTCAGAATAAATAAAACCAATGACACCAGATTTATATCGTGTTGTGGTAGGTCTTGGCACTTTCTACCTAATACTTGCTCTTTTTCTTAGATGTTGCCATAGAGCATGTGTGATTGTCAGAGAGACACAGGAAGAAAGAAAGTGAGAAATCAATCCACTTGAGGAATAGCCATGTGAAATCTCTTTCCTCTATTCTCTTGAGATTTGGAGTATGCATGCACATATGTCCAGCGTGATTTTTTTAAGCTGCTGGTTCTGGGACTAGAACCGTGCAGTCATCTATGTGAGATCCAGCTCCTTAACCATCATGTCACCTGCTGGCCCATATACTTTGTGTATGGATAGAATTATATTATTCTAGTGTGGTGTTTCATGATATGTACTGAAAAAATACAAACCCTTTGGCATCACGACACACCACAAAGACATCCACCTTTAAACTCTTTGCTTATAGAACAATTTGCTAAATATCTAATTGTAGGAACAAAAGTCATTGATTAAGTGAGGAGTAAATGTATACTCTTATATAATTAATTGCCTGATCATTTTGAATATGAACAAGGGATAGTCTAAAAAACGAGGCTTTTAAGCTCTAGCCAAGGATAATAAAAACAGAATTTCCTCATAGCATTTGAATTTTGATCTTTTTCTTTCTACAATTTTGGTGTACTAATTGTTTGATGTAGTAATCACTAATCTGTGTTTTGGGATAAATTTGTGATACCATTTTTGGTGAAACTGAGAATGAGGTTTTCTTGAACAACTGAAATGATGTTATGTTTTAAAATATATGCCAGGCCAAAAAGTATAATCATGAAAAAAGATAAATTCATTTAACTAAGTTTATTTTTATAGAGTGATTTAAAATTAGATACAGACTTCATGATTAAGTCTTATAACTGACATTGTTATCTGCAATACAATGGAGAAAAAGGGACTACCCATTCGTTTTATATACGGTTCTTCTATAAAAATATTTGGTGATGTCATCTGTGTATCAAGTGTGACTACTATTTTTACATAAATATTAAAAACATTTTAACTGATTGTTTCAGGTAAATTGGGAGAAAACTTTGTGTCATATGTCCATGTATAAGGTCATTGTGATATTTGGTCTTAACTCTAGTACTCTCTGTTCTTTCAAATCTGCAGTGGTATAAAACCAACATCATTGTAAAAAATGTTGACATCTTTTTAGGTAGCTGGATTCCCAATGAATGTGTCCTAGCAAACACTGCATAGTTTTAAAAATATTAAAAATATAGAGCACATTTATTCACTAACTATGGACTATTTAATAAAACGTGTACATCTACCATTCACTCCATTCCTTCTGTTTTAGATTCCTAGCACATCCCCTCCTATTTTCTGACAAATTATCATTTGCTTTAGCTTTTAGGTATTAATAGATTTGTTTTTAAATGTCTACTGAGTGACCTGTGATTTGATTATTATAGCTACATATGTTAATTTTTAAAGTTTGTTTACTTATTCTTTCCATGAGTCAGAGACACAGAGAGATAGAGATAGGGATCCCCAATAGGGTCCCCATACCGTGACCCACCTTTGTTCTCAGCCAGCCAGGACTGCGGACATCTGTGTCTGTTCCTGGAGTGTCAGGAAGGTCCCAGAACATGAACACAGGACATCTCCCGTGCAAGTCCAGCTGCCCCACCATCCAGCTCTAAGGTTATTATGTTTATGTAGACTATAGTAATCTTACTGAGCATTGCTTCTTCAAAATCTTTGTGCAGCCATTGATTTGCTGCTTTATTTTCCCTGTTAGCAGGCATTGGCCAGATGTTTGGAGACTTTATTGTTTGATATATTCATGTATCATGAAAAAGCTATCATTCCTCTCATTTGGGGTTATATAAATTCAGTACTTTGGAAGCTTGTTAAACATTACCATCCACTGGTCACTCCATTCCTTCTGTTTTAGATTCCTGGCACATCCACTCCTATTTCCTGGCACTAAAAAAAAAAAGGTTCATAATGGGACCAGCTGGTGGCATAGTGGTTAAGTCACATATCTGGTGGTTCAAGTCACATATCTGGTGGCTCAAAACTCACATAGGATGAATGTGCTTGTGTACACAAAATTCTGAGAGGAGAATGGAGAAGGGATTGCTGTATGGCCATCCTCCCTGGGGGATGATTTCTCACTTTCTCTCTGTCTCTCTCGTAAGCACATGCTTCCTATAGCAAAAAGCTCAACAACAACAACAACAAATCCATGACTTACTCGGAGAGTAGACACCATGTCCTTTAATCTAGAGGTGGAAACTCTGGTTTTTCTTTGGATAAAATAACACTCCAAAAATCATTTTCTGTGTATGTGGCATGACTCAATGAAACCACATTGCCCACAAGCTGAGAATGCTATTCTGTCATGAGTGGTTCTCTTTCAGATCCCCTAGGATAAGCTTAGAAGGTTGTTTCTGGTCCTTGAGGGAGAATGAATTACATACCATTTCAGTACTGAATGTAACTCACCCATTAACTTGATTATTATTAGCTCTTTGGTTTTGTTGAAGCTTTACTGTATAAGAAACAGAAGCTTTTATTGAATAGGTCTTATGCTTTTTGCTTTAGAAATATGATGAAGTAATAATTTAGATTTCAAAGTAGATAAAAATGCAAGAAAGCAGTGAAGAACAGTGGAATGCTCTTTATTTTGTGTAGGTACATAATTTTAACTGTTTATTTTTAAGTGTGAATGTAGGGGGAAAATTAAGATGAGAAAGAATTTCATGTACCTGATTTTGCTAAAGGACAGATTAAATTATTTTAGGTCCATAAGTTTGAGAGTCCCTTCCCTGATTTAGATAATATCTATTCGATAAAATTAAAAATGATATATTACCTAAAGTGAAGTTACATACAGGTGGTTAAAATACATTACTTAAGTAAAGCAGTATATTTCTCTAATCTAGATTTTTGTTACATATTTTCATTTCTGTTATATTTTCTATGAATATTCTTTTAAACTACGCTTTTATTTTATAAAATCTCAAGTAATATTGTTCTTCAATATCTGTAATAATGTTTAGCCATCAACCATAAATTACATAGTTATAGGAATTATTTACTTCTTGGCCACTTGGACATGTGTATATATTTTTAAATAGTGTTGTGATCATATTATTATTTTTTACACATTAAATATGCCAGTTTTATATTTTTTGTGACAGACCAGTAATTGTCATTCAGTTGTCTTGATCTACAAGGTGCAGATCTGAATATTTATCTTTTTTTTATGTAAATAAGATCTATTAAGCTAGTCTGATACAACAGTAACTAAAAATGTAAAGAGATGTAAAATAAACTATACAAAGCAGTGGTTATTTGTGTGATGTCTACAAGTACATATATGTGTGTGTGTATAAAACTATACATATATACATATGTGTGTGCATATATAAACATATATATGTGCATATACATACAGATGCACCATTATTTGAAACAAAAAAATTTAAAATTTATTATCAGGTGGGCATGGTAATATGTACCTGTAAACCCAATTATGCAGGAGGCTGAGGCCAGAGGATAGAAAATTTGAGGTTAGCCTGGACAGTATAGCAAGACTCTATAAAAAAATAAAAAAAAAATATGTATCAGAACCCCCCTCCTGACCCCACTTACAAGCCCTAAAAAACTGAATGAAAAGAACTGAACTTGAGAATTGATATGTCCCTATGAGTAGAGTTGCTTTGACTAAGGGTTTTTAAGTGTTTTTGAAAACACTTTCTATTTCTAGGACTGTGTAGTAGTAGTATTTTCGAGGTGTCTGCTATACCTTAGGCCTTACCCCAATTCTAGTATTTATGTTTTTGCTATAAAAATAATATCTCTGTGCTTTATGTGCTTTTACTTTCTTATGCAATTATCAGTCTCTATTTTATAAGCTGAATTTCCAAATCTATTCTTCAATTGATTTCTATGACTCCTAGATTCTTAGAAATTTCTAGTAGTTTATAGGTTGAGCGGGAAATATGAAGGACTAGCAGTTCAGAGTATCTTTTGTTTTGCAACAGAGTATCTTTTGTTTTGCAAGAGGTTAAAGAGTGTTCTGCCCCCAAATGGCAGTTGTTCAGCACCAAAAATTAAGGAATTGTTTAAATTTTTGTCCCCCCCTAATATTTATATCTTAATAGAAGGTTGCTGCTTGGTTGGAGTTCTCAGGGTCAGCTGAGCACAGAGAATTGTGGGATCTGCTTAAGATCTCCAGGGAAATGAGATGGGAGATTTACTTAACAGGGTGCTAGGAAAGAATAATATTGTTTCCCATTTTGCAAAATGTAAAAAGTGAAAAAGAATGAGACATTAGTCTTCTATACTGTATTTTAATCACTACGCATCAAGCCACTGAAATCTTTGAACTCTGCTCAAAACTAGCCTCTGGCAAGGATTTCCCATTGTCTTCATTTTGCTTTCATGTGAAATACAGCTGAGGATATGCCATATAAAAACAGAATACTCTTGGTGCAATGTAAAAAATGCATTTTATATTTCCCTTGGTAAAATTGCTTTCCTGAGGAAATTCACTGTGTTCTAAGCAGAAAATGGGCCACACAAAAAAAACTTTATATTTCAACTGTGCATTACATTTGTTCTAAAGAATCGACTTAGATTGAAGTGATTAATAGAAAGGTTATCTCTGAGAAGAGTAGCAAAATTCAAAATTTATCTATCTGTAGCTGTCAATGAAGAGTTAAGTTGCCTCCCCTTCTCTCACCAAAAAATAATTAAAGAGTTTTTATTTGTATAACTTTGGTAAGGTGATGTTTTGTAAATAGGCAGAGAAGGGACCAGCAGGTTGCTTAGTGGTTAAGACGCTGGACTCTCCACATGGCTAACCATAGTTCAGATCTGGACCTGGTGGCATGCTTTCTCATGTTTCCTTTCTCTCTCTCTCTCTCTTTTTCTCTCTGTCCTTCTCTGGTGAATTAAAAATCAATCAATAATAATGATATAATAAATTAAATTAAATTAATAATTTATTTTTTAAAAATCAAGGAGGTTGACCTAAATCTATCAACTGCTCTTTGTCAAATCCAAGCTGTGTTCCTCGTTTTCTTCATTTTATCACCTAACTTATTTCCTTTGCTATTTAAATTAGGCAATACTACAAAAGAGATGCTTATATGTCATATATCATTAAATTATAAATATCATAAGCAATGTTTTCTTAGCCTTAAGTAGGTATGAATACTGTTAGAGCATTTGGGTTTAAGCTCATCTTAACCTCAAGTTTAAACAACTGGTCTTCCTTAGAAATTATTAAATGATAATAACAGCCAAGTTTATGAGAGGTAAATTCAATTTTCTTTCAAGATGTTAGAAATGAATAACTTATAAGAGAAGAATGATAATTAACTGTATTTTGTAATAGATGTGTTATGTTTGTGACTTTGGGAAATATTTATCTTTGTAAGTTACACATGTGCAGTATGACCATAGTCTGATAGATTAGTCCTCAGGCTTTAGTTTGCTTTACCATCACCAATTTTGGGTGTATTAAAACACAGATTACAACAGCTCTTTCCCCCACTTTGAGTTTATGATTTCGTAAGTATGGGGTGGGGCCCAAGAATCTGTATGTCTAACATTTTCTCAGGTGTTGCTGGAGTTGCTAATCCTGACACTTAGAGAATCACTGGTCTAGTAGATTATTCCCACAAGTTAAAAGTCCAGGTAAATTTCCTAAGCATGATGTATAATTTACATTTCAAGATAAAGATATTATGGATTTGAAATCACAACTTTTGACAGAGGAACATAATCTGCTACTGAAATCATTTAAAATAAAAATTTAGAGGGTATCCTGGACGATATGATAAAATTTTGTTTTGAAAATAAAAAAAAATGAAACCTACAATTATATACCTAAATTGTTCATTACTTTAAAATGTATGGTTTAGGGACCAGCAGTTGGTGCAATGGCTATGTCACTGAACTCCCATGTAGTTGACTGCGGTTTGAGTCCCGGACCCAGTAGCTTAAACTCACACTGGGCGCATGTGCATGTGTACCCAAGAACCCCAGAGGAGAATGGAGAAGAAGGGATTGTGGCATCGCCATCTCCCCGGGAGGTGATTTCTCGCTTTCTGTCTCTCTGTCTCTCTCTGTCTTTCTGGCGAGCACATGAGCCCTACAGCAAAAACTTCTCAAAAAAAAGAAAAGTATGGTTTAATGTAAAATAATATATAATCTTTAATTCTGGATTATTCAATAGATATAGAAGAAAATTAGAATTATGGGATTATGAGGGGAAACTGGTTAAAGTAGAAATCCTATAATTACTGAAAATATAATATAGTAAAATAGCAATGGAGTATTCGGTGGACATGAGAACTCAATTATTTGGGAGAAAGACATAAACATTGGTCTCACATCACACGTGTCATGAACCATGAACCATTCCTGTATTAACAGCATTATCAATCCACCACCCACCACCCAGTTAATAAACATCATTAATAAAGCAATTTTACTTTAGAGACCCTGAAGAAATGAGTAGACGTATAGTTAAAAGAGTCATTACTATTGTAACTGAGTAAGATCACAGAACACACTTTATTCACCAATAAAAGAAATAAAATGAAAGTAAAAAAGTATAACTGTTGGGATCCCAATTATAACCATGTGATAGAATTTTGTATTTGGTTTCTAGCTCTACCTTCTTCTACTGTACATACTTGATGTAGAAGAAATAAAATAACTCAGAGGATTTTACACATTTTTATGGAATGTGATATTAGAGGAGCTAACATTTTTGGAGAAAAATATATTTAATAATCTGAATGAACTGAACCCTTGCTATAAAAAATGGGATAAGGTTGTAGGATTAGCACACACAAAACACAGTTTAAGACTTTACGGTAATTCTTGAAATTCTTGTTTTGGATCAAAATAACTTTCTAACTGTGTTCAGTATGCTCTGGGGAAGGAAATACTTATGGGAACTTGTTATATGTCCACTAGTTCAAAAACAAGCAGACAACTCACATTAGTGAAGGAATATGAAGACTGTCTTCCTTCAGTGCTACCCCTAAGAATTTATACCTCAATACTTCTTACAGAATTTCCAGATGTAAAAGTCACTCCTAAATTATGATCTACATTTGGTAAAATAACATTAAAATGCTTCTAATGCAATAAGATGGCATGAGCAGTTTGTATTTTATTTAAATATACATAATGAAAACTCCTAAACTGTCAGAGGGAAGATAGTGAAAATAATCAGAACCATTCAAACATAAATTTGAATACTAACTCTGCAATATACTGGCCATGTTTTGGGTCAAGTAACTTAACTTCTGTTTAAGAGACTTAATTTTCTCCTCCATAAAATAAGAACTATATGGGAACCAGCAGTTAGCATAATGGCTATGTCGCTGGACTCCCATGTAGTTGACTGCAGTTCACATCCCGGACCCAGTGGCTTAAAACTCACGCCGGGCGCGTGTGCGTGTGTGCCCAAGATTCCAAGAGGAGAATGGAGGAGAAGGGATTGTGGCATGGCCATCCCCCCTGGGGGGTGATTTCTCGCTTTCTGTCTCTATGTCTCTCTCTGTCTGTCCGGCGAGCGCACGCACCCTATAGCAAAAAAAAACTCTCAAAAAAAAAAAGAAATATATAAAAAAAAACTCTCAAAAAAAAAAAAAGAAATAATATACAAATAGGTGGGATTGTTGTTATTAAATGAGATAATATTTATAAATCATCTAGTGCACTGGTTGATGAATTATAGATGATAAACGTAGATTTTTATTAACCTTTTATTTTATATTATTTTCTTTATTGTGTTATATTTCTCTCTAACCAAGGTAAAATTCATCTCAAATCTACTGAAATTTTTGTGATTATGTGTACCACACATATAACTATTGTTGATGAAGAAGACAAGTAGATAATTATTTTAGAATGATTGTGTGCTAGGTACCCTTCTAGGTGTTACTGAACAAACAGACTAGATTATAAATCTTTTAGTGGGAAGCAGAGACACACTACTACTAAAACACCACCAACAAATAAATAACAGGTATATAATAAGCCATTAGATAGACCTATCCCCATAGCATAGTGATTAAGTGCTGTGCATAAAAAGTTGGATCCCACATGACTGACCAAGTTTCAAATCCCAGCCATGGTAGCTTGAAAGACATATCCTGTTTGTGTGTATGTGAATGCTCAAAATCCTCATGACTTGGAGAAATGGAAGAAAGGGTATTGTGTTTTGATCATACTCTACCGGGATGTGATTCTCTTTCTCTCTGACAAGGATACATGTCATCTGGTAATAATAAAATTATAATGATATATTAATACTTATGAGGGAAACGAGAATATGTTGGAGAAAGTGACAGGATTTCAGTCAAGCTGTTGTATGGCTACAGTCTCATCTGAAGTATCAACTGAGGTGGGAGAAAGAGAATCTTCTTGAGAGCTTACTCATGTAATATTTTGTTGATAAACCTGGTCTCTCACTACATGAGCCTCTCTTCCCCAGGGCTGTCTCATGTCATAGTAACTGGCTTCTCCAGAGCAAAATATAGGACTGTTTGAACAAGAGCAACTACACTACTTTTGCAATGTATTCTCAAAAGTAACATTCCATAACTTCTGCCATGTTCTATTCATTAGAAACAAAGTAATAAATATAGCTCTGACTCAAGTAGAGATTTCAGAAGAGCATGAGTGGTACTAAGGCAGAGTATACATATATACAGCAAATGCGACATGACCAAAATGGAACTTATACATTTACTGCTAAACCTACTCTATATATTTTGCTCTTGACTTCTGTCACCATTTATGCATGGTATTTTGCAAGCCAAAAGCCTATCAGTCATTATTAATGCCTTCTGCAATTTCATCAACACCTAATTGATCTTCAAATGCATTTTACCTCAGAAATGTCTCCAAATTCTGGCTTCTCCTCTTCATCTATTCAATTGCTAAGATTCTTAATCACCTCTCACCTTACGTTGTGATTATCTCCACTATGGTTCTCTTCATCTGATCTCTACCCACTTGAATTATTTTTCTCTACATATATTCTTGAATACTATTGCTTAAAGATTTCTATTGTCATTACCTGTAAGATTAAATTCATTATCTATATTTTGGCATATCAGGCTCTTTACACTATGTCCTGAAGCTAATGCTCTAGCCCTGTTTTTCAATTCCATCATTCATATAGTATAGAAATACTCTGTCATCATAGTATGCCTTCATATGATGTGTACCAGCTCATCTTGATTTCTTTCTCTGTCTTCTTTATTAAAGTCAATTGCATTCATTCAAATGTTCTAGCTACTGCTCCACTGGTATATCATCAGGAAAGCTTTCCCAAATTCCTACATTAAAAATAAGCTATGAACTTCTCTAGGCCTAGCAATTTCTTTAATATCAAGTAGTCCATTGAGTTAACAGTTATGTTTATTTTTTTCTTTTCTATAATATTATTTTAGAAGAAATCCTATGCATTAATAGTTGGGAATGCTAAGTTCCAAACAGAGTGGTATGATGATTGATACCCAATAGATACTGAATGAATAAGTGAGTCTTCATTAAGTTGTATGTGTGTGATTATAAGAGAGGAAAATATTAGAACTACAGGAGTTCAAAAGAAGGACTACAAACAAGACATATATAATTGTTTATGGTTTGTGTTAGGGACTAACATGTGGGAACCTAAAAGAAAGTATATTAGTGTAATTTTTTTGCTAGGCATTGTTTTAAATTTTAAACATGTAAATTTAGTCTTTTACAGATTTTTCTTCTTATATAAATAGCAATGTACAGTATATCTAAGAGTCTTTACAAATTCATGTCAAATAATGTAGCAAGCTACAAATTCTGTGGCTGTCATTAGTTGGCTGGGTGGCATATGGCAAGTCACTTAACCTCTGTGACCTGTATTTTCTTATTTGCAAAGCTAAGGAATGCACTAGAGTTTAATATCTTTGATTCTATTAATTTCAGACATATCTTTTAAACACAGTATTTTCAGTAATAATGTAAGAACATTATTGCATTCTTGCTCCCTTATTAAAACTAGCATATTTTGTCTATTCATATATTTCATTTACCTCTACTTTTTAATATAAAGACAAATAATTTAACGACAAATTCTGAGCATCAATTTTGATGCTCAGAATAGAGCCTGTGCATAGAATGACTATATTAAAAATGCCATCTCTAGTCCAAAACACATAGGTAAAAGATTTGCCAGAAAAATAGGAACATTCATATTTTACTCATTTCTTCTGTCTCTTGCTTGCACACACACACACACACACACACACACACACACATTCTTCAAAACAAGTGAATTATTATTATTATAACTATAGCAAACAAAAGGCCAAGTGAAGCCAAAATATTTTATATGTTATATATCTAAAAGTTTACTTTGAATATTTTTTCAAGTCAGTCTTAGCATTTATGCTGATTTTTTCCCAAAAAGAAGAAATTTTTTTTGATGCAATAAATAGGTGATTTCACCTGTCACAAAGTTTTCCAATCCATAGCATTTGTTGTTCTTGCTTTTGAAATGAAGACTTTCTTAAGCAATACAACTAATAGGATTATGCAGTTAACCCATCCCTTTATATATTTTTATTTTGTAATTTCGAATTGAGATAATTTTGAGATTTTATGTTTTCAATTTTGAGAATATGATATCCTTTTACCATATATATCTTTAATAATGCTTGATTTTGTAGCGAAAGAGAAACTAAAATACACTATCTTCAGTCATTTTTGATAGAAAAACACTCATAATGAAAACAAACAGACAAAAGAGTAAAAGCATCATACTTGTAATACTTTATAAAATTCTAATCATTTTAAAAATTGATGACCATCTTACTAACAATCTTTGGAAACCTCATTAATGTGCTAGTCCCTTTATTTTGATGGTGAATTTGTTGACAGATAGTAATTGGGTCACTGTATTGAAATGCCTCATGTAAGCTCAGAATGCTCTGTGTTGGTTGGCATGACAACCATAGTGGTCGATTAAACATGCTCAGAAATTGGGAACTTAGGCTTCTCAGAAGCTGTTAACTAGATGGGGAATAGAAAACTGTCTAGATAGTGGCAGATTGGGCAGAAATGTCTAAGAATTGCCTAGATTGTCCCATTATACATTTATTTATGTAGTATTAATAAAATAAACTTATGTATGAAAACCTCCATGATTAAAAATTTACTGAGATGATTATAAACTAGAGTTTTGATTTTATGACCGTTTTAATGAGAAAGGGCTGAAATAGTCTTAAAATATTGACTGCTCTATTAGGAGCATGCTAATATTACTCAGAACAAATATAATTGCTATAAACGGTAATTTCTATTTCACTCTTTCTCCTTTTACATGATTCTGTGAAGCACATGACAGATGATATCTGCAGATGGCAGACAGAGGCACATTGGCACAAGGCAGAGCCTTTGCTGGCTAGTATGGCCGGAGCCAAATTTAGGGATAGGAAGATGGTAAAAAGACACATCATTAAAGAGAGAAACAGAATTGGTATGCTATGGACGATGCCATGGCTCACTATTATCTTTTCTACATTTTATTTTAACCCTTCTCCTTTGACTTGTACACAGCCAATAGCATAAAGAAAAAATTTGGAGGGAGTAATAAAAGTAAGTTATTACAGTCACAGAACAACATTTATGTTTTTGTCATTCATTTTCTTTGATTTTTCAATATCTCTAAGACAAGAACATTTAGAGTAGGAGAGAAGGAACTGACTACCTAGCAAGTATTCTTTTAAAAATTAAGCTGCTTTTTAAAATCAGCCTAATAAAAGAATAAAAGCAAGATAAGCTGGACATAACAGATTTGCTGCTTCTTCAATTTTGTTTAGGTGCCAAGTCAATCAATAAGTGAGGTAACTGAAGGGGGCATATTTTAATTACATTCTTTCAAATTCATGGGCCTGTATTAAAATTAAAATATGGGTGTTTTAATAATTCTAGAAACAAAATACGAATATCAACCCTAAAAATAAAGTTTTAAGTAGACCAAGCACATTCCAAAAATCTATTGTTCAGCTAAATTTTAAAAATCAGTATCCATTCTACTATTTTTGAAAAGAAGAGATGTTACAGATCATCTTTCTACAAAAGAAAATTAACTTTGCAGGATTAAGGAGCTAATTAGTGATAGAACTGGACCTAAAACCCTGCTGGCCTCATTTAAATGCAGACTTTTTATAGCACCTTGAAGCCTTCTAATCCCACTACTATCCACACTGTGGTCACAACAGGATAACTTCCTAGTTCCAGAAGTTCATTTAGTTCAAATGAAATCACCACTGTTGGCTAGAGGACTTTTATTTTCATATTCTTCATTTTCATTTCTTGTCATAGTTGTTTGTTTGGAGCTATGGCTCTGTTTATTACCAGCCTGAAGTCATATTAAAATCATTTTTATGCATTCATTCTTACTTTACTTTTAGAGATTTTTGCTATATGGCATGTACACTTGCCAGAGAGAAAGAGAAAGACAGAGATACAGAAATTGAGAAATCACCCTCCTGGGGGAGGGCCACACGACAATTTCTTCTGCTCCATTTTCCTCTTGGGATTTTGGGCACTCATGCACACGTGTCCAACATGAGTTTCAAGCAACTGGGTCCAGGACTCGAACTGCTGTCAACAACATGGGAGTCCAGCGCCTTAACCACTACGCCACTTGCTGGCCCTCATTTTTATTTCAATATAGCTACATTAATATTTTCACTTTTGTTAAATGTGTGGTTTGTTCATCAAGAATATTGAAGGATGAATGGGGTCAAATGTTTACCCATCATTAGCTTGTTGATAAAAATAATTTTCAGAAACCAGCAAGAGGCATATATGGTTATGTCACTGGACCCTATATAGTCAACTGGAGTTTGAATCCTGGACCCTGACTTAAAAGTTACACTGCGTACATGTGCATGTTTGCCCAAGATCCCAAGAGGAGAATGGAGGAGAAGGCACTGTGGTGTGGCCATCCCCCCACGAGGTGATTTCTCACTTTCTGTCTTCAAACTTCATAGTATCATTTTATGTAAGATTTTTTTTTTATTCTTTATTAGATTGATTCATTCACTCATTCACATTTAATAAACATATAATGAATACCTAGTATGTGCCAGTACTCACCAAATTGCTGTGGATATAGCAGTTATAACCAAGCAAAGTCCTGGCATATATTCTGTGTGTAAAATTTAATTTTAAAGCGGTGTTTATGTTGTTTGTGAATGTCTTTATTTCGGTAAGAACAAAAGGAATAGATTTTTTTTTTAAGAGGTTTTTGCTATAGGGCGCATGCGCTCACCAGGCAGACAGAGACAGAGAGACAGAAAGCGAGAAATCACCCCCCAGGGGGGATGGCCACGCAGCAATCCCATCTTCTCCAGTCTCCTCTCTCGGGATCTTGGGCTTTCACGCATATGCGCCTGGCGTGAGTTTTAAGCCACCAGGTCCGGGACGCGAACCACGGTCGACTACATGGGAGTCCAGCGACATAGCCATTATGTTAACTGCTGATCCCAAAAGATTTTCCAAAGAAAATTATGGTCTGATATTTTAAATCTGTTTGATTATGAAGACTGGTATTAGAAAAGCAATTAAATACATATGTTCGGATTTGGGGAAAAAAATCTGAATTAGAATTCTGCACTTGTAAGTCATCTACAAGTATGTGTTCATTGAGGACATCGGTATTGATTAAATCAGTGTAAAGGGGATTGTGAGCAAAAAGGAGACCCCCTATATGAAATACTTTATGGAGGTGCCGGCAGGGGGCATGGTGATTAAGGATGCTGGACTCCCACAGGGCCGACTGTAGTTTAAGTCCTGGACCTGATGGCTTGCTTTCTCACTTTCTCTCTCTCTCTTTCTCTCTCACTCTGTCCCTCCCTGGTAAAATTAAAATAAATGAATGAATGAATGAATAAATAAATAAAGTTCAATATAGTAATCTTTAAAAATACTTTATTGAAGCCTAAAGATGCATTTTAACATCTGGCATGTCACAGCCTATGAAAGGGATGGGGTGTGTGTGTGTGTGTATGTGTGTGTGTGTGTGTGTGTGTGTGTATGTTTGTATTGTTTGATTTTTGACAAGGCAAAGATTTAAACATACACTGTGTCGGGGCAAAAATACAGAATAGAAGGAGAAAAGGAAAAAACAAAAGGAAAATCACCCTAATTATAGGCTAAAGGCAAACCGATGGAGGGAGGTCAGTTGTGGGAGGGGATGCAATCCAGAGAGTGGCAGAAAGGTTAATGAACGCGTTTCTAAAAGCCCAGAGGGGATTTTTCCCCCCTTCCCGATTTAAAGAATAAAATGTAGACTTGTTTCTTGAACACACAAAGAAGGAGGGTTTGGCTCAGTCTCATGTTTGTGTGTTTTGTTTTATGTTTTCTTTTTGAGAAAGAATAGTGGTGAAATTAAGCTGGAGGTTGCGTGCTGAAGAGACTGGAAGAGAGACTGAAGGTGGGTGGTACTGTCAGCCAGACCAAGGAAAGGTTGCGAAATGAAAGGATATAGTTGATTCAAAGGACATGGGGAGAAAGAATTGATAATGTACATATCACATTAGTTCTGAGGGAAATGAAAATGTTTGGGATCAAGATACACATTTTTTAAATGAATGAGAGAGAGAGAGTAAGAGAAGCACCTTTGATAGGGCTTCCTCATGCCGTGATCCTCTTGCCCAGCCCTCTAGCTCTTTAGGGTCCTTGGAGCCTGTACACATGTGTTCAGCATGTTTGCAAGCTGACATGGGGATTCAAACCTGTGATAGGCCATATGGCTTCCAGCCTTACAGGGCTCTTTCTTTATTGCGGTGTCCCAGAAGCTGTGTTTTAAGATGCTTTTATTTGCTTGAGTGATGTTGAGAATGTATATGTATGTACGTGTGTGTGTGTGTGTGTGTGTGTGTGTGTATTCAGAAAAAACAAGGATGGTAGAAGGTGCTATTTTAGGGGGAAGATACTTTACTATTGTGAGTTTAAAGCAACACAAGTTTAAAGTGACATTAGGAAATTTTTTGGTGAGGACAATAAGCAAATGGAAATGAAGGACTAAAATAAGTGAACGGACAAAGGACCATAGCAACCCACCCAGAAGTTTTCTTTCCAAAGGGTAAAGGGAAATTTCAGCATGGAATCTGCAGATGCCCACAGTTAGGCAACTGGAAGAGGGAGGAAACAGTGAGAGGGAGAAAAGAAGGCCATCTGGATCAAATACTAACCGCTACTCATTTTCAGAAAAAAACTTTCCTGACCTTTAAAAAATATAGTGTTGGGGCCAGTAGGTGGCTTGGTGATTGAGGCCTGGACTCCCACATGGCTGACCACAGTTCTGGTCCCAGATTTGGCAGCTTTCTTTCTCTCTCTCTCTCTAAGTCCACGTGCCCTATAGCAAATTAAAAATAATAATAAATAAAATTAAATAATTATTTTAAAAATATATAGAGTGTTATGTGTCTCTACTTGAGATTCTTAAACATTCTCAATTCACAATGGTTTTAGTGGTCTTGTAATTTTTTTTTCATGATAACTCTAAGGATAACTCTAAGCCAAAAGAAATACCTAGCACTTTTTATTTAGGTTGACAGATGTCACTGTGGTTTTTGTTCAAAATTTAAAGTACCTAGCAGTTTCCTGTGAGTTTGCTGCAGCAGTGTGAAATGTCTTTGATCACAGGTGGGAAACCATAGTTTTATATTTTCTCATCTTTTCCATCTTTTGTATAAGAGCATACATTCCACTCTATCAAGTTTGCATGTGTATTTTTCTGTCTTTTTTAATTGAACTGAATCTACAGACTACATGATGAAAGAGCCATGTTCATATTTTTCTTCTTCTTGTCCACCTCCTCCTTCTTGTACTCTTTCTTAATTTTCCAGCGGGTACATGTACTCAGTAGAAAAAGACAGAGAGAAGAGAAAGAGGGAAAGCAAGAAATGGAGTGTGGTCACACTGCAGTCCCTTCTCCATTTCTCCTTTTTGTTGGAATTCTGGGCACACATGCACACACAGTCAAACCTCTGGGTCCAGAGCTAAAACCACTCAAGTGGCCATGTGGTACTGGTTCCCTTAACTGATTGGCCATGGGGCCAGCCCAATCATGTTCATCTTGTTTATTGTTGTATCCATTACTGACAGCATGGTGATTG
The DNA here is from genome assembly GCF_000334495.1 of Tupaia belangeri chinensis. Taxonomy (NCBI): domain Eukaryota; kingdom Metazoa; phylum Chordata; class Mammalia; order Scandentia; family Tupaiidae; genus Tupaia; species Tupaia belangeri. The sequence goes on along the minus strand of NW_006206250.1, from coordinate 564,989 downwards.
GTTTATTGTAGGTGTTCAATAACTAGTTATTTAATTAATCCAAATTATTAATAGATTAGTCTTTGTATGAAATCCTGACTAATCTATATGCATTTTCAAACTCTGCATTCATTTTTGGCATGTTTCTTTTGGTGGACTCAACTGATAGCCTAAGTAAAATCTGTTGAAAACATCAGAGTACAATCAATGCAAACTTAAAAAAAAGAATTGCCTTGTTTTTCTGACTTAGAAAATAATCATTTGGGTAACTTTAAAGAGAATTGTGGAAGAGATGAGAATAAGAAGTATAATGATAGTTAAAATTAATATCATGCACTTACTGTATTCCCCAGTAGCTGCAGGAGGTACAATGCATAACAAACTATCCCCAAATGTAGCGGTTTAAGACCTAGATTGTTTTTTTAATCTCTCCTCGTTATGTGGGTTGTCTGATTCATTCTTTGGCTCCATGTGGTATTGGCTACAAGACATGGGGACATCTGCAGTCATCTTGGGGCTTCGTTGGGCTGGAAAGTCTACGTGGGCTCAGTTGATGCTGGCTGATGACTGTGAGCTCAGCTGAAACCCTGTGCCAGAACAGATATGTGGGGCCTCTGCATGGGACTTGGCCTTTTCCCTGCATGGCAGCTGGACTCTACGAGGGAGTGTTTCCAGAGCAAGTGCTCTTACATACTCAGGCAGTAGTCACCAAGGCTTCTTATAATCTAGCCTCAGAAACCGGAGAACCTCACATCTGACCCTTATGCTTGTAAAGGCAAGTCACCAAAGCTAGTCCAGACCCAAGGGTAGAGGAAGTAGATTACATTTTTCACTGTAAAAGGCAGCATACATATACAGAGAGGAATGAACTGAGAGTTGCTATCTTTGACTATCTAGTATATATAGGTACTATTCTTCTTTTGAAATGAGGGGATAGATTTCTAGAGAGGTTACTAACATAGTTCCATAACTGATCAGGGCAGCAGCCAGGACTCAAAGAATTGTTCCTGGAGTCTATACTCTTCCTTCGCAACCAGATACTGTCTCAGACTCCAATACTGTTCATTTACACACACACACACACACACACACACACACACACGCTCAGTATATTTACAGATTAGATGGTCAATAATGAAAATGGCTACACATAATAATCCTTGGATTTTATAATTCAAGTTCATATTCATTATTTTATTTACTCATAAATAAGCTCACCTTTAGTAGTTTCATTTTAAAATACTAAATTTACGGAAGCATTGCAGAGAGTGTAAAAGTTCTAATACACGCTTTACCCAGTGTCTTACACTACCGTCATACATTTACCAAAACTAAGACATTAACATGGATACAATGTTTTCCAATTAACTCAGACTTGATTGGTCTTTACTAATGTTATGTGATGTTCTAGGATCCAATCCCACAGACTCCATTGCTTTTAGTTATCACCTCACCTTGGTTTCCTGAAGTCTATGGCAGTATTTTTATATTTTCTTCTTTTACATGACGTGACACATTCCAACAGTACTGCTCCAGTATGTTGCAGAATTTTCTTCATCCTGCATTTGTGTCACGTTTTCTTACGATTAGACTGGGATTATGGATCTTGAAGAAGAATCCATAGAAAAGACGTACTGTGTCAACTCAGCATATCATGGAGGATACATTGATAGAATTCACATTACAACTGGGATGTCACATTGATCAGTTAGAAAAGGTGCTATCTACAAGTTTGCTTTACTGTAAAGTTATTGTTTTTCCCTTTTGCTAAAAATGAGTTACTGCTGGCCAGCAGGTGGTGTGGTAGTTACCGACCGCGCTGGACTCCCACGTAGCCAGGTATGGTCTAAGTCTTGGACCTGGCAGCTTGCTTTCTCACTTTCCCTCTTTGGCCAGATAAAAATTAATAATGATGATGATGATGAATAAAATAATTCTAAAAAAAACCAAACTAAACCAAAACAAAACAAAACACTGAGCCATTGAGCCAGCCTGTGAACTGGTGGTTAAGGGAGCTGGCTCCCACATGGCCCACCACACCATTTGAGTCTGGACCCTGGTAGCTTGAAAAACATGCCAGGTGTGTGTTCATACATGCTTAAAATCTTGACAGATTGGAGAAGTGGAAGAGAAGGTATTACGGTGTGATCACTTTCTCCCTCTCCCTCTGTCTTTATGTCCTCTGGCAAATTTTTTTTAAAAAATGAGGTAATTAAATCCATCTTACACTTAAAGAGAGGTGAATTAAGCTCCACCTCCTAAAGGAAGGAATACCAGAAAGTTATTGGACATGTGATAAAACTTCCACTATAATTAATAATTCAGAGATACTCTTAGTCTATGCCTCCAGGAGAATGCATTTGAACCTCTAGATTCATTCTTATTTTTCTTCTTGGATTTGAATTTCCAGTTACAAAATTAATTTTTGTAAGTATTATTTTTATCTGTAAATGTTATGATATAATGTGACAAAATGGGGAGCCATAAAGTAATATAATTCTTATCAGTCTACATAAATTCAAATTAATCAACTTCCTAGTTTAAGTATAAAACATCTTTAAAATGGAGAGTTCACAAATGCTGAGTCCTTTCTTTTAAGCATGCTTTTACAATGTGAACCAAACAATCATGTGGCATTATAATCATGAGCAGAGGGGCAAGTCATGAGGCATCTCTAAACCTGACGTCTCTCAACTATAAAGTGTACAACTCACAATGGTATGTATCTCATTGAGTTCTTGGAAGCCCTGGTACATGGAAAGGCCTGATGTGCCCACTCCAATCATCATTGTCACTTATATTATTACCAAATTCTGCTGTTTAGAATCTAAACAGCTTAGGCTAGAGGACAGATAGTGGCATGGTGGTAAAATATGGTGCTCTGTGAGGCAGCCCCATAGGGAAAGCTCTCTGTTTCTAGCCAGAGACCTCTCCAAGTCCACCGGGCACATCTTGCCCATGGTCCAGGGCTGGCTGAACATTGGAGTAGATTGCAGTGTCAAGACTCTAATCGGGTGCTATCCCTCTCCCTATCTCTCTCTCTATTCCCCTCTCTTTCACTCATGGAAGAGATAAATAAGCTTAAAAAAAAAGTTTAGGCTAAAATCTTCCTATTATTTGACCCCAGTTTTATTTTACAAACTGTTTTCCATATACCATGGGATAAACAAAGAGGATAATTTGTGTTTCTCAAAATTCTTTTCCTGACCCACTCTGGGCTTTTGCTAAGACTGTTTTTCTTTCTGAAATTTCAGCCCTATACCTTTTAAAATCTTAGCTATCCTTTAAGGTTCACACAAAAAGGTCACCTTTACTGTCACCTCCTTGAGATCCTAACTGAAAGAGGACTCAGGATGCATGGTATCCAGCCCAGGCTTCACCATTTTTGGTCATCACAACTGAGGAGATTTAGATTCCCTGCACTACACTCCCTTCCCTTCAGGACATTCAAACAGACCACCCAGAGTTCTCATTGCCCCTTGGGTCTCAGACAGAAAAATGGATGTGCTTATATAATTGTATTTTTCCACTCCAGGTATCATTTGAGTGGTGCGATTAAAATGTAAGAAATTGCAATGGTCATCATTTTTATTGACTTATTATTATTCTTTTATTCACTAAACCTAAGGTTTTTTTGCTTCATGGATAAGCTATTTTTATAGATCTCTGAGATATTGCTGGTGCTTAACCATGTATTTCATTTCCTGTCTTCCCAAACATCTTGTTCTTCCAATGATTGATCATATACTTTCCAAGGCTTCTAAATTCCTCCAGCATAGACTTGTCTTTTATGCATGCTTTATTATGTAACCTGACTAATCTGAATAGTTAGAATTTAAGCTTTGTCTTAGTTCTACCTTGTGGTCATATCTAAAGTTATCCAATATAATATGATATTTTATTATAAGGTGGTCTTTTCAAATTGACTTATTTTGGGGATTGGGAACACATGCAGACTGATTGTGACATTGGTTTTCTTGCTGCTTCAAAGCTTTGCAGTATCAGATATTTTAGGTATTATTCAGAAAACATTGGTTCATTTGTGTTTTAGAAATTCACATTATCATAAATTTTAAAATACTTTTTAAAGTTTTACTTGATTGATATATACTAGATTATTAAGCTAAAGATATGAAATGGGTTCAATATTTATGGATTGAGTACTATGACACACTGTATCTAACTATGCTATTTAATTCTCACCACATCTGCCTGATGGGTATTCATTCATTCACCAGGTACTTGCTGAGGGCCTGCTCTGCGCCATGCACTTGGGATGAGCATTGATAGAAAGCTATTCTCTTGTATACAAGCACCTTTTTTGTTGCAGAGTGAGAAATCTGAAGCTCATGTAGGTGATTTATCAGAAGTTAGAGTGTGTAGTAAAATTGTTTCTTTTTTCAGACTTTCATCTATTATTTCCACTGAGCAGTATGTTATTACAGTTTTATTATGTTTTCAAACTGAATATAAATGTATTATCGACTTTGAAAAAAAATAATTCTTTTCATAAAGCATGTTACATTAGGGCTAACAGTTTTACATTGTTTCCTTTTAAAATTTTACCCTCATGTTTCCTTATCAAGAATATATGTAGCACTAGTCTGTTAGGTAACAATCAAACTATCATCAGATGGGTGCCTTTGTTACCAAAGGGGGAAAAATGCCATGGAATGTTCATTTTTTTTACTGTGCTTAATATAAAAGTTTTTGTTGTTGCTGTTTTTTTTCTTTGTGTGTGTGTGTGTGTGTGTGTGTGTGTGTGTGTGTGTGTTGTATTAGCTGATCTAGTATTTGCTTCTCAAGATGTCCTGATGTAGCTTGGTGTTGGTGATTATGTTCTGAGTTGTGCAGACTGAGAGGCTGCATTAGAACAGTGCCCGGAAGGCATTCATATTACTCCATATAAAACCTACCAACTAAACAGGAAACCACCAGAGTATTATCTAGGAGGAAAATGGCTGAATAATATATCCTAAGTTCTACTACAGAATATAATGTGCTTTCAAAAACAAACTGAAGTAGAGGGACCAGCAGATGGTGGAATGGTTACATCGCTGGACTCCCAAGTAGTCAACTGCAGTTCAAGTCCTAGACCCAGGAACTTGAAACTCATGCCTAGTGTGTGTACGTGTGTGCCCAAAATCCCAAGAGGAGAATGGAGGAAAAGGGATTGTGGCATTGCCATCCCCCTTGGGTGGTGATTTCTTGCTTTCTGTCTCTCTGTCTCTGTCTCTCTAGTGAGTGCTCACACCCGATAGAAAATTGCTCAAAAAAAAAAAAAAAAAAACGAAGTAGGTCTGAAGAGAATGATATGGGAAGATGTCTGGTACTCATTGTGAAACCAAAATAAAATAGAAATCACTATGTGCGTAACGTTTCAAAATTTTATAGGTAAGGGAATATTTATGGACACATACAAATCAAATGGTTAACAGTGGTTATATCAAACTCCGTGATTATTAGACAGGTAGCATCATGAGCAACAGCAGTGTTCACAGGGACAGATAAAGAACCAGAGTGGGTGAGGCAGAACCAAGACAGTGTGGAGCATCTCTCGTCCCGTCATTTTTACAAATATCTGTGAAAACAACTAGCAGCTATTTATTTATTTATTTATTTTTATTTTTTCTTTTCTTTCTTTCTTTTTTTTTTTTTCTGAGAGATTTTGTGAGACATTTTAGCTCAATTACTGACCAAGGGTATCAAGTTTGTAAACAGAGAACTAATGAAGGGATAAGTGGTGGCACAGTGGTTATGAAACGGGGCTCACATGAAAGTCTTGGGTTAGCTCCCTGCAACCTCCCTGTGCCTGCTGGACCAGCCCAGACTGGGGGGTGGATCACAGTGTGAGGACTTTGGGGGTTATTGCTCTTTTTCACAGAAAGAAATGAATGTTAAATATTTAAAATAAGAACAAGTACATTTTGGAACCAGTAGATGGCATAATGATTAGGTTGCTATGCAGTTAGAGTACTCAACTGCAGTTCGACTTCCAGACCTGATGGCTTAAACTCACACTGGGCATGTGTGCGTGCCTGAGATCCCAAGACAAGAATGGAGAAGGGACTGCAGTGTGGCCATGCTCCCTGGTGGGTGATTTCTCACTTTCTGACTCTCTGTCTTTCCAGTGAATGCACACACGCTATAGCAAAATCTCTCTTAAAAAAAAAGAAAAAAAATGAGTAAACTTTATTCCAATTGTATAATTAACATGATATTTAATGATATATTATGGCTTTTTATGTTATATATATATACACACTATATATAGATATATAGTAATATATATGTTATTACTATATAATAATGTGTTGTTGATATATTTATTATAGAATTATATAATGAGGTCAGCCCAGGGCATGGTGCTTAAGCAGTTGGGTCAACTAAGAGAGCTGAGTCCTGGTCCCAGTAACTTGAGAAACACATCATGTGCATGTCTGTGAGCCAAAATTCCAGAGGGAGGGAGAAATGGAGAAGGGGGAATTGTGAATTGTGGCACCCACCCCTGATGGAGGTTTCTCTCTCACTTTCCTTCTTTCTTTCTGTCTCTCTCCAATGAGCACATGTACCTTTGGAAAAATTATGTAAAGTAAATAATGTGTTTTATTGTATGTAGTACTTATATTTCATATATATAATGGATATACATGTCACTACTTTTAAAAATATATTGCCAGAAGATGCAAACACTCCTGAAAGAGAAAGAAAGCACCAACCAATGCGGCGTGATCATGCCACAATCTTTTTTCCTCTGTGGCTCCATCCCATCAAGATTTGGGGCATGTAGGCACGCATACACATCTGGTGTGCTCTTCAAGCTACTATGACCAGAATTTGAACTATAGTAGGATCTGGGTCCACGTGGGTTCTGTCTCCTTTAACCATTCTTTTGTGTGGTTGGCCCAGATATACATTATTAATGAAATAAATGTTTCAGGCAATTTTAGTCACCATGTCATATTCATTGGGAAAAAAAATCAAGGACTCTTCATAAGGAAAACATTAGAGTATTTGATTTTCTCCTACAGAGTATTCTTTGTCCTTACCCTAAAGATTTAGTTGGGCAAGCACAATGGACCTAGATTCAGTACTAGATAAATGCCAGTTACAATACCAATATTGAATTTTATTATTTAAAATTTTTAAGTTTATTTTTTCTATTCACAATAAAGAATGTATGAGCACACATAAACATCGACATATGAGAGAGAGAGAGAGAGAGAGAGAGAAGCACTCTCAGCAGAGTCTTGTCATGCTTCAATCCCCTTTCCCAGCCTTCCAGCTCCATATGATCTTGGGCAGGTGTGAATGCATGAATGCATGTTTTAGGTCAACTTTGCTAGAAAACCAAACCAGCTGCTGGCCACATGGCTTACAGCACTGTAGTTCAGTATACTACCAACTCCACTACCAAAACTGAGCCCCAAGTTTAATTTTAGATTGTACCCAACTATCCTATGACAAGTCTAATATTTATAGCCTAGCTTTAAATGTTTAGAATACATTTTTTTTCTCAGCAAACTTTGATCCAATAAGAAAAGAGCCTGGTGGGCCTGCCTTCCAGTTATGGTTGGACATTTTGGAATAAGCATTGTAACAGAGTTGGAGTTGGGAAATGTGAAAGGTAAGCAGAGTAGATGCAAATCTGTTCTATTCTCTGTGAAACAAACGAGAAAGAAATAGGTGTTAAGAAAGTAGTTTATATGACTGATGCTCTGTAAAACCAATTGGACTAATTAAAGACATTCTTTTAATGTCACATTGTCCTGAGGGTAGTTTTAGTTCATCTTTAAAATGTATAAAGGAAAGATAATTGCTATGATGTAATCAGAGGAATTTTTAAAATACTGTTTTAATAGTTATTCCCCACAGTTTACCTACCATCAGAATGAGATCTATCTTTCTTCTAAGAAAACTGGAAAAATTCCTGTGGTCTTCATCATTTGTAGATAATATATTGGGCATATAACTGACTTTTAAAAATAATTATTAATTTAATTTAATTATTAGTATTCTATTTTTCCTTTCAATTTGCAGTAAGGTACATGTGCTCACAAGAGAAAGAAAGAGAAAGAGAGGGAAAGTGAGAAAGAAAACTGCCAGGTGTCCGGTCTCGAACCATGGTCAGCCATGTGGGAGTGTCTCAACCATCATGCCTCCTGCTGGCCCACACTACTGAATTTTTATATAATTGAACAAAAGTTTTTATGTATGTATGAGCACACATAAACTATTATAATTTATATTATTATATAAACTATTATTATTACATATTGTTTATATTATATACTACTATATTTTAATGAATTCATTTATATTAATAAAATATTCTGTTAGAAAATTAATTATGCTTAATATTTGCC
>NW_006206250.1:519682-555469 GCF_000334495.1 Tupaia belangeri chinensis | reverse complement strand
TATTATAAAATTATCTATATAACTAATCATCAAATATGAAGGCTAACCTATAACTTATAAATAGGTATAACACAATTACCGACTTTTGTTAAAAAATATTTATGTTATCATATAGTTTACCAAGTTAGTAAAGGAGAAAACATTCTCTGTTTCATAATTGCATGATATATAGAGAAACACATGCATGTTTAGGGTAAATTGATTTTTAAAAATTTTTTTATTATTTGTGGAGTACCCATTATAGAGTAAGGACTAAGCATATTAAAATTTTAAATGATCTATTCAGTACTGGTAATATTATACCCATTTGCAAAAACTGAAAGGCTGAATGCTTTTCTTTATTCTCATAAAGACCATAAATAAAACCTGTAACTTTCATCACTTTAGCTAATATAGGAGGTTCACTTTTTGAACCTAGTCTTACAGCTAGTAATTACCAGATCTGGGATTCAAACACAAAACTCTCTCCCTCCGAAGGCTGTTCCCCTAACAACAGCTTTCCTCACTACCTTGCATTTACTTACTCTCCTTTCTGCCACACATTTTGTCCTACACATGCATTTATAGCTGTTTGGAGAGTCTACAAGTATTTGGAGATTTATAAATTTTGTTATTAAAGTTACATATATATGGAGCCAACAGGTGGTGCAGAGGTTAAGGTGACTGGATCCCACACAGCTGAATGAGTGGCTGGAAGATCAGTCTGGGTGGGTGTGTCACATACTCAAAATCCTGAAAGGAGAATGGAGGAGAAGGGATTGCTATGTGGCTATCTCCTCCGCTGTGGTTTGCTTTCAGAATTTGATTTTGGCACATAGGCCTTTGAAAGCATGTGATTTGTAGATTTACCTATTTATTTTACCCTTTCAATGAGTATACATTTATTTTCCCTTCATTCCAGTTCCTCTACTTATTTTATATACCTATTCCTGTGTACATAATGAAATATATTAGGGTATTTAACAAAGCATGGTGAGAGGTTAATAAATTATATGAAAATGTGAATGGCAACTTTTAATAGGGAAAATAAAACATTACTAGGAAATAAAATACACTGTAAAACTAAGGATTATTTAACTGAGGACTCTTACGTTGCCTATTCATGAAATTGATTTCCCAGAGCAGCTTCTTAGTCGTTGCTAACCCTTGTCATGCTTCCAAGATCAATGTCTGAACAAGTTTGAAAGATGCTTAGAAATCCCTTGCACACCTGACTTTTTTGGCAGCAGCTCAAGTTTTGACGTCAGGAATCAGCACAGTTTGCTCTTTCAGAGTTGGAGCTTCTGTTACTCCTTCCTGGTTCCCTTCCTCACATTCAAGGGTGGCTGGGTCTTTGTTTGGAAGCCAAGTGGCAAGATACATTTGCTTTTACTGTCAGTTACATGAAAAAGGCACATTAACCTAATTTTCCATAGAATTTACATATAAATTGACTTGACACAGGGGGTAAGTCAGTTTAAAATAGTCCACTTTTAGGATAGACCCAGTATAATATTGAATAGAAATTTTTATCTAAGAAAGATTTATTAAGTATCTTGCCACAGACTCCTTTTTGAAAAAGCTCTTTCTCATCTATTTGTTATCACTTTTATTGTCCCTTTTAAAATTATTCTCCGGAATCAACTTCTTGCAGTTTTTACATTAACTCTCACACCACAAATTAATAGAGCTGTCGGGGACAATGTGTCTCTGGCTTTTTATAATCTGAACATTTCCTTGAATTTAGTGTCAATTGATGAATGTCTTTTCACATTTTTACTTTTTTCTCAAGGTTTCCTCTTTCAGTCTAATGTTAAATATAAAGAATAAAATATAACTTTTCTTTTTGTGCTTTCGTTCCAATAGACTGATTTATAGATTCAGAACTTAGATTCCCCTGGTAGGTCAACTCAGTGTGGTAGAAATGTCTGTTTTAATAAACTTTTAAGTGACTTTTCTGAAGAAAGTGAATATTTTATTGAAAATATTTTACATGACCATATTAATTTCGTACTTTTCTATATCACGAGAATTTTAAAAATATTTATCTTTTAATGGTTTTGAAATTTCCTATAAAGTTTGTTAATTTTTTTCATTTACCAGAGGGCATGTACATGCACTGATCGGAGAGAGAGAGGGAGAGGGAAGCAGGAGAAAGCACCTCCAATGGGGAATGGTCATTCCACAATCCCCTCTCTTCCATTTCTCCATCCTGTTCAGATTTGGGGCACACACACACATGTGCTTGGCATGTTTTTCAAGCTTCCAGAAACAGGATACAGCCTATGCTGTCAGACATGCAGGATCAAGCTCTTTCAAAGGCAGCAGGGCTAGCCCAGTAGTCACTTCCTGGACTGTAAAAGCAAGGCATTTGAAAAGGAAGCTGCCATTTCTTTTCTTGCTCTGTCAAATTTGCCATCTTTTACCCACTTGAATTTGACATATAAAATATTTGGTAGTAGACAGGGGAGGATTCAAAATTACCAGAAAACTGAGCCAGCATTTAGGTAATAGAAAATTCTAGAGATTCTAGTGAAATCCTTAATCTAATTGATAACATCAGACTCTCCATTTTCCCTTTGCTTTTTCCAGGCATGATTCTGGAGAAACACCATTGTAAAGGTGTTGGCTGTTTAATGTTGATATTAGGGTGAATCTCAAAAAACAGAAAAATATTTTGTCTTTTTCCATTTTGTCCTTCGGTAGCTATAAAATATCTGGGGTCCTCCATAGAGCTGTGTTTTATACCTGATTGAGTCTAGCCTATTCAGCTTTTAAAAATTCTGGGAGGTTCATGTTGTTTAAATGACACAGATACGTCTTTCATCTGCACACATTTTGGTGAATCTGCTTTTATATGGCCTTGCAGAGTTTTATGGCAACTATCAATACTTTCAAAGGTTTCTGTGGAACATTAAAACTGATAAAGGTGTAAACCTTTTCACCTATGATAGACTTTACACATTTCCATGCAACACAGACAAAAATGTCAGCACTATATACACCTGCTCTCCTTATATATTGATTTTATTTTATATCCATATTGACAAATGGTTTTTAATAGAGCATCAGTTTTTGAACTCAAGAAATTTAAAAATAAACTGTTTTTCATAACTTTTTATTGACTTAAGTGTTTCTTATTAAAAATGCCCTTGGGGTCAGCAGGTGATATGATGGTTAAAGTGTTGGACTCCCACATGGTCACCTACTGTTCAAGTCCTGGATGTGGTGGATTACTTTCTCACTTTTCCTCTCTCTCTATCTCTCTTTCTCTCTCTATTACTCTTGGGTGAGTCCACATACCCTACAGTAAATTTTAAACAAATAATAATAATGATAAATAAAGTTTAAATAAATCTTTCTTTTTTTAAAAAAAATGCCCTTTTTTAGACAGTCATGATTGGAGTTTTAAGATTAATTGTAGTTTAATGATCTAATGTTGACATTGACGTGTTCTTGCTCTACTGTTCTATTGTCACAAAGATCTTACCATCATATAAAATATTTGTAAAGCTTGCTCATATCTAAGAAGCTCAGTGAAAACTGATTGTTTTAATTTTCTCTTTGGAAGAAATGTATTGCTGGATTCTATGCCAAAATAAAATATTGCAAGATTTTCTTAAACAAAATTTAATTAGATTGGCTTTATTATTTGACTATGTTAATGTCCTCCTTTTTTAAACGTATTCAATATTTCATTACTAGTATTACAGACTAAGAAGGGAAGGGAATCTAATGACATACTATTTGAAGGATTACTATTTTATCTAAATAAGATTAATAAGATTATTAATATTTAAAATAATTAGCAGGGTTAGTTATATTAGATCTTGTTATTAATCCAATAATTACTGATCTAGTTAGGGACTTGTGGTACAGAAGAAAGAAACTCAAATGCAAATTTCTTCCTCACTTGCCTTCATATATACTAATGAGATCCTACTTTAGCTAAAAAAATAAGTAAATTCAAAACAGTGATATTAACAGAACTGTGATCTTCAGGCTTGATTGTCCTTAATGGACATGAGACAACTGGGATTTCCAATTTTGCTGATAAATTTTAAGTTGCATTGAGCAACAAACTTTATAGAACTGGGTTTCATTAATTTGGCATGTGGATCAATGGTTAAGAGAATTTTATTTTCTCTATTCTATTTCATTTATTTTGAAGAATATATTTTAAAGATAGTTATGCAATTATATATCATGTTGGTTTTGATATTTAATATATTGAAAATTGTCCTTTCTGTTTTTAAAGGCTTTGTTCTTCAGAATTGTTTTGTGTACTGAAATGAAAGCTCAGGCAAGCCTTTGTCTGAAGATAACTATAGCTTTTACACAAGCTGTTGCTGTGTTCCCATGGTAACTGTGCAGGACTCTGAGGTATACAGGTTTTGGTCTAACAATGCTCAGTGGTAGCCAATCAGAGTTTCTTTCCTCATTCATTTCCTTAACATATAACTCTGGTTGTTCACTGAAGAATCCAGATAAAATTCCCATTAGCTTTTCAGACCAGTGTCAGAATACATCCACGGAATGTTATGTGAAATTATTATTAGTTAGTATTAACATTATTATTATTTTTAAAGATATTGATATTTACCTTGATAGCTATTCTTTTTATATCAGATAAAAGTATTTTCTTAAACACTGAGACTTTATTTCTTTTCTCATTTCAACCACTCTATGCCAAACAAGCTTGCCTTATTTCTCTATTTTCTGTAAATACGTAGTGTAATATTGAAAATGGAAAGAATTTCAGAGTCAGGTATTTATTCTACTTAGAGTTCTGATTATATGAGAATAGATATTTTTATCCAACTGAATTCTGAGTGACATATGCATATCTTATTCCTTGAAATGTCATATAATGATAGTAATTAATAAATGTAGAACACTAAAAACATCAATCTGAAAATCCATTCAACTGTTTTTAATTATGTGTCACAGCCAGTAGACATTTAGTTATTAAATACATATGAACTAATAGAGAATGTACACAGGGATGGATGGAATCACTACTGAAAGATCATTGGATGAGGATTTGCAAAATAAAAACTGTACAGAAGAAAAGGACTGGTTAATCAAATAATCATAAAAGGCTTTTAGTATGCTGATTTATTCCAATGGCCCTGGTCAAGATCTAAGATGAATTATTGACCAAGGGGTTTCAGAGGAAATTCAAGATACTTTGATCTGGAAACACATTAATTAGACTTCCCCTGCTCTCATTTGGTTTTTAAATACTAGATAATTATGCTATATAATATATATCCCTCTTTCTTTCTCTTTCTTCTTCAGAGTATAAAAAGTAAATAGAAAAAGAATGGAAATCTATGGATGGTTATATGGGAAAAAAAATGGGTGCTGATCCCACAAGTCTATTCTGTGTGATTTCCCTTCTTTTTATCTTTACTTTTGTTTTCATTTTTTCTTCTTTCTTCCATTGCGAGTGTCTGAAAGTCAGTGAGGTAGACACAAGACTCAAGACTCAGCACAATGAAAAGAAGGAAAGTTGGCCAGATTAAACAGGCATGATTTGGATTGGAACAGGCTGGATTCTCTTCCTCTGCAATCTCTCTGTGACATTTTTGGATGAAAGACTGGCAACATGAGACATGCCAGAGCTCTTTGTCAGGGATGCACTGCTGTGAGCACGTAAGGTAATCTTGCATTGCGTTTGGTCCTTTAAACTCCCTAGAGCTTCAGCTTTTACTGTTGCCTTTATTCTAACCAAAGCCTCCTTCAAAGTGACTTTTGCTCAGGAGTCATCCTTTTTTTCCCAATTAAAAACTGCCATTTACTGAGGATCAAAGTACATGAGCAGTGTCCTATTTGATGTAACTGAAAATAAGTTGTGATTGACAGATACGATGACCTCCATAGTGTGGGGGTTTGTGGGACAGGAAAAGAAATCTGTCTAAAACAAGAAGGTTTGTAGAAAATGATTGTGAGATCCTTTTTATTCTTCTTGTGAATGACCTGGGGAGACCAACAAATGGATACTGGACAGAAGAACAATAAAGGAGGCAGTTTCTAGTAACACACAGAAGAGAATGACAGAATCAAGGATCTGAAATAAGTCTGTTGGACTTTCACATCAATTTAAATGAATTTAGATTAATGATAATAAGCAAAATTAACTTAAAATTTAAGTTGAAGAATGTTAGTTTTCACTGAGGTATAGTCAATGGATCTGTTTAGATTATGGCAAGGTAAAGTCATTCTATTTATTCAAAAGAATGAGGTTAGGGATCTTGTCTGTCTTGTTTACTGCTATATCTCCAATTCCTAGCCCCATGCCCAGTGCAGAGAACAGTAATAAACATTTTGAATCCCTGAATAAATATATGATCTATCTACGTGGCTAGTTACAGTATAATTGTGGGCATTGATTTTCTTTTTATTTAAATTTTATTTGTATTTTAATTTTATTTTGCCCTGCTTTCATTCTGTTTTATGTCTTATAAACATCAGCTTTGATGTTTATGAAAATGCATAGAGCTAAAAATGAAAGTATTGAAGACATTCAAAATGCTTAAACAAAAGAAGTGACAAAATTGAAATCTGTAAAAGATTGGATGTACTGCTGGCAGGACTGAGGATGAGCAGGACTGACAGGAGGAGATAGACTCTAGCCATAATCAAGGTGATATAAGATAGAATAAATACAACATTGCTTAAAATTCACTATGTTGGAGCTGGCCCTATAGCCTAGTGTTAGAGAAACCAGATCTCACATGGCTGATCAGCTTCTAATCCTAGTCCTGGCAGCATGAAAAACATACCAGGCATGTGTGAATGTGTGCCTCGAATCCCAAAAGGATGGAGAAATGGAGGCAAAGAGATTACAGCATGACTGCACCCAGTAGGGGCATAACTTCTCTCACTCTCTCTCGTAAGCACACGTACACTCTGGCAATTAAAAAAAAAAAAAATGGGACCAGCAGGTGCCGTAATATTTACATTGTTGGACTCCCATGTAGTCGACGGAGTTTCGAGTCCTGGATCCTAAGGCTTGAAACAAACACAGAGCACATGTGCATACATGATCAAAATCCCCATAAGAGGATGGAGTAGAAGGAATTGTCACATGGCCATGCCCACTGGGGGGGCGGGGATATCTTGTTTCATGTCTCTCTATCTTTCCCTGTCTTTCCAGTGAGTGACCTATCACAAAACATCTCTCTCTGTAAAAAAATAATAATAATAATAAGTAAATGGAATTTTAAAAATAATAAAATGCCCCCTCTTCTTCCTACACATGCATACAAAAGAGCAAACACAGAAGCATCGCATGTTTGTGACAGGTCACTTTAAACACCTAGATATTTTAGTAAGTATTTTTTGCTTTCTTTAATACCTGTTTCAGTCTTCAGAAGGTACAGAAAGTAGTCCTCAAATTAACACAGGTGAACTGGGATATGCCATGGGTGAAGTAACTCGGGTAGCAATCACCTAGGTTATTAGGAATGACACATTTAGGAAAGCTAGGTAAAGAGACTGAAAACAGGTAATTTCTGAGCCAATATGAATATTATGGCTAAGGAGCAAATAGGAAGAGAAATATGAAAGCTACAACAGGGGGGAATTCTGGAGTAAGTTCATTGACCAGGAGGGAAGGATCATGACTTGACAGAGATGTCTAAACTAAGTCTTCAGAGTCTGGATTCACATAAGAAAATTTTGAAGGGGAAGCTTGTTCTAGCAAAAATAAAGCACATGTAAGATGCTGAAGAAACAGAACTTAGAGTAATTAAATATGAGAACATAGAGTGAGAAGAAAAATGTGTGAGAGACGAGGGTGGACAGTTAAGCAAGGGACAGACCAGAATGGAATGTATGTCATTTTAAGAAGATCAAATTCATTCTCAAGCATAAAAAGTTTCTTGGGAAATATATTAATAACCTAAGTGATATGAAAAGTTAGCATTTTGGAAATGTCACTCTGGCTGCACAGAGATGTAATTAGAAGCTGAGAAAGATGGGCAATACTGGTGGCCACAGGGCTAAACAGAAGATCTAAGTTTCTCTTTCACAATGCCCTAAAATCAGGATCATAGGTCAAAAATGTTGAAACAATTACAACATTCACCTTGCTATCCTTCCTGAATATTCTGATCAAAAGTTACAAAGAAACAAAATTCAGTCATGTGATGAGTCTGGTAATCGACTGAAACCATCTTCTATTATTTTTAACTTTAAAATATGTTTAAATGATTTTTGGATGTTAATTTTTTAAAGTTTTATTATTATCATTATTTAATTTGCTATAGGGCACATGCTCTCATAAGAAAGAGCCAGAGACTGACACTGAGAGAGAGAGAGGGAATGAAAAGCAAGCTGCAAAGTTCAGGATTTGAAATGAGATTGAATTGTGTAAGTATAGCACCTTAACCACCATGCCACCAGCTGGGCCCTGTACATTAATTTTTTAACTAGAAGAAACACTCAATGGAATGAACACAGCTAGCAAGTGTAGCATGTACTCTAGGTGTGGTGGTCTATGGCCAGGCCTTTGAGTACAGCGCACAATTAAGAATAGGACATGTAAGACAGCAGGTGGTGTGGTGGTTAAGGTGCCTGGACCCCACACGCCAACTCTGTGGTTTGAGTCCCAGACCCATTGGCTTGAAAAACATAACCAGGTGCATGTGCATGTTTGCACACAATCCATATAGAAGAATGATAGAGAAGGGACTGCAGCATGGCCATCCCCCTTCTCACTTTCCCTTTCTCCCAGTCTTTCTTTACCTCTCTCCAGTGAGTGTATGTGCCCTAGAGCAAGAAACTAAAATAAAATAAAATTTGAAAAGTACAGGACATGGTAGTATAGGACATACATAACTTATTTGATAGGTGCATACCCCTAAGTGCCACCCTAGACCCTCTTCCAATCTAATGGTCTGAAAGTTGACTGGCAAACAGCCCTGGGCTTCCTAGGTTAGGCAGAAACCTCACTGATGGGTGCTTCGATCAGAGTGTGGAGTGCACTGTCAGGCCCCGGGGAGAAGCTTCCATTGATTTGTTGTTCATGAACTCGTCTTTACCTTTTGCACAACTTATTTGCTGATCTGGTTCATGATTCTCTTTCAATGTCAAACCCACACTGGCCTTTGTGTTTAATTCAGTTACATACTTCTGGAAATGCTTCTGTGCATTCTTTCATGTAAGGCAAGGAACACGATCCCTGCTCTCTATTCTAGATCAGGCTTCGAAAGATCACATAGTTTATTCATACTCAGTCACTACTCATTTGAAAACTTTCACTGAGAAGTCAACATTTAAACCCAAGATTGCTTTAAAATAAAATAATATACAATCTCAGTTAATACACTAACTTTCAATTGACATTTTATTATAAGAATATACTGGGTACTTCTAAAAACTACCTTTTGGGCGGTAGCTTATTTTCTTTCAGTACATGCAAATCTATGATTATCTCTGAATATGTTCAGAATGATAAATAGACTAAAATTTTACAATAAATATGAAGTATAGCATATTATAATAATAAAAAATTGCAGATGCATAAACTATCTTTATTGGGTCACAAATTAGGTTTGTAGGTAACGCATAACGCATCATTCTGTCCTTTTTTTTCGTTTTTCACTTTACTGTCATTCTTTGTCCTTTATCTTACTTGAGTTTCATCATTGTATAGATCTAATTTTTTCAGTTTCTTTTCTGTTTCCTATTTGTTCTAGCAATCCTTAAAATCCCAAGAAATATAATAGTTACTTGACTCTTGCTTGCCCCGCAGGCAATCTGTTTTTCTCACATTTGCAGTATATGGGATCTAAGACATTTTCTAGAGAAAGAATATAAATATTCCTAGCGGAAGAAACCTGGAAGGCGCAATCTGTCTAATCAGTGATACAAAACTGATATACTTTCTTCTTAGAGTGCTTCCTACTGTTTTAGACAACGTTCACACTCCTAAATTAGAATCTTTTTAAAAAATTACTTTTGAGTGTTTTATATAGATTCCCCATCTTAATTAGGTAAAAGCTTTTTCTTAGGATAATACTTGTCAAATTGAGCACCCTCATGTTGTAATTAAGTAGTAATTCAAAATCAGATGAAAATTAAAACAGAAATTCTTCCACTTTGTAGATAAACATTAAAATATACATATGTTTATTTTAAGGGATTTTTTTGCCATAGGGCGCATGTGCTCACCTGAGCTACAGAGAGAGAGAGACAGAAAGCGAGAAATCATCCCCAGGGGGACAGCCACCCCAGAATCCCTTCTCTTCCATTCTTCTCTCTGGATTTTGGGCACACCCAGTATGAGTTTCAAGCTGCCAAGTCTGGGCTTCAAACTGCAGTGGGACACATGGGAGTCCAGCACCTTAACTACTATACCAGCTCGTGGCCCCTACAGTGTTGTTTTTAATGGAAGGTTTAATTAAATCATGTTTTTATCTTGGTAGTAGGGTTGAATGAAAATAAATGCCCATTTTGGAAAAGCTAAACTAAATGCTGTAACCTTAACCCCCTGAGAAATATGACATCCATTTGAGTCTCCTAAGCAGGCTATGTGCTTTTCCTGTATCTGTGTCTGTGAGGCATGTGACATCTAAGACTTTTTCTACATAAAGAGTTCATAGCTTTTTCCAGTGGCATAAACCTGGAGGCCTTGACTCTTCGAGAGTGACCTATCCATTCTATATTAGCATTACAATTCTCAATTCATGAGTGACAAGCCTGTGTCTATGGAACTTATTTAAGCAAAATCACGCTTTCTAGCTAGTCCATGTCATTCATGCATAAAGAAGAAAACTTTTTTTTTTTTTTACAAAACTCCTAAATTGTATTATTGCCCAATGGTTGAAGCATGATAGAGGCACATATTTGATTTGATGGTGTACAATAGGTATGTAGTTGATTCTATGAAAAATTTCCTGCAAAATAAAACATGAAAGTTATTTCCTCTGAGAAAGTATATTTTTAAAAATAGATTTGATTTCTGGTTTGTAAGACTGGGCAGGGAATGTGTAAAGGATTTCTTGTGGTTTTAATGGTCAAGCAGCCTGGTCAGGGGATTTGGGTTTTGGCAAAGGTTTCCTGTATGCGGCACAACCCCATTTTCTTTGGCCAGGTTACAAGCAGTTTTCATGTATAGAGAAATCATCTTCCTGTCCCCCACAGGAGTGTCACCTCCCCACAACATATGTAGCTCTGTTCTGCCAAAAAGGGGGCAGATTTTTAATCTTGGCTTTCAAGAGCTATTCCATCTGTAGCTCATGATCTTTCCTATAAATTCTTTTAACTTCTTTGAAAAGAATAGTATGTATCTTCATGAGTACTGACGTGGCCACTGAATATTTAAATAGTTCTGATAAATTTTATTTTAAGGCACTGTGGTAGGCTCATTAATAATTTTAAAAAAAGTAAGAAAAAAGTAGCAGTTTTTATCTTTGACTGAATATCCTTTTCTTGCCTTAAAAGACTGTGGCTAAAAGCCAACCAGATTGGCTCATTAACTGCTGAAAAAAGGTTTGAGGGGCACACTCTGATGTTTAGGGAGAGTGAAGGCACTGATATTTTAACAAACCACTAGAAGACATGAAGGGCAGACAGCAATGCGCTCATGCTTGGTGTATTAGAGCAATCAGAGTTTATGCATATTTAACTTAAAAATGATATATTAATGGCAAGCAGGTACAATTGAGTTTTTAAAAGTATGAAAAAAGCAAAATCAACTTACTGACTAAACCTCAACTCATTTGTGTAAATTGATATTGTTTTAATTGGAATCCCTCATCTAATTTGGATTGACATCCTTTACAATTTTTTCTCCCAGGTCAGGGTTTCTTTTACTGAGACCTGTTTTCCTAACAAAATTAGAGCTGCTGCTGTTCAGAATCAGTTACCTTGGCAACCGTTTTATTTTCATCTATAAAATTTAAAGGATAAGATAAAATTAATGAAAGCATTATCCTTTATTTCTAACACTTCTAAAATCCCAAGTAAATTATTTTAGAGACTAAAAAATGACATTCATTTAAGAGATATAGCTATTTTACTTCAAAGAGAAATATATGTTTCTTATGGTGAAAATCCCTAATAAATTTACAGTTTACTGAGAGTGGTGATTAGACAAAAAAAAAAAAAGGCAAAAATGCATAATTATTGACTACATTAAGTGCTAAGAATAAAGTGAATTCAGTTTATTAAAGAAAAGGTATTGGGGCATCCTCATTTGATGTAGGGAGTTTGAAGGTGTTAGAGAATCTAACATAGGACATATGGATAGAACCCTGAAAGAAGAATAGGAAGTTGTTAAACGAGGAGTTATTAGGTGACAGTGAGGAATTAAAACAACATTTGGGAAAGTTCCAGAATTTTATGTTGCAAAGAAGGCCAGTGTTGTTGGGGCATATTTGGGGAGAGTGCTATTTGATGAGTTTGGGGAACAAGTGAGAGACCAGATGATACAGAGCCCAGTAAGTTATACTGAGAACTGAGATTTTGTGTTTTGGAAGTAGCACGAGGACTCAGTAGGGCTAAAGGCAAGGAGATAGCATAATTTATTTACATTCCTAAGAGATTCCTTCTAATCTTGTAAGTGGTGGATAAAATTGAAAGGGTCAATACAAAAAGGAACAGACTAGGTAAAACATGAGGCTGATTTAGTCCAGTATATTGGCAATAAAATAAGGCACAATGGAAGGGTTGAAATAATTTTGCTTATCAAATGCACAGGATTTTTTTTTTTTTTTAAGGTTTTTGCCATAGGGCATGTGTGCTTGCTGGAAAGAGAGAGAGAGACAAAGAAAGACAGAGAATGGGAAAGTGAGAAACCACCCTTCAGGGGGGGATGGCCACTCACTCCACAATTCCTATCCTCTATTCTCCTCCTGGGATTTTGAGTACACATGCATACGTGCCTGAAATTAAGTTTCAAGTTGCCAAATCCAAGCCTCGAATACAGTTGGCCATATGGGAGCCAGAGTCTTAACCACCATGCCACATGTTGGCCTCAAGTGCACAGGATTTAAAGATCGTCTTTGCATTGGTAATGAGAGGAAGAGTATGTTAAGAATGGCTACTAGGCTCCTATGTAGTAGACCGTGGTTTGAGTCCTGGACCTGGTGGCTCATGCTCACACATGCCCAAGATCTCAAGAGGAGAATGGAGAAGGGATTGCGGCATGGCTATCCCCCCTTGGGGTGATTTCTCGCTTTCTGTCTCTCTGCCTCTGTCTTTCTCTGACTTTCTGGTAAGCGCACTTGCCTTATAGCAAAAGCCTCTCCAAAAAAAAAAAGAATGGCTACTGGGTTTAACGTTTAAGGGTTTGAGTCCTGTGATGTGTGATGAATGGAGTTGCCATTTTATAGAAATGGAAAAGGTCAAAAAATTTTAATATGGATAAGGGAATAATTAGACTTTGGACATAGTAAGTTTGAGATCTATGCAAGGCACCCTTCTTGATATGTCAAATAGGTTCTTAGCTATCAATCCTGACATTTCATTATAGCTTTGACTCTCAGTGAATTTCATGCTTCATTGGGAATATGTATTTATTTTTGGTATGTGAAGGATGAGTTTTGTACTGAAAAGGTTTTTTTGTTTGTTTGTTTTCTGTTTAGAAAGAAAACAGCTTCCCCCAAACCTTACATTTTCGTTTTCTCAATTTGTATTTGGGAAAGAAACATAACACATGACACCTATGTTTTCTATCAAAGCAAGCAAGACTTGATGCAAAAATAATAGCCAAAGGGCAAAAACAACCAAAATGTGCATTAACTGATGAATGGATAAACAAAATGCAGCATATCCTTAGGATGGAATAATTCTCATCCATTTAAGGGAATGAGATACTGATGCTTGCTACAACATGGATAAATCTTAACACTATGCTGAATCAAAGTACCCATATATGAAAGCACATGTGTTACCTGATTCCACTGATGTAATATCTAGAATAGGCAAGTCCATGGCAACAGAAAGAAGATAAGCCACTGACAGGTGCTGTTAAGAAGGCAGGAAATGAGTGATTGCATAATGGGTGTGCAGTTTTCTTTGGGATAATGAAAGTGTTCTGGAAATAGATCGTGGTGATTGTTGCACAATAGTGTATATGCTCTAAAACACTGAATTGAATACTTTAAAACAGTTAAGTTGGTGAATTTTATGTTGATATATATTATTTCATATAAAAAGGTACCAAACCATATGATATTTGATTTCATTATTTATTGACTAAAACGGCATTTCACAAATCGCATTCTGCAGGGCGGCATGAAAGGTGTCTGTTAGAAGTTAAGTCCTGGGACCAGCAAGTAGCATGATAGTTAAGGTGCTGGACTCCCACATATCTGGCCACAATGCAAGTCCCAAACCTGGCAGCATGAAAATCATGCCAGGCATGTGTGTGTGCATGCCCAAGACCCTGAGGAGAAAATGGAGGAGAAGGAATTTTTGCATGGCCATGCCCCTAGCATGATTTCTCACTTTCCCTCACATTGTATCTCTCTGTCTCTCTCCAGTGAGCGCATGAACTCTATGGCAAAAACTTCTTTTTTTTTAAAAAAAAAGAAGTTAAGTACTTATAACACCAACACTGACTAGAGTTTCACAAAGGTATTGATTATATTCTATTATAATCAATAGTAGTTTAGAATTTTCAAAATTGAAAACTTTCTATTGAAGAATAAAGACAAATTTGGGACCAGCAGGTGGCATAGTGGTTAAGGCGCTGGACACTCCCACATGACTGACCACTGTTCAAATCTCGGACCTGGTGGCTTGCTTTCTCACTTCTCTCTCTCTCTGTCTTTCTCTGGTCAAATTAACATAAAATGATAAATAAATAAAATAAAGTAAAAATAATTCTAAAAAAAAGACAAATTTAGAGTCAATTATTTAGTACATATGTTTCAATATATATGATATATAGAGAGACATATACATGCTATCTAGATATAGACACATGATATTTCTATGTATATGAAGAAAAAGATATTTATATAATATATAGATTTTTATTTATGTGTTTTTTATTTATCTATCTGCCAGGTCATCTGAAAAGCCATGACACATTTTTTTAATAGATAGTTTTCAAATGACACAATATATATCTATATATTTTTACAGACATAAATGGAAGACTGTTCAGGGAACAAAAAAGCCTGTTTTCTGAAAATGGAAGACCTAATTCCATAAGAAATCAATGAATATTATTACTTAAAGTTTATCATTGAAATATGTAGAATGTTCTGTTTCACAATGTTAAGTAAAGAGTCTATCACTAAATAGTGTGGGATTCTACCATTGCATTTTATTCCCTAGATAAAATATATTTAATGAAGCCACATTGCAAATGTTAGAAAATTTGACACATCATTAAGAGGAAAGTGAAATTGATTTTCATTGGTCATTAAGTGAGCTCATACTGTATTTAAAACCTCAGAACTTTAGTCTATTAATCAAAATAATATGATTATTAACAATAGAATATTAGGGGAAAATGTGGCAATCATAAGAAGGAAATATTTCAAATGAGCCAAATGATGTTCATCCAGAAGAATTACTTTTTAAAAATGCATTTATGGAAATGGAAATAGCTCAGAAATAAATTCTAAAAATATTACAAATCATATTGAAAGGCAGTGGATTATGAAAAAAAATAATCTGCTAGCATCTATTTGTTTTACAGCTTCATTGAGATATGATTCACATGTAACATTTACCCATTTAAAGTTTACAATTCAGTGGATTTTAGTATATCAGCAGCCTTGCAAAACCATTACCACCATCTAATTTTGGAACATTTTCATCACCCCACAAAGAAGCCTCCTACCCATTGGCAGTCAGTCCCCATTCCCCGCCCCGTGTCTCAGTGCTGGGCAACTGCTAATCAATCTACTTTCTGTCTCTATAGATTGCCAGCATCTATTTCAAATGGGAATTCATTTTGTTTCTTATTTCTAATGTTCTTAGTATTTGAATTAAGGTCTTACCCTGGGGGTTATGGAGAAAGAAAAGCAATCTTCTGCATTTGTCCTTGAGACAGGCACATTTATTTGTGGCCACTTGCAGGGAGGCTGATGCTTTCTTATTTTTTGTTTGTTTTCTCCAGTGTGAATCACTTCTCCATACTTCTTTTTTTTTTAAATATCGTAGGTTGTTTTTTTTTTTTTTTGGTTCTAGTTTATTTTTTATTTTTTTATTTTAATTTATTTATTTGCATTCATTCACTGTACATCATTACAGCATACAAAATGAGATTTTCCACCCAGAGTACACTGTATATTGCCTCAATCAAGCACATCAACAAACATGTTATTGTCAGCAAATGATCTTCCATTTCTTGTTTTCTGTACTTTTTGCTCCCCCCCCATCCTTGATTCCCTATCTCTTACCCTTTGCCATCTCCCACTCTCCTTCCACACTGTCTCTGGTATCTATGTTTGCTTTCTATACTGTTTTCCCCTCGACATTTTATTGAATTACTAAAGACCTTAGTTAATCTAAATATTTTCATAGCAAACACAGGTGATATATACATTTCCATGAACACAAGTCCAACTTTATACATCCTATAAAATAGCACCTAGCTGGGACCACATATCCTACTGCAGTCATTGTATATATATATTTTTTTTCCTGAAACTTTGTTTTTTTGTAACTTAATTTACATTCTTTCCTTAAGTTTCATCACAGCATACAAAATGTGATTTCCCATCCAGTATATACTGCATAGTGACAGAATCATGCATATGATTCCATATTTTCCATTTCTAGTTCCTAGAATTATTCTTACCCCTCTTTCTGACCCTCTGTCCTTTCCCACCCTCTTCTCACACTATCTTTGGTGTCTACAATTGTCTTCCATTTCTTTCCCACCCACATTGTGTTGATCACACAATTTCTTACATCATCTAACTACTTTTAATGGTGAGTTCACTCGTTACTATTATGAAAACCAGTTTTAACTTAAATCAAAGAAATACCAAGGAACTTTGCTTAAAGCTAGGAAACAGGTTAGGATTGTCTTCAAATGGTAGGTGCATGAACCTATCAGTCTCATGTACTTTTATCTTCTGTTCTGGTTCAATTTTCCTGATTAAATTTTGGGATATAATATTCAACCTCAGACTTGTCCCTATGATTAAGTTGGCCACTTTCTTAGTTTTTGAATTCTTATTTCCTTGTGTCTGTAATTTAATTTTCCTGATACAGCACACCCTTGAGAACTTCTTGGAGATCTGGTCTGGTGCTGGTAAATTCTTTCAGGTTTTGTTTATCTGAGAATGTTTTTGTCTTTTCTTCCCACCTGAAAGATAATCTTGACAGGTACAGTATTCTTGGCCAAAATTACTTCTCTCTTAACACTTTGAATATATTTTCCCATTCTCTCCTTGCTCGTATTGTTTCCGATGAGAGAGCTGCTGTTAGCCTCCTTTGTAGGTAACTTGATGTTTTTATAACATGCATGCATAACGGGTTATCTGCTTCAGGTGTAGATTTGGACATTTAAATTTTTATCATATTAGTAATATAATGTCCTGTATAAATCATCCCCCAGGGCAGATGGCCATGCCGAAATCCCGTCTCCTATTGGAATTTTGGGAATGCACACACATGCACCCAGACTGAATTTTTTTTTTTTTGAGAGGTTTTTGCAATAGTGTGCATGCGCCCAGCAGAAAGACAGAGAGAGACAGAGAGACAGAAAGCAAGAAATCAGCCCCCGGGGGGATAGCCATGCTGCAGTCCCTTCTCCTCCATTCTCCTCTGGGGATCTTGGGCATGCACGCACATGTGCCTGGCATGAGTTTAAGTCACCGGGTCCGGGACTCAAACTATGGTCGACTACATGGTAGTCCAGCGACCTAGCCATTACGCAGTGGTCCCCACCCAGACTGAATTTCAAGCTGCTGGATCTGGGAATCAAACACCGTCAACAATGTTGAATTCCAACACTTGCTGCCCCTCCTATATTGAGTTTAAATACATTTTATAACAACTACAGCAATGATCAATAAAAGAATAGCAAACAGGCCCTCAATTTATTGAAGTTACTGCTATAGTTTCTGTATTTTACCTGTAGTTGGTGGTGTGGTAGTTAAGGTGCTGGATTCCCAAATAGTCAACTGCTGTTCAAGACCTGAACCCAGCAGTTTAAAAATCACAGCAAAATAAATAAATAAATGTTAAAAAAAATCTAAATACTGATGGATGAATGAATAAAAGAATGAAGGAGTGAATAAAATATGGCAAAATGGTATATAAACAGGACGGATATATGTATGTATATTTTTAGAGATTTTTTTGCTATAGGGGTCCATTTGCTGGAAAGAGAGAAAGAAAGTGAGAAATCACCCCACAGCAGGGATGGCCAAACCACATCCCCTTCTCTTCCCATTCTCTTGGGATCCTGGGCATGCTTGCACACATTTTCAGAGTGGTGGTTAAGGCAGCTGGATCCTACATGGTTGACTGCAAGTTCAAGTCCTGAACCCAGCAGCTTGGAAAGCATACCAGAGGCGTGTGTGTGTGCCCAAAATCTCCAGAGAATGGAGGAGAAGGGATTGCAGTTTGGTCATCCTCCCGGGGGTTCTTTTTCATCTCACCTACCCATTTCTTTCCAAGATAAAAAATAAATACATTTTAGTATGTCATAGCAAAGTTATAAATTGGTGAATTATTTTATCCCAAAGTTTAAAATCTGTTACCTAATTACTGAATTATACAAGGTGATGAATGTGAATAAAAGTGGATAACTATTGTGGATCAATGTTGTACTTTAACGGAAATACTGTATAAATTATAGTTTCATTTTGCACATTAGTATTGAGATGATATTGAATGTCACAGTGTGGTAGTTAAAGTCATGTTTCTAAAGAAAGGCTCCCTGAGTTCGTAGCTCAGTGTGGGCCTTACCTGTTGACTTGGAGAATGTTTCTTCACTTCTCAAACTGATACACAAGTCTCTCTATTGTTAAATTTGGGATAGTAGCTGTTCCTTAGAAGTTTTTATGACAATTAAATGAAAAGGCATTAACACGAGACTTGTATAAAATACATTTTCAAAAATTGTTAGCTAGTATTTTTCTGTCACATTCACTCTGAAGTAATCAAGATGTCTTGATCTTCTACCACTTCTGTTTACATTTCAGACATGCACAGATGACCATTTCTTATTTTAGAAGTCCTATTTCCTCTGTTTTAATCCCAAAATAGAAAGGTCTTGATGTATCCCTCTATATGCAGTCTTACCTATCTTTATCCACCCATCCATCCATCAATATGCTTTCATTTGATTCATGATTGGGACCAGCAGTTAGTGTAATGGCTATGTCGCTGGACTCCCACATAGTTGACTGCAGTTCGAGTCCCGGACCCAGCGGCTTAAACTCAGGCCAGGCAGGTGTGCATGTGTGCCCAAGATCCCGAGAGGAGAATGGAGGAGAAGGGATTGCAGCGTGGCCATCCCCCCTGGGGGGTGATTTCTCGCTTTCTGTCTCTCTGTCTCTCTCTGTCTTTCTGGTGAGTGCATGTGCCCTATAGCAAGAAAACCTCTCCTAAAAACAAAAAAAAAGAAAAGAAAAAGAAATATGCCTTCATTTGATTAATGATTGAATACTTCACTACTCCTGGAGCTCTATTTTTATAAATATTCCCTAAAGTTTTCAATTTATATGAAGAGTGTGTATCCATTTCCTATAATTTTATGTAATTTATAATCTGCATTTGAATATTGAATTTTGTCTTAAACATATTTCAGCAACCTTAGAGTTTTTGATGGTATGAAAAATACTTCAAAGAATTTGTGGGGGGCCAGCAGGTGGCCTGGTGGTTAAAGCACTGAGTCCCCCATGGTTGACTTCACCTTATGTACTTTTGCTTTCTTACATTAATATCAGTCTCTATTCTTTTTTGGGGGGGAGGGGGTTCGCTATAGGGTGCATGTGCTCGCCAGACAGACAGAGAGAGACAGAGAGACAGAAAGCGAGAAATCATCCCCCAGAGGGGATGGTCACGCCACAATCCCTTCTCCTCCATTCTCCTCTCGGGATCTCGGGCACGCACACACATGCGCCCGACGTGAGTTTTAAGCCACTGGGTCCAGGACGCGAACCGCGGTCAACTACATGGGAGTCCAACGACATAGCCATTATGCTAACTGCTGGTTCCCCAGTCTCTATTCTTATAAATAGAATTTCCAAAACTTTTTTTCAGTTGATTCCTGTGACTCCTAGATTTCTAGAAATTTCTAGAAGCTTTTAGAATGAGATGGGAACATAAAGGACTTCCAGTTCAGAGTGGGTTTTTGGATATGTTTTGGAAGAGGTTATAGAGTGTGTGTGTATACTCAAAATCCTGAGAGGAGACTGGAGGAGATAGACTGTGGCATGAACATCCTCCTGGGAGCTAGTTTCCCACTTTCCCTCTCTCTGTCTCTTCTGTCTCTCTAGCAACTGCATGTACCCTATGGCAAAAATCTATTTATTCTGTGGGAATACATTTTTAAAAAAGTTTGTGGGAGAATGGAATTAAAGTACAAGTTTATTTTGGTGCAAAAATGTTTTGAGATTTATGAGTAATTTTTCATTACATACATTTTCTATGAACTTTCTAATGAACCTTCAGTATTTTTGTAAATACCCTAGAGCTCTGAGTGTGAAAAGATATGAGAGAAAAATAATTCCTCAAAGCATGTCACATTGCCATCTCCTCACCTTTACTAAGATACTTCTTAGCGATCTGTACATTTTTCTTCATTTTCAGTATAACAAACTTGTAATTTGACCATCACCAGCCTGTCTGTGGGAATTACTAAGGGACTGTGGTAAGTTTAAAAGCATACATATGGATCAGTGTGATTTTAGGTTTAGATTAAGACAGGGTATTCTAGGACTAACAAACAGATGGCATAATGGGTACATTGTTGGACTCCCCATGTAGTGTACCATGGTTCAAGTCCTGCACCTTGCAGCTTAAAACTCACATCGGGAGTGTTTGTGTGCATGCCAAAATTCCAAGAAGAGAAGGGATTGCAGTGTGGCCATCTCCCATGGGGGATGATTTCTTGTTTTCTGTCTCTCTTTCTCTCTCTCTCTACAGTGCATGTGCCTTATACCAAAAATCTCTCTAATAAATAAATTTTAAAAAGACATAGTATTCCTGTATTTTTTCTGTATTTTTTCAAAACAAAATTCCTTTCTTTGAAAGTAAAATATTTCTCTCTCCCTTCTTAAAATATAATTCCTCATATTTTAGATACTAAATATTTTAATATAAAGTGATATATAATCACAGTAAAATATCAAACCATAAAATGGTATAAAAAAAATGAACAGTTACCACTTAACTTTCCACAGATACCATTATTCATTTTGGGGATAACTATTATTAATAGATTAGTATCTTTCTATACATTTTAAATGTAAATACAAGAAGTTGGTTTAAATTTATAATTTGTCATTAAATAAATAGAATTATGACTTTTTGAGTTGCATAGGAAAATTGCCAGGATGGTTAGGGGAGTTTTTTTCAAGAATGAGGAAAAGACTTACAAAATTCACAACAAACTACGTAGCAAACTATGCTCAAAAGGAACAAAAGGATGGAGAAAAACATTTTATAATTTTTCTAATATGATTACATTTCTTATCTCCATTTGTTGTCCTTAGTGCTAAGTTGTCTTGAAGAATTATCAACATGTAAATTATTATCTTGTCTTCTTGTCATCTTAAATATCTAACTTCTGTTTAGTTTCATATCCATTTATTATTGTCACAAAAAAAAAATCACTTTCTGTTCCAAAGGAAACCATCACAAAGCAGACAACCACTTATGAAAAATCTATACAACAATCCAGTTGCTAGGCATTTTCTTTAGACATTAAAAGGGAGACCGGCAGAGTCTGAAGGTGCCTTCTGAATGATCTATACCTTGACAAGTGGGCGCACAACAAGTACGTGATAGTTTTTCAATGACTGAATGGAGAAAGTGAAGATTTAATTTTGCGCAGTACTAATTGTGTAGTGTAACTGCTGCATTCTAGACACTGTGGACAAGGCGCAGGTCTCTACTCTCAACGTGGATTGTAGCCATTTTTTGTAACTTCCTTTTCTTCAGAATGGAAGGCCTGGTCTACCATCTTGTGTGTAAATCAACATGGATCTGGAAATAGAACTTGATGTTACAGACCCTTTTAAGGACTATGTAGACAAGCAGCTGCTTCCTGGAAACTAGAGGTAAACTGCATGGATAGGGTGTGGAGACCACATTTCCTGCCCTGCCTCAGGAGAAGGCAGCAGAATGTAGCCATCTGTATTAATTCTTAAGTGCCAGGATTTTCATATTGTTACAACCCCAGGAATAATCTCAAAAAAAAATTCTTCATTTTTGTAAATCTAAAGTTGTTTTCTCTGTTTTCTGTTTGGCATTAATAAAATATGACCATTTTAAAATTTTATTTCTTGTTTACTAATTGGTGAGTAAATTGATAACCTCTGCCAGTATCTCTAAATAACATTCCATATTTATGCAGTACTTCATAACTGGAAAAGAATTTCACATACGTAATCAGATACTTGAAATTAAACTTGGTAAAACCAATAGATCTGTTTGAGTCTAGCAAACTTAAGAGTTTCTTTATATCATTTGCTACTCCATATTAACTTCCTGAGTTGTTACTCATTTTCTTTAAAATGTTACTGAAGAGAAAACAAAATGCCTGTTTTCTTATGTTCTTCCCCCACCACCACTTTTTAAAAAGGAAGTTTTAAAAAACAAGAGAAAATAATACTGATTAAGCTCTTTTTGTAAATGTCCCTGTACTCGGTGTTTTTAAATAAATAATACATATTTTAATCCTCACACTAGTTCTTAGAGATGATCCTAGTTAACAATTTGGGAAACAGAGGTTTGGAGAGGTTAAATTTGTTACCTCAGGCCACACCTCTGGCTGGGAGGTGGGAGAGCCCACAGTCTCTCCAAGGCTCTCTTCTCCCAAGGGCTGTATAACTTCAGTTGCAGGAAGGTACTTTCCTTTTCTCCATTCTTTTACTTTGGTTAGAAATGGAAGACTAGATAATTGTAGTTTTATGTTATAAAGATATTAGATACTTTATCTACCCTTAATTCTATTTCTTGCTAATCTGTTCAAACATATATCACCTATAGTTTTTTAAAAATAATTATTTATTTAACTTTATTTATTCAGTCATTTAATTTGATCAGAAAGAGACAGAGAAAGAGAGAGAGAAAGTGAGAAAGCAAGCCACCAGGTCCAGGACTTGAACAGTGGTTGGCCATGTGGGAGTGTCCAGCGCCTTAACCACTACATTATCTACTGTCCCCACCTATAGTTTTTCAATATTTATTTCAGTTCTATGAATAGGTCTTATTTGGTCAACCAAGTGTTATCTTTGTCCTGGAATACAGGGCTCCTCCCTCTTCTTGTGTCTGTAGTAATGTTTTCCTAATAAGCCTGTGATTCGCTTAAATTATCTTTCATTACATACCTTTTTCTACGAACTTTAGAGGTAAGGCATATAACTTATCTAATCTCTGAGGGTGTAAATGATAGGTAGTTATAACCCTTGCTAAGAAACACACTTTATGACAAAAACTGTATATAACAATTATCTTGCCTTATTCTTGCTAGAAGCTCTAGAAGAACTATGAAAATTCTCCTCTCATATAATTAATGTGCATTGTGTACCCTATGTTAGTTATTCATTGCTGCATATCAAAATTTAATGGAAATAAACTTTTTAAATATACTCTACATTCCCTGGGGAGCCAGTCATTTTAGAGTAGCTTTGCTAGACATTCTGAATTGGGGTCTTTTAGTGAAATAAAATGTCAGCAGCTTCTGTAGTCATAGGAAGACCTGACCATTCTGAAGGATCTGCCGCCATCGTGCTTCACTCCCTGCCCCACAAGTTGGTGCTGCTGTTGGTGGGAGGCCTCGGTTCTTCCCTGAGTGTGTGTTTCTATAAGAATGCCCGTGCATCCTAGTGGCTTGGCAGCTGGCTTCTCCTGTAGTGGTTGAAACTGCAATCCCCTTCATAAGCTAGGCTCAGCAGCAGCACACCATCACCTCTGTCACACTCTACTGGTCACGCAGATAAGATCTCACATGAAGTGGGAGACAACTAGTTAGGGGCATGAGTACCAGGAGAACGTCTTGGAGGCTGACTTCTACACAACTTTTCAACTGTCTCTTGCTTGCCTTTGTTACTTTGCTATTTGTTCTTTATAAAATAAATACTATTATTTTAATCCCCCTTTTATTCTTATCCTAATCTCAATTTACTTACAGAGGTGAATATATTATCAAAGTGGCAATTTATTTTACTTGCTCTTTTATTGCTTATCACCCAAGGTGTTTTTCTATATCAATTCAACAGTGCATAACTATTAATAATTCCATATATTATTAAGGTTTTTCTTCCATTTTATATAGATGTTTCATGAATTTACATATCTAGCTATGAGGATTTTTCCCTGATTACCTAGTCTACTGCCTATTAAATTATCTTTGCTGTTATATCCAGTGGCTACTCAAATTTATATCTATATTTTCTATTCTTTTGGCTATGTATCCTAGCCTATCCAACTTAATGAATGATTCTACCTTTTTTTTATTATTATTATTAGAGGTTTTCGCTATAGGGCGCGTGCACTCGCCAGACAGAGAGATAGAAAGCGAGAAATCACCCCCCAGGGGGGATGGCCATGCCGCAATCCATTCTCCTCCATTCTCCCCTTGGAATCTTGGGCACGCACACACACGTGCCCGGCATGAGTTTAAGCCACCGGGTCCGGGACACGAACCACGGTCGACTACGTGGGAGTCCAGTGACATATCCATTTCACTAACTGCTGGTCCCATGAATGATTCCACCTTAATCACAAGCCAAACATTGTCAATGATTTGAAGTTCTTTTCTCTCCCTCACACATAACATGAAATTAGCCACATTGTTTTATGGAGTCTACTTTCTTAATACATTGAAAAATTATAACTATATATATAGATATCTTTTCCATCTCTATTGTTATGGCCATAACTCGAATCTTGTCATCTCTTTACCAGACTATATCATTAACCTCAAAATAATCACCATTATTCCCATCTCTCTCCACAAATCTATCCTTTGGAGTTCTTTCAGAGCAATTTTTTTCCAAAACATAAATGTAAATGTATTCCTCCTAAAGTTAGCATTCTTCAATAGCTTTTTATTATCTTTTGGGATAACCCTAGACTCTGTTTTTGATTTTTTTGTTTGTTTTTGTTGTTACTATAGGGTGTGTGTTCTTGGTGGAGTGAGACACAGAGAGAAAGAGAGGGAAAGTGAGAAATCACTCCCCACACCCCAGGAGGGACGGTCATGCTGCAATCCTTTCTGCAATTCTCTCCTTAAGATTTTGGGCATGTGTGCACAATGTGCCTGACATGATTTTCAAGCCACTGGATCTGGGACTCGAACTGCAGTTAACCAGTGGGAGTCTAGCGCCTTAACCACTATGCCACTTACTGGTCCCTTTTCCTTAACTTTTACCATACCCTTCACCACCACATCTAACTCGTTTACTTTCCAGAACATGCTAGATAGATCTTAGTCACTTGAATAATGTGAAATTCCACCAAACCAGATCTTATATTTTATGGTAACATTGATTAACCTTGGAAGGTTCTCTCTTCTTCCTCTTTTTCACCTACTGAACACCAACTCATCTTTCCAGGTTTAGTTCAATGACTAGTTACTTCTCCTAAGTATGGTGCCTTAAACTCACCATGTAACTGATACCTTCTTGTATTCAGTTTTTTCTATTGATAGACTGTATAAGGATGCATCCCAATCTTTAAAGTCCAAATTACGAATTATTCTATCATCGTAGTGACTGGCACTCAGAAGTCGTACAATGCTAATAAACTGAAAAAGAAATTCATTCCTTGGGTCTGGGCAGATGTATAACCAGAATATTAGACTCATTTAGGAGCACTACATAATTATCTATAACACTATAGGCTGTGTATCAATAATATTTCCAAGAAATTGTTTATTGGGCTTACAGAGAAATAAATACTACTAACATCTGATTGGAAAACACCTATCTAACCATTTTGGAATAGAAGCAGATTCATAGTTTCTTTACTGCTGTGCTAAACTTTAATTCAAGGAAAATTTGATTTTTTTTTGTTATTTCATATTATTGTATTAGAAAATTAAAACTTTCAGTTACCCTGAATCTCAGTCCTTGAAAATGCTACTGTTGATTGCATGGTTCCAAAGTTTCATTTCAGAGCCAAAAAAATTATTTTGCTTTTAGAAAGCTGTAAGAGAATTTTTATGTTTGTCTTTCTGAGTATATTTGAAAACTCAAAAATTGTATTATGTGGTATTCATCTAATTACAGGGAATAAAATAATCTTGTTTATATATATAACTAAGAATGCCTTTTTTTTCATTTAAAGCATCTTTCAGTACCTTTATCACATTGTCAATTAGAAATGCCACATTTTATTCTACAATTACATTTTTCTTCCCCCATAACTGTAACAGATTATATTTCCTTGAGATTTTATGGTGTTATAATATATGAGTAAGAGCATTTTAACTGAAAAATGTTCAGTGTTAGATATTAGCCTTGAAATATTGTGATGTTCAATTACACACCCACGAAAGGAAGAATTTTCTCTATATTTCTCTGTTTCTTGAGAAACAGTTGAAAGTGCCTGAAAGAAAAAAAATGTGTATACACATGTTTGAATACGTATATGGAGAGAGAGAGAGACAGCCAGAGAAAGATTTTTTTGAAATAGGGCAATAGCAACACAGAACCAACACATATTTCACTTTCTGGCAGGAATGAAATTTTTGAATATTAACATCTTGAAAAATAGTTGAGAAACTGGGGGCAGAATCATTAACTGTATACTTTCTTCCCTTCAGTTATATAAATAATATACATTCTGTTCTTGCCTTGTCTTTGTCACTAGATTACGTGCTCTGTTTGTAAGTAGAACAAATGCGAACATATTTCTAGATACTGGCCTTGAATTTAATTCCTTCTTTCATTTGAAAGCTGTTACTGTGCTTTGAAGTAAATAACCATCAACTCCAAAAGAAAGTACATAAAAAAAAAATGTAGTTATTTAAGAATCTGAGCTTTGAAGTTTAACATTAAGCTTTTGAGGATTGTTATTCCTCCTTAGGTTGGAGCTTTACAATCGAACAAAATGTGTTTTAATTATGCAAATAGAAAAATAAATTAAGATGAACTCTCTTGTATGCAGAAAGACAGAAGTTTAGGATATTTATTATTCTTAGATGTTCATTTGTCTTTTTTTGCTTAGAAATTACTTTAGTGATAGATATGACTGTACTTTCCATGAGGCTTATTTGTATCTTTCGATATTTTAATCCCCGTCTTCTTCTTTATAAAGAATTATTTATTTAATTTTATTTGTTATTAGTATTTCATTTGCTACAGGGCACACGTGTTCACCAGAGAGAGAGAAAGCAAGCTACTAGGTCCAGAACTAGAACCACTGTTGGCTCTATGGGAGTCCGTAAACACCACACCCCCTGCTGGCCCAATCCCCATCTTTTAAACTAACAATCTTGTTATCATTGTTGTTACCGTCGTCATTTTAGCCAACTAACTTAACTGCATCAAGGAGATTTTTTGATTCAGGCAGCTCAGCACATGTCCATGCATCGGGTCAATATGTATCATTGGGACCAGTAGTTGGTATAATGGCTATGTTGCTGGATTCCCATGTAGTCAACCACGGTTCACGTCCCGGACCCCGTGGCTTAAAAGTCACGCTGGGTGCGTGTGCATGCATGCCAAAGATCCCCAGAGAATGAAGGAGAAGGGATTGCGGCATGGCCATCCCCTCTGAGGAGTGATTTCTCACTTTCTGTCTCTCTGTCTCTCTCTCTCTGTTTGGCGAGTGCACATGCCCTATAGCAAAAACCTCTCCAAAAAAAAAAAAGTTATCATTGTTCAATTACAATTTACTTAGTGTGTTAGTCCAAATAAGTTGCTGGTAAAGACATTAAGATTAAAGAAAGTCAATTAAATGTCTGTTTATTAAAATATGTTGAGAAATAGTGAGTTGCTAATACTTTTAATAAGGGGATTGAAAATGAACATTGGTACAGTGGAGCATAGATCCTCCTTTTTGGGCAATTGGTATAAGCAAACACTGAGGAGAAGTCACACTTCTCTCTTATGAATATTGGACCTACCTGGTATTTGAAATGTGTTTGGGCACAATTGCTAGGGAAAAGGTCGATGAAGGAGTACATAAAAGCTGGTGATGAGATGTCATGGAAAAGACATGATGTGATGAAATTGTGAGGCATAGCACAGATCTTTGCAAAGTAATATGTATTTTAGTTGAATCATGCACTAAATATGTAAATTAGTTTTTAAGAAAAATATGTCTGAAAGTTGTATGCCTGGTGGGTTGGAAAGTAAAATAACCAGAATTTGCGAGATGATTTAGGAAGTTATTAGTTTAAATGAGGGGGCAAAGAATTTGCCTTAATATAAAGAAGAATTAGGGGAACCAGCAGTTAGCGTAATGGCTATGTCGCTGGACTCCCATGTACTCGACCGTGGTTCGTGTCCCGGACCCGGTGGCTTAAAACTCACACCGGGCGCGTGTGCGTGCATGCCCAAGATTCCGGGAGGAGAATGGAGGGGAAGGGATTGCGGTGTGACCATCCCCCCTGGGGGGTAATTTCTCACTTTCTGTCTCTATGTCTGGGGAGCACACGCGCCTTAAAGAGAAACCCCTCAAAAAAAAAAAAAAAATAGAGAGAGAGAGAGAGAGGAATTTAGGATTTAAATGTCAAAGAGTAAAATTTCTCATTTAGTGAAGGTGGTAGGAAAAGTAAGTTTTGAACAAGATGATTTATGAAGGTAAAAACAAACTGTCTTAGAATTTATTAAGTTAAAACTATCAGATTTCCTTTTACAATGTCATCCCTGTTCTCGCTATAAAAGATAATTATCTCCAGTCCATTTGATTGTGTTATTTTTAATTTGCAATATGAGGGAAAAATATGCCTGTTTTCTCTATTCATAAATGAATTTTAGTAATGTGATTGTATTCTTTTTTTCATAATTGCTTAGTCACTTTGAAAAGCCTTCTCACAGTCTACATATTGGGTCATCAGAAAAGTCATAACATATTTTTCTATGTTTTTCTATGCAAAAATGCATCATGGCTTTCCTGATGACCCTAATAAAACCTCCTGTATGTATTTTTAGCATAAGTAATATACAGTTCATGTTAAAATTCACCTGCTTTGTTCTTGTTAAGAATAACTGAAAGATGTTGAACATGAAGCATCAAACATTAATGATACTGAAAATCTATGGGATTGTTTCGTGTAGCTTAATTGAGGGATAAGGTTGCAGATCTAACTCTGGAAAGGAGTTAATTTCTGTGGATTTTAAGACTGTGTCCCATATGGGAAATGCAGACACTGTTTCAGTTCATGGGAATACTCAGAGTTGATTTAATGATACTTTCTAAATGAGAGAACATTCTGTCTTTAGCTGTTAGCACGTTGTCAAGCGCGATGCTTTCCTTATTTATTTATTTTTTTATATAACCATTACGCTGATAGGCAGCTCGCACTCTCTGCAGATGGAGCGTTAACAGAACTTCAGTGAAGGAAATTGTTTCCTTTTCTCACTGTCCACATTAAGTCCCCAAATCCCTTTTAAGGAAGGAAGACTTATAACAAACAGGGAGATGCTGCAGAGTACGATTTATAAAATAAGAAGAGATCTCTGTCCGTCAGGCATTACTTTCATACAAGAGATGAGCAAATAGGAGATAGAAATAAAGGCTGTTTTCCTTCATTCTCATGTGTCATAAATAGATATTCTTAGTAGTCAAGGGCTCGGAACTCACCTTGAGCTCAGGAAACATGTCTTCTGCCGGGCTCTTTCTCTCTTCAGTCCTTCCTTCTTGGAACATAGGGGAAGGATCATATTTTACTTAAGGATGTCAGGGAGCCAACTATGAATGTCTTTAAATACAAGTGTAACGTAATTGGCAATCATGAGAGAGTTAGAGTAGAGAGGACAGCATGTACAAAGGCACAGGCTCATCTACATCAGGGAGCTGTCGAGTATGCTGCCTGTCGACGTGTTGAGGCACTATCGTCATGGTAATAGGGAGAACACTAAAAAACTTCACAAAGGGAAGGAGCTTAATACTATTAGACTTTTAAACCATCATCTTGGACTGGTTAGAGAGTAACAGCCTATACAAAAAATTATCTTCCTAAGCAAGACCTGACCTACAGGGACCTGCAGGTAGCATGGTGGTTAAGGGTGCTAGACTCCCACATGACTGACCACGATTCGAGTCCCAGACCTGTGACTTGCTTTCTTACTTTCTCTCTCTCTCTCTCTCATTTTTTTCCTCTCTGGTCAAATTAAACAAATAAATAAATAGATAAAAATAAAGTTCAATAAAAAATTAAAAATGAAAGAAATGATCTACATAAATGGCAGTTGGATGAGAGTCAAGGAGAAATCAGAAAGCATTAATAGATCGAACAGACTGAGTGCAATATGTAGAGTGTTGAAAGAAAGGCAGAGGAATGGGGTGATTTAATAGATTTTAGCAACTGAGTACTTCTTCATGCCATTAAACAAGACTAGAGGCCAGCCCTATGGCCTTGTGGTTAAAGGAGCTGGATCTTACATGGCCAATTGTGGCTTAAAATCCTGGCTCTGGTGGTTTAAGACACATGGTGTGTGTGTGTGTGTGTGTGTGCACATGTGCATGCCCAGGATCCTGACAGGCTAAAGAAATGGAGGAGAAGGGATTACAATGTGACCACACTTCATTGGGAAGGAGGTACTCTCCTCTTTCTCTTTCTAGTGAG
Source organism: Tupaia belangeri chinensis (assembly GCF_000334495.1). Lineage (NCBI taxonomy): Eukaryota > Metazoa > Chordata > Mammalia > Scandentia > Tupaiidae > Tupaia > Tupaia belangeri. The sequence goes on along the minus strand of NW_006206250.1, from coordinate 524,589 downwards.
TGCACATGGCCTTTGATAATTAAAAACAAAAATGAAACAAAAATCCAGTAAAACCAAGACTGGAACCCACATTAAAACATGCCATGGACAGGCCTGCTATGACAGTACCTCAATAACACTACACCCTGCGATGCTGAAGCACATATGTAGGCCCCAAGTTTGTATCGTGAGGTCTCCCTATACATGCTGGGTCTATGTGCATGTACCCTGTAGCAAATTTAAAATAATAATGATAATGATAAATAAAATTAAATTAACTTTTTTGGGGGAGGGGATTTTTGCTTTTTTTGTCTCTCTGGCACATGTGCTTACCAGAGAGACAAAGCAACAGAAAGTGAGAAATCACCCCCCTTTCCAGGGGGGATGGCTACACTGCAATTTCTCCTCCATCGTCCTCTCAGGATCTTGGGCATGCACGCACATGCACCCAGTGTGAGTTTTAAGCCACCAGGTCCAAGACTCAAACTGGTCGACTACATGAGAGTCCAGCAACATAACCATTATGCTATCTACTTGTCTCGATACTTAATAAACTTTAAAAAAAATACCTGAAAAGAGTGAGCTGATGTTGGCCTAACTCCTGAATCTTTATATAATACCATCTAAGCTTAGAGAAATATCTGTTATGTATTATTAATATTTCTAAGACCAACATTTACTTTGCCTTTTATTTCTTTTCACAAAATATAGAAACTTGCTTTCTCAATTATAGTTTTCTCAGTGTTCCTGAATTTTTTCTCCCCTCATCAACACTAAAATACACATTCATTTTCCATGATTTGTTAAAAATAGTCATATTGCTTCATGCAACTCTGGGTCAACTCTATTTATTGTCCATTATATGACCACATGTAAAACAATGTCATTCCCCATTTCTCAATAATGATTTGTCCTGAAGTTTATATAAAATAGATTTGGTTATTTCTGCCACATTAGCAGAAAAACACCTCACTTCTCCAATTCCAAGTTCATACAAGTGTTTTTTTTTTTTTGTTTGTTTGTTTGTTTTTACCACAGACGGTATCACTTAGCTTTTTTTTTTCAAATACTGTTATTTTAATTTTCTATCATCATTCAGGTTTGTTCAGAACATTAAAATAGGCATGAAGGAAAAATATAATTTTCTATCATCATTCAAGTTTGTTCAGAACATTACAATAGGCATGAAGGAAAAATATAAGTGCATTTTAAAAATGCAATCTGTCCAAACTAACATTTGAAACCATGCCATTCTTACAAAAAACATTGTTTTGATATTAAGGTATCACTTAACTCTTCAGAGTCTCAGAAATGTGCTGAATATGAACTGACCAGTATATGCAGTACAATGTGGTTAGCCTATGGATATAGTAATAGTGACTAGAAACAGAAGGATGTTTTTTTCTGCAGTGTGCTTGGGATAATCAGTTGCCATATTAGGTACTAAGGAGAAATGTGAAACTCTAATATTATGTTACTGATTGACCATAAGTCTCAAATGATTTTCATGCTATAAATCCTAAAATATAATGATTTTATGCCACTGATTTTCCAAATATATTTTATGTTTTATGAACTTGTAAAAGGAGCAAACCTTAGACCAGTAAAATATAACAAAATTTATTAAGAGCTAGGTTCTAGAACTGGGTGGCGTTGCAGACTGAGTTAGTTCAGAATGGGTTTCCCCAACCCCCACTGTCCTACCAAGTGCATGTCAGATACATAACCAAGGAAAAGGAAGCCACATACAAAGGGAGTGATAGGAGAATCCAGCCAAGAGTCTGCGGTTGGTGTCTGCCTTATCTGGACATGGTCTGATCAATTAGCAGCTTGTGATTTGCTGAAGTGTGGATGCTGTCATTGGATGAAGTTTGGTTGCTAGTTTACCAGGAAATAAACACCTGCTAAGTTACAAGGTGTATGTACATCAAGCTAGGTTCAGTTCAGTATATATGGAGACCGCTTTAGGCTTGCTTAGGCTAATTTAGTTCATTTTTACATATTACACGTTGTCCATGTAATAGACATGCTAAATGTTCTCATAGTCTCATATTCATCTTTCTTAGCCTTCAAAAATGTTTTCTTATTTATCTGAACTTAAATGTCTGCTAATGCATTCAAACATTTAGAATCTAAATAGTAACAAGACTATATAAATGAATTTTTCTTTTTTATCCTCCTGATCACATCATTACGTCTCACATTTGTAATTTATTACGATTTAATCTACCATGGCTATGACTGAGCATGCAATATGTATTCTTCATTCGTGAATCATAGTTGAATTTCCCTGAAGATTAGAATCATAATCTATATTTCATCGAGAACTGTTTAAAGACCTTTAGTTAAAAAGAAACTGAAATGAAAAACCAAAACTTTTAACATACATACACTTGTATGTTAATCATGCTGGCTCTGTCACTAGCATTTCTCAAAGGCTTCACTTTTCAATCTAAGAGTATTTCAGCCACAGAAATGCTTGGGCTTCCAAAGTCATAACCCTTTATGAACTTCGAGGACCATGCTTTTGTTTAGAAATAGGCTCACTACTAAATAAAGATCAGTAGCTATTGGAACAGAAACACATTATGGAATCTCAGCTTTATGTACATAATAAAATGGTTAAGTTTTGAGAACTTGCCTATCAGTCAAGTGTGAAATGGTGGCCCTGGAGGACATAATTGTAGTTATACCATAAATATCACAGAAAGCATAGCTGATGTGGAATCAAATTTTCACTTTTTTGACATCTCATGATGGCCTACCACTGTGGGTAATTGTCATAAAGCAGTTCCTAGAATGATATCTTAAAAAAGGGAACTCACATCAGATTTTCAGGCATTTTACTTGAATGTACAAAAAAAAAAAAAGGTAAGGGTAATTTGATGATAACCATCACTTTTCACATGTATGTTTATCACAAATAGTGTCATATAGAATTGTGGATTTAAGGTTTTAGTGTTTACTTTCTAAAGAGAAGTCATATATTGTTATACACTGTGATGCTCTATGTTTAATATTTGAGCACTGAAAGGAACATTTCATCTAGATATAAGTCATTATGTAAAAGATACTGAAGAATATACTACAGTATATTCTGAGGGCATTGTGATGGCATTTATTTATTTATTTGTTTATTTTTAGTCAAGGACTTGCTTGTCGCTGTCCTGCTGTCTCAGCCTCCCAAGTAGCTAGAACCATAAGTACACACTATCATGCCCAGCTTTTTAGAGCGGGCTGGAAATTGAACCCAGTCCTCCCATTGGCCTCAGTTTGCTCCACTGGGCTATGTTTTCAAGCTATTTGTTATATGCTTTAAAGTTAAATATTAAACTTATTTATATGTTTTATAGATATTTAAAGTACAGTTTATTCTATAATTTGTCTGGTCTTTCTGTATTTCATTCTCTCTCATTTAGTGATTTAATAATTAAATTTAGGCTTATACTTTACTATGATGAGCATGAAATAACATACTGTCTTTGGTTTCTTGTTTAAAAAATACATTTGAGTATTGCAATGTCTGTATGACAAATTATTCAGACTCTTTTAATGAATTACAGAAGAAAAATTACTTACTTTTTATCAGACACAACAATAAGGGTGACTTCCTGATTTTTATTTCACTTAGTGTATTGGTAATCTGCACATATAGATTTATATCAGCTTGTGAAGACCTTACTCTCTTGATATCTAATATTTAAGGTTTTCAAAAAATAGTTTTACTTATCATGTCAATTTCTAGGAAATTCTTGTCCTTTTAAACCAAATCAGATTTAGGAATATAAAAACAAAATCACTGAGCCGAAAAAATGAGTATATGAAGGGTCCATTCTCTAAAGGTATCATATTTCTGATTTACATATTTTGGGTATTTGGAGCCTAGTTCTAATTATGATGAATCCCACATTTCAGAAACTTGCCTGTAAGAATACCAAATGCCATTTTTGCTTCCTATTTAAATAAAAAAGATCAGACTTTAGATCAATTTTTTTACAAGAACACACAAAAGGTTAGTTAAGAATAATTTCCAATACTGTATGATGTATATACAGGTTAATGTATTGGTGATCTAAGATGTACATAATGAAATTAATGTCATATCGTTTAATAATTTTTAATTAAAGAATAAATCAAACCCCTTATCAAGACTAGCTGTAGAACGCGTTTCTGTAATGGTCCTGTCTAGACTCTCTTCCCTGTTTCTCATAGTTGTTCCCCATCAAATACTTATCTTTCTTTTTTTCAATGTAGATTACATATTTAAATAAATCAAAATAAGTGGTTTTTTTGGGGAAGGTCATATTTACATGAATTGTAAGTAATTTTAAACCTGTCTGTGTGGATCTGTTAAAAACATCCACTTTCAGTTCCATGGATGATGAATCCATTCTCTTTTCTTGATTCCTTTTACCAGTTCTACTGTCCTAGAGAGAAACTTAGTCATCTCCCATTTGGACTACTAGAGGTCACATCTGACTTCTTTGCCTTTGACCTTCTCCTAGCTTAAACCTTTTGTTCAGATTTAATTTATATTGTATAATGATCTAAAATATAAATCTGACCTTATCACTTTCTAAGTAAGTAAAATTCAAATGCATTTGCATGATGAAATCCTCCCAACTTGACCTTCACATTCCCTCTGCAACGTTACCGTCTTTCTTCTGTTTGGGGTGTACAGCTTGTACTATGGGTGGTGATGGTATTTCTCTCCACACATGTTTCTTGAGTACTTTCTGTGTTTGCTCATTTGTACTCTCTGCCACTCATTTTCCTGTACTTGAGCAATTCCTATGTATTCTAGGAATAATAATGCAAACATTACCTTGCTAAAAGGATTTCCATGAGCTACAAATATATAATCTTAAGGGGAAGAATGTAGCTTCCCTGCCAAGTACACTGGCTCTCTTTTTTTTTTTTGCTATAGG
>NW_006206250.1:513898-519609 GCF_000334495.1 Tupaia belangeri chinensis | reverse complement strand
GTGGTTGACTATGTGGGAGTCCAGCGACATAGCCATTACGCTAACTGCTGGTCCCAACACTGGCTCTCTTAAGGCGGGGCTTACTCTTATTCATCTAAAGCCCATAAAGGTGTCTGGCACATAACAGGCAACAAATGTTGTTTAACTGAACCAAAGCTCATATTTCCTTTTATCTTTCTCATTGTTAATTTGCAAATTAAACATGTGAAGTACAATGGCAGCTGCAACTGACTCATATATGAAGAAATAAACCCAAAAAACCTTAATTTTTTATTGAAATTTATTAGGTTGCTAATGAATAATGGCCTAGAATATCTAAAATAAACCTATTGCTTACAGTCTCAGGCTGTATTTAAAAATCATATTTAGGGACCAGCAGATAAGTGTACCAGTTACATCACTGGACTCCCACATGACCAACCATGGTTTGAATCCCAGACCTGATGGCTTGCAAATCATGCTAGGCATATGTGCATATGTACCCGAGAGGGCAGGGAGGAGAATGGAGGAGAAGGAATTGTGATGTAGCTATCCCCCCTTGGGGGTGATTTCTCACTTTCTCTCTCACTGTTTCTGTCTTCCTCTTTTCATACATGCTCCAAGGCAAAACCCTCTAAAAATAAAAATTTAAATAAATAAATAAAAGGCATACATACGGAATGCCAAGTTAGCAGATTTAGACTTAACACACAAAATACTTTGTGTATGTTCTAACGAATCTGGTATTTCAAGCCTTTTTTGAATTTTCATCATAACATTCTCACAGGGGATTTCATCTTTACTTTAAACTTTCTAGGTTCTACACTAAATAGGACAGAGGATACAGGAAGGAAAACAATTTGGACTATCTTAGAGAACACAATGTAAAACAGATAAGTTGGGGTTCTGGCAAAACTGCCTATTGTCCTGTCTGTTTTTCTTCATTATATTCAATTGTAGAGTTTTCTGCATTCAAAATATACAACATCTACTCATTCCTCTCTTGCACCTCTGGCACAAATGAAAATATATAATCAAATGATTAAACCATTAGAGAAGAAGGGAATATATTGCAATTTCAAGTGAAAAGAAAGTTTCCCCAGGATGTTTGTATTGAAGGGCAGCTTACATTCGGCGTCATTGTTCATCTGCCTGAGAAGAGTGATTTGGAGAGAAATTAGTATCTTTTCAATACATGGTATGTACCAAGAACTACTGGCTTTTGTATGTATTATTTCTTTTTAAAATTTTTTTATTTCATGAGTGTGAAAGGCAAAAAGATAAGTACCCCCAGCAGGGTCTCACCCTCTGATCCACACCGCAGCTTTCCCTGTCAGCTAGGATCATGGGCAAGTGCTTCTGGGCTTACAGGTTCACAGAGGACTTCAACTCATGATTTTCTGTATGGATCCAATGTCACTCAAGCAGCATGTTACTGCTGTACCACCGAGACAGCCAGGTTTTTGTTTTCCTTTTCCAATTCTAGCAAGTTAAATGATATTGTGTTATTTACTAAAGACACACACACACACACACACACACACACACACACAGAGAGAGACACAAATATATATATAGAGAGAGAGGGAGAGAAAGGAGACAGAAAGTGAGAAATCACCCCCCAGGGGGGATGGCCACACCGCAATCCCTTCTCCTCCATTCTCCTCTTGGGATCTTGGGCACGCACACACATGCGCCCGGCGTGAGTTTAAGCCACCGGGTCCGGGACATGAATCACGGTCGAGTACATGGGAGTCCAGCGACATAACCATGACGCTAACTGCTGGTCCCGTGGTTTTTATTTTTAAAATAGTTTATCATAATTTTTATTTTGGGCATATTTTCATTCAATTAAAGCATTTTGTCTATTTACATTTAATTTAATTAATAATAATTGAGGTTCAAATCTATCTTGTTACTTTTTACAACTACCTGTCTCTTGGGGGTTTTGTTCAGTGACTGAGAAATCATGCCCCAGGGGGGATGGCCACACTGCAGTCCCTTCTCCCCTATTCACCTCTTGAGATTTTGGGCATGCACACACACACACCTGATGTGTTTTCTAAGTTGCCATCTCTTGGACTTGAACCACACACTTGTTATGTGGAATCCAGCTGCCTTAACCACCACACCACATGGCTGACTTATATTTTTTTAATTTTCTATTTATTAGTTTGTTAGTATTAATTACTATAAAAAATTCTTTTAGTGGTTCCCCAGGGAATCATAGCATCATTTAAGTTATTTGAATCTACTTCCATTAAACATACAGTAACTTTCAGACTCTACACTAGAATTTACACTAATTTAACTGTTTACCTCCCTCTTTATTTTAATCATACTTATATTTTGATCCATATAATGTTTATCAGTATTTTTAATTAGGTTTTGTTTAGGTTTATCTACAATTTAACTTTTCTGATGTTCTCCTTTTCCTCCTGTCTTCTGCTTCTTCTCACATTATTTTTTTCTATGATTTTGTTACTCTAAAAATAAAAAGTATCTTGGTTTTGTTTGTTCTTCTTTTTGAAATATTTTCTTCTGACACTTCAGATAATATTTAATGAGATGATGTCTTTGGCTTCTATTATTCATGTTATGAAATCAGTACCTTTTTTTTTTTTTTTTTGCCATGGGGTGCAGTGCATTCACCAAATAGGAGATCAAGACAAAGAGAAGGAAAGTGAAAAATCAGCCGGCAGGGCGTGAGAGTTGGCCACACTGCAATCCCTTCTCCTCATTCTCTTGGGATTTTGGGCAATCACACAAATGACCCAGCATGATTTTTTAAGCCGACTGGGTCCAGACTTGAAGCACTGTCAGGCATGTGGAAATCCAGACACTGTAACCACCACACCACCTACTGGCTCCAAATCAATACATTTTTAAGTTTTTCTTAATTTTCTTTTCTTCTGGATCTTGGCCCTTCACATTATGGCTGCTTTGATTATTCTTAGAAGCTTTCACAAATCTGGTTTGTGCTAGTTTTTATAATTATCTAGCTTTCATGTTTCTGAAACTTTTTTTTTCTTGCAGAAATATTATTCCAAGAAGTAATTTTTGTACTGGGAATGAACATCCAATGACAGAACCTTAAAATGTACATGATTTTTTTTTTAGAATTACTTATTTAATTTTATTATTACTATTATTTAATTTGACCAGAGAGAGATAGAGACAGAGAGAGAAAGAAAATGAGAAAATAAGCCACAAGGTCCGGAACTTGAAACGTGTCAGCCATGTGGGAGTACAACGCCTTAGCCACCACACCACCTGATGGTCCAATGTACATGATTTTTTTAAATGTTCATTTTTCTAATGTCTACTTTTGTATTCATTCCTAATGGATTTTGTGAACATAGCTATTCAATACAAACAGAGTCAAATAAAGTAATACAAAAGTAGAAAATGTAATTCAGTTTTTGGAAATATACTTTTTTTAAAAGTAAACATTTTAAAAGTCACTGATGAGCAAATATGATACTGATCTATTCTGTGTATTTTATATTGTTTTACAAATGCTTTTGAGTATTTAGTTTAAATTTCAAACAAGTAAGCCATTTTATAAACTTACTAATCCATGATGCAATAGCATTCATAACTGCTCTGGAACAGAATAATCTAACATGAAGGAGTAGAGCAAATTATTTTATTGTGGATGTCAAAAAGTCATGAAGCCTTTTGCACAGAAAAAATATGTCATGATTTTTCTAACAACCCAATAATATATGATTCAGAAATCAGAACAGTCTTCCTGTCCCACAGCAAAAATGAATAATGTTTAATACAAAGATGAGTATTAGGGTGTTAACTTAGTTATAAAATTATTCTTTCAATTTAGCCCAATTCAGCAGAAGTTTTATGTGTTTCCCCAATGTATTTTATTTTTTTAAAAATTACTTCTTGTCTCTAACTCTTGTTCTTTGCCTTTTTTCCCCATAAATTCATAACTTTGATTCTAAGTTACCATGGATTATAAGATCTATCATTAATTTACTATCAATTTTCAAGGGGAAAAATGAGGACTATTTTGTTTTCAATCCTACAATAATTATAAGGCACATCTTAGAAATATTAAAATGTGAAATAAACCTTCAGTTATGAAATTGAGAAGTTACGGAATATAGTGGTGCCCACTAAATCCTGGTTACCACACTAAGCAGTAAAGACAGGCAAATGGATGAGCCATACTTCCTGGGTTGAAAGAGTCCAGAATACATGTTTGGCATTAGCAGTACAAACCCTTAGTTATAAAAGGGTGGTAAGTTTACTTACAGGAATATGAAGTAGTGTGTGTAAGTGGTATTTTGGGGGTATTTTAGGTAGTTTCTTAGGGCCAATGTTTCAAAGAAACCTGGTAGAAGGTGAGGCCATTAGTCATAGCCTGATAATGAAGGGTCATGCATTTTACATAGAGAAACTTAGGGATGTCTTCAATTAGAAATTATATCCTCAGATACGCACTTCAAAACTAAAAGGTGGGGAACCAGCAGTTAGCATAATGGCTATGTCGCTGGACTCCTATGTAGTCGACCGCGGTTCAAGTCCCGGACCCGGTGGCTTAAACTCACACCAGATGTGTGTGCATGCATGCCCAAGATCCTGAGAGGAGAATGGAGGAGAAGGGATTGCAGCGTGGCCATCCCTCCTGGGGGGTGATTTCTCACTTTCTCTCTCTCTGTCTGTCTCTGTCTCTCTGGAGAGCGCATGCACCCTATAGCAAAAACCTCTCTTAAAAACAAACAAACAAACAAACAAAACCCTAAAAGGTGGCAGTATAGAAGATGGGTTAGATGAAATCATTCTGTTTTGTGGATAAAATAATACAGAAGATTCTTGGTGGTTTGAACTAAGATGGTAGCAATGAAGAAACATGAGGGACAATGTTTTTTAAAATTATTTTTTGTTTAACTTTATTTATTATCATTATTATTTTCCGTTTGATCAGAGAGAGACAGAGAGAGAGCAGGAAAGTGAGAAAGCAAGCAGCGAGGTCCAGGATTCAAACCATAGCTGCTCATGTGGGAGTCCAGCAGCTGTAAGCACCAAGCTACCTGCCAACCCCAGACAATGATTTTTAAAGAAATTTAGTAAATTTAAATAGATCCTGGTGACTTGGAGTTATGAGATATAAATGGACAAATGGAAACTTCTCATATTTCTAATTTGTGGCATTATGATTCTATATTGGGTCGCTTTGAGCCCGACCAGCTTTTATAAGGTAATGCAAAAAAAGAGTTTATTGTTAATTACGTTGAGTTTGAGGTGCGCGTGGGTATGTTGGAGAAGCAATTAAACAGTTATGATCCTAAGGAGTTAACCTATACTATAGAAAGAAATAAGAAATACATAAGCAGATAATTTTCAAAATTATGATAATGAATAAAATTGTAAAGAAAAAGTGTGTATATGCCTTTCTGAACACTAAACCTAGGATAAGATTAGAAGCTACCTTTTTATACATTTATCTACTCATACTGTCATGAAATACATCTGCTGGTGACATTCAGAGGTCTGCTTTAAAAATGCCTATTATATCTTTAGTGCTACTTAAAATGCTACCCTTTCAGCTTCTTTTGAAAGCCCTTTTCATTTTGACAGTTTTTTTTTCTTTTTCCGCTATAGGGCGTGTGTGCTCACCAGACAGACAGAGAGAGACAGAGAGACAGAAAGCGAGAAATCACCCCCCAGAGGGGATGGTCACGCCGCAATCCCTTCTCCTCCATTCTCCT
>NW_006206250.1:476755-513825 GCF_000334495.1 Tupaia belangeri chinensis | reverse complement strand
GTGGGAGTCCAGCGACATAGCCATTACGCTAACTGCTGGTTCCCTCATTTTGACAGTTTTGACAGAACCATGAACATGAAATAAACTCTCCAAAAAACTAAGAGAGGTAATAATGATTATGATTAAATTAAAATTAAACAAATGCTTATCTCTCTACATACATACATATATACATGAAGCAAAACTTATCACCTTCAATATGTTTCCAGAGCTCAACATATATCACTATTGAGGTATATTAATTTAACTTTTATATTTGGAGGAAGTCATAGTGAAAACTACAAGAAAACAGAAATGGAGAGCTTTTTCTACTCTGAAGAGGTCCACAATGACACTTTCATATTAGGTTCCATAAAGGAATCCCTTTTAGTGATTATAACTAAGAGTGATATTTAGATATTATTCACTATTTGCATGTAATGCTGATTCTTTCTATGTTTAAGTACATACAAGGCATCATTCTACCATATGTCATGGTAAAAAGTGCCACAAGATTCATCTCCCCATGTACATTCATTTCTATTATACAACTAAGGATTTTAATTTAATTTCTATTTTGAATTAACTACATTACTCAACAGAATATGATTCTGGTACTTACATTGCCAACTTTGAGTGTGGTATTGGATGAGGTGGGTCAAACTATGGCAAATATGATAACCTAGATTTACTAACCTGTTCCTTCCTAATATTTAGCTCAGTTATAAAACGAAACTTTTAAAGGAAACATTTTCTATATATTAGGTCATTGGAAAAGACATGATGTATTTTTCTATGCAAAAATGCATCATGATTTTTCCAATGACCCAGTATTTATCTTAGCAAATTATTGGTCAAATACCATTACTATTGCTTTTAAAGTATACTTATTTCTTCTGAGAGAGCGAGAGGCAGAGAGACTGCATTCCCAACAGGGCCTTCATGCTATGAGTCATATCAGCCTCAGCCAGCCCGAATTATGGACACATGTGCATGCCCAACACACCCACAGAGGTCCCAAAAGTGAACATAGGACCTTTCCAGTGTGAGTCTAGTTACATTACCACTGCACCACCAATTGGCCTATCTATTTATTTTTAAAGTCATTTTTGAAGTTCTCACCTTTATATTTTCCATTTTCTGGCTATTTTTATGTAGCTCAGATTTGTCTGAGGCATAAAATGATCAGTTACAAAACTCTCATTTTCACTGAAAGGAAGATCTGAATAATGTATTAAGAATTAAAAGTTTATTTCATATGTATAGAGAAAAATTAATATGTTCCAGGGAAGTTCTTGAGAAATCATGGTCATTTAATACACTGGGAGAAACCAAATGATTTATACTTCTTCTAATGGTTCATCAAAATACTCTCAATATGTCCCCTCTTTGACTTTAAAAACTAGAGCTTATATTTATTTGCCTATAAAATCTAATTCATTAATGGCATTAATTTATTAAAAATGTTTCCAAAACAGCTCAGACGTTCTAAAAAGTTTTGCATTTCTTATGAACAGAATTTCCCCCAATGTGTATAGCTAGTATCTTTTCAATAACATTTGATTCTTGGTTATTATTAGTTTTCAAATCGAGAATTGCCAGTATTAAGCTACCGGCATTTGTGATTTGGAGACTAAGAAAAAACATTTGTTTCTAGGATTAGATTTTTCTTTTTTTTTTAATGTGGAAAATATGACAGATTTCATGCCTGAGACTTTTGAATAAAAACCGTTATTATTAGTTTTCAAATCGAGAATTGCCAGTATTAAGCTACCGGCATTTGTGATTTGGAGACTAAGAGAAAACATTTGTTTCTAGGAATAGATTTTTCTTTTTTTTTAGTGTGGAAAATATGACAGATTTCTTGCCTGAGACTTTTGGATAAAAACCTCTGCCTGGAGGTATTTGACAAGATGCATCTAATTCATTATTATTTAACATTGATCTTGTATTTTTTGGTAAAAATATACATCCTAGATAAATAAATAACAGAACATTAAATTTTGGTAGAACATGGAGGTAAATGACAAATATAGTAATTTTTAAATTTAGGCCTAGAACTCAGTGAGAATAATTAGGAACTTACACTGTCAAGTGAAAACTAAAATAAAGTTTTTTCTGTTCAACACCTTGTCAGCCACAGCTGTACTCTTTCATGCTTGCTTTTGACTATACCAAATGCTCTCTAGTTTCTTAGAACAAGATATGACCACCTCCACAAATTATGTCAGTTTTATAGTTAAATGTTATTCTCATGAAGCACAGGCTACTAGGCTTCAAAAATAAGCCATGAATTTTTAAAATTAAGAATTTAAAAATCAATCTGATATCCACTCCACCTATAATATTGTGCATCTAAAACAAATAGCAGATGGCATGTGGGGAGGGTAGGAGTGTAGAATGAATCTGAAATAAAAATTCATGGAATTTCTTTGACTAAATCATATTATCTGCACATTAAATTATTTACAATATGAATACAATGGCCCTTTTTAAACTGAGAATTACATTTTTCAATATTGCCTGCATTTTGTTTATTAAAGGTTATTTGTCTGGTATTGAAAAAAAGTTTTTAAAAACTTGTCAGATCACCAAATGTTTTCTCTCCATTCCCTTTATTTTTCCCATTTAGTTTGGTCCCCATTCTTCCTTTTTCACTGTCTCCTTACCTAACACACTCAGAGACACTGTGAAGAATACAGATCCATATTTACTATTTGCTGATCAAGTGTCTATATTTAGTTGGGGATTGTTTCAGGTAAAGATACTGAGAATATTTTCTCAAACTAGTGCCACCAAAAAAGCAAGATGGCAGCACTGCCAAAAGCCGTATGGACATTTTCAGAAGAGCTGTCTGTGATAGCAATAATAAGCAGTGCACAAAGTAGCTTTATTTTCAACTTGGACAGCGAAGAGTTTCTTAGGGGGTTTTATATACAAAAGCAAGGAGTACCTCCTATCTCATACCATGTCTATAAAATGGTGGGTGTCCAAGTGAGTTTGACTCTTGATATTATTGGCCTACCGTCCTCTAAAAAACATGAAAAAACATAAAAATGATTTCAGAGCCTTTGATTAATGAGCTGCTCTCCCCTTAAAATAGGAGATAGATTCTCTTACATCAGCTATCCTTGAGTGGTCAACATCAAGTTGGTATTTGCATGGTTATTAGATTCTTTTATTATTTTAAAATTGGGTTTAAAATTTCTCTAACATATTGGTGTTAATGCCTTGCATTGCCATCAGTGCAGCACAGCAGTAATGCAATGCTCTGTGGTGTTGAGGCTGCATGAGTGGGTCCCAGGTTCACATAAAGAAGTCCACCTGTGCATGCTGAGCACATCCTGGCTAGTTGAGGCTGGGGAAGACACTGGGCAACAGGGATCCTGTTGAGAATGACTTTTTGTCTGTCTCATGGATGAAATAGATATAATTTTTAAAAATGTTTTGCATTAAATGTCTTCTTTTTGAATTCTCTATAGATTGACTTCTTAGACATATTTGAAAACTACTTTTTCTGTTATAGAGCAGAATTTCCACACAACAAACTTACCACTGAAGAAATATAGTTATTTAATAAGTTGTTTTTGTTTTTAATTTTTTGTTGTTTTGTTTTGTTTTGTTTTTCTTTTTCGTTTTCTTTGCTATAAAGTGTGTGTTTACTAGGAGGAGAGAGTGAGAGAGAGAGGAAAAGGTAAAATCATTCCCCAAAGATTATGGCCACATTGCAATTGTTTCTTCTCTCAAGATTTTGGGTGCGTGTGCACACAAACCTAACAAGAAAATGAAGATAAACATCCAGATGGTAGCATAGCAATACAACGTGGTGCTCCATGAGGCATCACATAAGAAGGCTCCTGGTTCAAGCCAGGAGACCTCCCTGAGTATGTCAGGTGCATATCTGCCCATGATCTGGGGCTGGGTGAAGGCTGCAGGTGGATCATGTTATCAAGATCACATTGGGGGGGACCAGCAGTTAGCGTAATGGCTATGTCGCTGGACTCCCACGTAGTAGACCGCAGTTCGAGTCCCGGATCTGGTGGCTTAAACTCACGCCGGGCACGTGTGCATGCGTGCCTAAGATCCCAAGAGGAGAATGGAAGAGAAGGGATTGCAGCGTGGCCATCCCCCAGGGAGGTGATTTCTCGCTTTCTATCTCTCTGTCTGTCTCTGTCTGTCTGGCGAGCGCACGCGCCCTATAGCGAAAACCTCTCCAAAAGATCACATTGGTGTTCTGTCTCTCTCTTGCTCATGAAATAAATATTTAAAAAAAACGAGGGTAGGAATGAGATAGAAGTTAAGAACTTGATAATCTATACCTCTGTTTTGCTTTAATATTTGATGTTCAGTTTTCATCATCACCATTCTTAAGCAGCCCTCCTAATGAAAACAGGCAAGGGTCCATGAAAATGGATAGGTAGTATGCTGGATGGCTTCTTGTGCACAGAGGCTGTCTTAATTATAATATCAAATAGTTATTAGGACGCGTAACTGAATTATCTTGAGAATAGGGTTGAAAACTTAGCTCTGGTATGTTTTCCATTGAATAGTTCTTTTATCTTGTCTCTTAGATCCAAATTATTTATTTTGAGCAGCCCTTTGGGGAATCTGGGGCAAAGAGTAACCAGAATAACAACTATTCCTGTTTTCATTTTGTCTTTCATAAATTTCAAGGTAGTTTGTGTTACTAATACAGTATACAAGTTGGGAAAATGAATACTAATGCCAAAAGAGAAGACTAAATTATTATTTACTATTATCATTCTTTGTGGCTAATCTGCCTTGTGAAAAGTTGGTGTGCTATTTTGTTGAGTCCACTGATTTTATAAAGTTTTTTATATTAATATGGTAAATGATAGTATAATATATTCATTATGTTAGTGGACTTACTACAAATTGTGAGTATATATTAAAATACAGTAATATTGAGAGAAATAAGATAATACTAAACTAATAATTAATGGAAGTATACTTCATTAGCTTAATTGCTAAATATGTAAAAGTTACAGTTAATTACTTGGTAATACAGTGTAAATTTAATATAATTTAAAATAATATGGGGGATAAATTCAAATGTATACAATTAATTAAAAATTTTAGTTACCTGTTAGAAATGAACATTTAGTCACACAATTTTGTTTTCCATTACTTTTCATCAATAGATTTTTTTCAGAAGATAATTATTTACAGTAGCTAACCATTAAATTTGTGGATCATTTCAATAACTAATAAAATTTTCTTTGTATTCATTACTCTTGGTTAAAATAATCTGCTGGCAAATACAGAGTATGGAAATGCATGTATAAAATTGAAATCAGAAGTCTATATTTTCATAGGAAATGGAAAGTTCAATTTCTATATATACTTTTGAAGTTATCAATCAATAGAGTTCTTTACAGCATTCTCAATTGCTATGGACTTCTATCGGCCTCAGGTTTAACTCTATAAAAGATAAATAATTACCACATGTATTAAATGCTTTTCTCTGTGTTAGTTTTAATGATAATGACTTTCATTTCTGTACTTATTCATTCATAGAGAAAATTTTAAATTAAATAAGCTTTCATCATGAACCCAACATTGGAAAGGACTGGTAACCTACAGGCTCGAAGGCTAAGCACAGAACCACACACTTGTAGATTATTTCTTTTCTTTTTCTTTTTTTAAGAATGACTTTATTTAACTTAATTTACTTACTTACTTACTTTTTAATTTGACTAGAGAGGGACAGAGCAAGAGAGTGAGAAAGTAATGGGTGGAGGGATGAGAAAGCAAGCTGCCAGGTCCAGGACTCAAACTGTGGTCAGCCAAGTGGGAGTCTAACACCCTTAACCACCATGCTACCTGCTGGTCTCAGATTACAACTTTTCTGTCTTTAGCACCACATATTCTTGTACATATTTCCAGACTAACTGTTTTTTGTCCAAACTCCAGACTCATTTATATAATGGCCTATCTGACATCTACACTTGGATATCTTACAGATAACTCAAATTCAAACAGGTTCAAAACAAATGTTTACCATTATCTTTTAAAACCTGTTTTTACTGCTTTCCCATTTTCACTGATGGTAAATCCTACTGCTCATGTTAAAATCCTTGGGGAAGTGTTCGACCCTTGACCCTCCTCTTTTTCTCATATCCTTTCATCCACTCAATGAAATCTAAACATTTACCTTCAAATTATATCCAGAATCTGATCTCCACACTGTCTACCACCATTTATATCACCCTGGTCTCAGCCATCTCCATCTCAACAGTAGAGAATATAATTTTATTAGCCTTCTGCCCAGTACCTTCCACTCTCTCCTAGCTCATGCAGAGTAATTGCCAAGGTCCCCAAAATGGCTAAGAGGCTGCAAATAATCTTCGCTCATAACTCTCCTAGCTTGTCTTCTATTGTCTTTTTCACATACTCAGCTCTAGCAACCTCAAATAGTCTACGTAAGACTGCTGGACCTGGGTGGACTGTCTCAGATACTCTTTCATCAAATACACACACACACACACACACACACACACACACACACACACACACATACCTCCCACCTCCTGTATATTTCTGTTCAACTTTCATCTTTACTATAAAGCCTGTCCTCCTGCTATGGCCACTCTGTATAGTATTTTATCTTGCCATCTTCTTGGTATTCTAGCACTTTACTCCTCACCCTTAACTTGCTCTACCATTTATTTATGTCATGGCACTCTTGTCACAGAAAAGAAAAGGAAACAAAAAAGAATATTTGAATGATTCTTTTCTTCTCTCTCTCTCTCTTTTTGCATTTTAATTTGCAGCAATTCTCACATTCAGACTCTTCAGAAAGCAAAGTCAGTGATAATTTGAGAATTTTTAGTTGATGTGGATAAAAAGTCAATTACAAGGGTTTCCTAAGTTGTTTTAGGCAGTTTCTGGAGTAGGGTAATAGGCTGAATCCCACATTGTTTCCTCCTATAAAACATTATCTCAGCCTACCTACTTTTTCAGAAACTCAATTAAAATGTCTCTTTCTTACACTGTAATGGTAGGAGATGGACAAGTGAAAAGGAAGTAGACAATTCTTTTATCATAAAAAATTAAGTGAAGGACCAGCTGGTAGCATGGTGGTTAAGGTGGCTGGATTCGACATGGCTGACTGCATGGTTCATGTTCTGACCCAGCAGTTTGAAAAACCATGATGCGCACATGTGTGTGCATGTCCAAAATCCTGAAAGGAGAGAAAAGTAGAAGAGAAGGGATTGTGGCATGACCATTTCATGTGGGAAGTGCTTTCTCTCTCTCTCTCCCCCGCCACATCTACCTTGTCCTCTCATCTTTCTTTGGTGAGTGCGCACATCTTCTTGCAAATTAAAAAAATATAAGAAGATTGGAGGAGAATAGCTATTCCCAGGATTCTGGGGATTTTAATTTTAATTGGGTAGGGGATTCGGGGGAGGGCTATCAGGGAAACCCATTGAGAAGGTCACATTTTTAAAATGACTTGAAAAATGTAAGGGAATAGGCCATATAGCTACTGGATTTTTGCATTCCGGGTTGAGAAACACCAAGTAAAAGGCATGAATAAGGTGGAAAAGAGTCTGGTGAATGGTGAGTTAGGCTGACCAGAGCTGAGTGAGTTATAGTGAGCTATAACAGTAACAGATGTTAGCATGGTTTGCTGTGATAGGCTTGTCTTGCTGGATTGTGAACACATAGAAAATAGATAAAGTCCTGCCTATACAAAGCAGAGTTTCTACCTCCCAGTGTATAACAGGTACTAGGTAAATGCCCTTTTCCTATATATTTTAAATATTGACTTAAGCTCTTTGTATACATTCCTTTTCTGTCTGAAAATTTAAAACTCAAGACAGCATTTGCATAAATAAGCTTTTAACAGACACATATTTTCTCAGCTATTGAAATATCCTCCTTGCAACCATAATTTCTCCCATGTTATGTTTACTCAATTCAAATGCAAAATAAGTTGATATACCTTTGTGTAAATACTAATAGGATTTTAATTCTTGAAGGAATTTTAATTTCTTGAAGGAAGTCTCTGGATATCATCATTTTGATTAATATTTGTAACTATTTTTCATAGACTTAAATAGAATAAAATTTCTCTTAAAATTCATATAATTTGCATGTTTATGCTTTTTTATTACCAATAATCAATAATCACCTGTCTGTAAAAAGCAATTTTTACACAAGTATACCAGAAAGCATTCTTGTTAAAATAAATTTGAAGGCAATGTTTGTCTAGAGTTTTTCACTTCGTAAGTTTAGCTATTTGGGGATATTTAGATTTATTTTTGTTTCAACAAAATAAAGTCAATTTAATAGAGAAGAAAGTTATCCTCTTTATTAGAACATTGTAACTATCTTCAAAGAAATTTTTTAAAATTGTATTATTTTTATTGATATGTACACTAGGAGACAATCATTTAATAGCAAGATGGTCATTTTAAGAAAATAAATATGATGGATCCCCATGAGTCAACATTCCTAAGTTGGTTTACTCACATTTTTATAGATACTTTCTTCTAAAAATCTTTGATATAAGAAAAATTATCTTAATCTCAGTGACCTTGTGGGTGAAATCAATCAGATTGTTAAGAAAGGGTATGGCTGCCTTTATATTTTATGTGGATCTATTTTTAAATGACAATATGCACAGTTTATCTTTCAGATCCATTTGTGTTCACAGACTCGTAAATGACCCTCATGGTTATTTGTAATAGATGCTCATAATTTGTATTCTACTTTTGATTAATGATTTTTGTTTGTGATAAAATTTACAGTGCTATCATGTATACATTCATCACATTCACAGCTTGATTAGTGTATTTGTCCTCAGGAACTAAGAATGGACCACTTAATAACAATAATTAGGAACAACAGCTCCTTCTTGCTTCCTAAATTAGACAGAATCTAGGACCAAATCTGAATATAACTATAATCACTTTTCCTTTTGTATGACCTCCAAGATTTTAAACTCCTCCAAGATTTTAAAATCTAGGCCCATGTGTTTCTGGTTTTCCCATCTAACCCCCACATTTTACTCTTTACCCCATAAAATCTTGGAAGATATTTTTGCCAGAAAAATAAATATTGTTTTTCATTCTAGATTTTAGGAATTCAAAATGGGCTGAGGTAACAGAAAATTCCAGAAGAATGCATTTTGAATATAATCATAAGTTGTATTGAGTGACGCATATAAAGTATAGTATAAATTAGAAAGCACTGTTCTGAGCAAAGATAAATATTATTTCATGACATTTATAAAATAAACATTCTATAATTATTTATTTTTTATTGGAAAATATATCTAGTAATGAAAGCTTGTATATATAAATTATTCTAAAATATAATCCAATTCTAGAATAAAACATTTTGACTGTCCAAAAATTGGGATTCCAAATACAAGGCAGTGTAAATTTTATCTAAAGCAAGTATTACGGCTTTTTTTTTTAAGGGAGAGATTTTTTATTATCGGACAAATACGCTCACCACAGACACAGAGAAAAACAGAAAAACAAAAAGCAAGAAATAACTCCCCCTAGGGGATGGTTATGCTGCAATCCTTTCTCCTCCGTTCTCCCCTTGGGATCTTGGGTATGCATGCACATCCAATCAGTGTGAGTTTTAAGCCAGCAGATCTGGGACTCAAACCACAGTCAACTACTTGGGAGCCCAGCAATGTAACCATATGCCATATGCTAAAAACTTCAAGGCATTTTTTTTTTTTTTTTTTTAATGAATTACACTTGGGAACCGGCAGTTAGCGTAATAGTTATGTTGCTGGACTCCCACGTAGTCAACCGCGGTTCATGTCCAGGACCCGGTGGCTTAAAACTCACGCCGGGCACGTGTGCGTGCGTGCCCAAGATCCCGAGAGGAGAATGGAAGAGAAGGGATTGCGGCATGACCATCCCCCCTGGGGGGTGATTTCTCGCTTTCTGTCTCTATGTCTCTCTCTGTCTGGCGAGCATGCGCCCTATAGCGAAAATCTCTCCAAAAAAAAAAAAAAGATGAATTACATTTGAAATAATGTAACCTGAGAAACCTTGAAAACTAGGAAAGAAGATTGACTATATAGAAGTTCACTGCACATTTTCGAATAGGGAAAAGATCAATTGAAGTTGGTAAAGCATATTAATTGATGGCTAGTTGAGTGAAAATTTAAAGAGAACAAGGCTGGCCCTGTATCCTGGTGGTTAAGGGAGCTGGATCTCACATGGCCGATCATAGTTTTAATCCCAGCCCCAGCGGCTTAAGAAACACACCAGCAGTATGTGCCTGTGTGCCCCAAATTAAAATACACTTTAATTTTTTTTTTGGGGGGGAGAGATTTTTCGCTATAGGGCGCGTGCGTTCGCCAGACAGACAGAGAGAGACATAGAGACAGAAAGCGAGAAATCACCCCCCAAGGGGGATGGTCATGCCGCAATCCCTTCTCTTCCATTCTCCTCTCGGGATCTTGGGCACACACGCACACGTGCCTGAAGTGAGTTTTAAGCCACCGGGTCCGAGATGCGAACCGCGGTTGACTACGTGGGAGTCCAGTGACATAGCCATTATGCTAACTGCTGGTTCCCAAAATACAGTTTAATTTCTTAAGCTTGAGATAATGGAAGTCAACTTGAATGAGATGGACCAACACTCAGGATTAAATTTTGAATATCACAAACATTAAATTAGGAATGTTTTATAGGAACTTAGATGTTTAGGATGAGAGTTTAAATATGAATATCATAAAATATTGTATTTCATGACAATACTTTAACTTTCTAAATTAAACTAATTCTCAAAATGGCATTAAATACCATTTTAAAGATTATTTAAGTTTTTTTAAAGCTAAGTTAAGTACTTATGCTGTGTACCCTCTACTGTTTTGCATACAATCAAGCTAAAAAACTACACAGACTCCAAGACTCTTAACATTTAACCTGAACCTTTGAATTTTATTCTTTTCATGGCTTCTCAGAGGTAGAATGAATGACTTAAGTATCAACTGAGTAAAGAACACATGCTAACTTATAAGAAACATTTGCTCTGTAAAGGAAAATTACAAGGACAGTCAATTCTCCAATGAGGAACTATTTCTTCCCACATAGGTTAAATAACAGCAATAGTAAATGCTAATTGAGTTTATTTTTTTTAATAGTTTGAATTGTTTTAATAGTTTGATTTCCCTGAAGTCTTTTCGTTTTGTTTTTATCTTTCATAAGCAGTGTCTTTTTCATGAAGTGGTGATGTGGAATATTAAATAAATATTTTACTACTAAGCTATAAGATTCATAAAGTAACATCAATTTCACTCATCATTATGTCAGTCCCTAAAATGGGCCTGACACTTGGTGGATCGGACTTACAGCTTAGCTCTGCTACAGTGATCTGTGTGACTGTAGGAAAGCAATTCATATTCTGACTCAGTTTCCTCAGGTTATGAAATACAGGTAATAACACAGAAATTCTTACCTAACAGTTGCCTTAATGTGAAATCTCTTCAAAATCCAAACCCTTAAATAAATGTACATCCTAGTATTATCTTATAATAACTTTATAAGATAAATGACAAATTGATGATTGCCTTCAGTTATAAGAAGGAATATTATACAAGACTATAATACATTTCTCTGGTATCTGCTATTGCAAGGTAACTTTAAATTTCAATGTTAAATATTTGATGTTTTCATGTCAAATTATTCTCTTTATTTGTATGTTTTTAAAGATACAAGATGCAATGTTTGTTATTTGTTCTTACATAATTATGTCATTTATTGAAGTTAGTATTAATCTGTCCAAGTCCCTTGTTTTTTCGGATCACACAGATAAGCTTAATGAGAAAAATGTATGTATTACACACCTATACACACATGCACCCATACACACAATGCTCATGGAAGAATCTGACCACTTTTAAAAGGTGTGGTCATTTTAGAATCTGAAAATTAATCGACTAACTCAAACTTAGGCAATTATTTTTACATGAACTCTAGCATGTCACTTGGATCTTTTTAAAACAAATACTTGTTAAACATGTGATTGATGCCAGGTTTTTTCAAATGTATAGTCTTTTTTAATTGGAGTGACCATATGGCCTACTTTCTTTTTAGTCTTAGTTTATCCAGAACCCTCCCAATTATTGTTGTGCTGGTTTTCCTATTAACAGCACACTCTTTTGTTCTTAAAAGTGCTGTAGATTGGAAGTTCTTTTTTTGCCACCTATATTTCATACTTATAGGAACTCTAAGGAAGATATCTATGTAAGAAAAACAAGAAAAACAAAACAAGCAAACAAACAAAAACACACACACAAAAAGCTGAGCTTCATAAATGGTAGTTGCTGGTTAAATCCACAAACCTAGTAAGTGACTGACCTAGAATTTTAAACCAGGTTTTTCAGTTTCCATTCCCACTTTTCTCTCACTTTTCCAATGCCTAGTCTAGTCTATATTCAGCAGAATTTTATTATATTTGAAAGAAAGCTAAGACAACTTGATTGGTATTCTCTGTAATTTGCAAACATTGTGATTAATAATTGAAGTTTAGCTTCCATTCCCTCAGCATGAACATTCTTCTCTGTCTCTTTCCTGTATTTTGACTTTCTTATAAATGTGCCTGTGCATTTACACATATCTTTTGTTAAGAATTATTTTATTTAACTTTATTTATTTATTTTATTTGACAGAATGAGAGAGAGAGATAGAAAGAAAGAGGAGGTAAAGAGAGAAAGCAGGCCACTAGGTCTGGGACTTGATCTACAGTCAGCAATGTGGGAGTCCAGTGCCCTTAATCACCATGCCACTTGCTGGCCCCTATCACATCTTTATAAAAATATGTGTAAATAAGTCATAGTTACGGTTGTCTAGGTTCCTTCTTCTGTTTTGTATTGGTACAGAGGGCACATAAATGATTTTCTTAACTATACTATAATGACAGGATTACAATGATGACCAGTAAATAAAAAACATTATTTTTCTACAAATATACATATGCATGACACCCATTAGTTAAGACTCTTATTCTCACTTTAGTAGCCACAAGAAGAGAACTGAATTTGATAGTAGTGATTTTCCCCCTTGTTTATATTCATAGTACAGTGTGTTTCTACATGAGAGAAAAAGAGAGGGACACAGAGAGAAATACTTCCCACAGGATATGGTCATACCATAAACCCATTCCTCCAGTCCTCCATCACCATTGGATCCTGGGCACTCATGCACATGCCTGGCATTTTAGAGGCAGACTACACTGGGGATTCAAATTTCCGTCACCATGGTGTCCAGCTTCTCTTGTGCAATGCAATTATCACTGCACTGTGGAGTCAGCCCCTGATGGTAATGATTTTTCTATTTGGTCAAGAAGTACATATTGAACAGTATTATATGCCAGGCACAGTCCTAGGTGCTAAGGATAAAGCAATGAATTAGGGAGGCAAGATGATCTTACGGATCTTACATTGCAGAAACACACCAATGTGGACTTTAAATAGCATTACTAGAAGGCAAAAATTATTATATTACAAAAAGAGACTGATGAGTGGGTAACTATGGAATTTTAGATATGATCAAAAGATGAATCCCCTGTTGTAAAACTTGATCAAAGACTTCAGAATGTGAAGGAAGAAATGTGGATATTTGAGGAAAGAGCACTATAGGCATAAGGAACAGCCATTGCAGAAACCTTGAGACAGAAGCACGCCTGTCATGTCTGAGGAACAATAAGGCCAGCAAGGTTGGAGCTGAGTGAATGAGTGTTACTTCAGTCAAAGGAAAGGTCAGAGAAGTAGCAGATGTTGAAACTGTGAGGGCTTTAAACCACTGAGACAGGCTCTTACTGTGAGTTTACGAAAGAGCCACTGTAGAATTTTAAGAAAAGCAGTGTTGTGATCTTACTTTGTAAAAGAATCATTCATGCTGCTGTGTTGAGAATACAAATAAATTGTCTTAACTAACATTTGTCTTCTACAGTGTCCTTTTCAAGTTCTTTAATTGTCCACCCAACAAATATTTATTGAACATCTGGCCTGGGGCAGGTCTTGTGCTGGGCACTATATATTTATGATTGAGCAGAATCTGTTATGTTTCATCCCTATTGACAAAGACATTACTTAAAGAATCAGACATGTGCTGGAGATCATACTCTAGCATGAAATGACCTGTCAGGAAGACCAGGGAAAGGTGTATCGTGACATGATTATTATGTTAAGAGATCATAAGGAATGTAGCCATTAAATAGGTGAAATAAAGGTACATTGTGGGAGTGTGGTTTGAGATGCATTGCAGACGTTGGGGTCCAGTATATGGACAGGCTCCATGTCAGAGAGGAACTCAAAGACTGATATATCAACTGCAGCAAGAGGGAAACCTCCTGCTAAGTAGCTGGAGAATAAAGGGTTTTGAAACTAGGTTAAGATTTTCTCTTTATTCTAAGATCAAGATTCTTTTTTTGTTGTTGTTTCTAGGTAACTTCTTTTAATTTATTAATTATTTATATTTGATATAAGGTGCTTACACTCACCAGAGAGAGAGAAACAGAGAAAGTGAGAAAACATCCACCCCAAGATGGATGGCCACACTGCAATCCCTTCTCCTCTATTCTCCTTTTGGGGTTTTGGGCATACACACACATGTACCAGGAATTGTTCCCTAGCCAGAGTCTAGAACTCAAACCACAAGCTCAGCCATGTGGGATACAGCTGCCTCCACCACCATGTCACCAGCTGGCCTACATCAAGAATATGCTAAACTATTCTGGGATATGTCCTTGAAGTACTATAAGTTGAAGTAATGACAAAGTTTATATGCAAGCAAAGTATCCTGATTGACCTTAGGCCTACTAAGGGCCCTTTTCTCAGTAGTCTGAAAGAAGAGGATGGTGAGACTGACTAATGGAACATTTTAGAAGATAGACAAAGGAGTAGAAGAAGGCCAATAAGAAAACTAAGAAATCAGCTCACTTTTGGATATTTTGACCTAAGAAAAAGCAGAGTCAGACCAGCTCTTGACATGATGATTAGTTACTGTAGCTAGATCCTTCATGGCTGATTGCATAGTTTGAGTCTCAGACTTGGTGGATTGAAAATCAGGCCAGCCACATGTACATGCATGCCCAAAATCCCAAAAGGAGGGTTATTAATTATTTATATTTGATATAAGGTGCTTACACTCACCAGAGAGAGAGAAACAGAGAAAGTGAGAAAACATCCACCCCAAGATGGATGGCCACACTGCAATCCCTTCTCCTCTATTCTCCTTTTGGGGTTTTGGGCATACACACACATGTACCAGGAATTGTTCCCTAGCCAGAGTCTAGAACTCAAACCACAAGCTCAGCCATGTGGGATACAGCTGCCTCCACCACCATGTCACCAGCTGGCCTACATCAAGAATATGCTAAACTATTCTGGGATATGTCCTTGAAGTACTATAAGTTGAAGTAATGACAAAGTTTATATGCAAGCAAAGTATCCTGATTGACCTTAGGCCTACTAAGGGCCCTTTTCTCAGTAGTCTGAAAGAAGAGGATGGTGAGACTGACTAATGGAACATTTTAGAAGATAGACAAAGGAGTAGAAGAAGGCCAATAAGAAAACTAAGAAATCAGCTCACTTTTGGATATTTTGACCTAAGAAAAAGCAGAGTCAGACCAGCTCTTGACATGATGATTAGTTACTGTAGCTAGATCCTTCATGGCTGATTGCATAGTTTGAGTCTCAGACTTGGTGGATTGAAAATCAGGCCAGCCACATGTACATGCATGCCCAAAATCCCAAAAGGAGGGGAAAATGGAGAAGGGATTACAGTGTGCACATGGGGTTATTTTCTGAATTTCTCTCCCAACCCCCACCACAAGCAGACATATCCTCTAGTAAATTTTTTTAAAAAAGAAAAAGAACAAGCAGCATCAATAAGGAGGGAGAGCAATCAATGGTCAATTTAGGTGAGACTGAATCATATACTTTGGTGAATATTAAAAACTGTGGGAATGGTTTCAGTGCAGTAGTGTATCAGGTTTGTAGAGTGAGATGGAAGTTAAAGAGCCAAAAATACAAGCAACAAATAGAAGCAATTTGGCTATGAAGAAAAATGGACAAGGACAGAAGTCATACTCAAGGTGCTAGAAAAACATGTGCAAATGATGAAATCTCTTCTATTGCAGAAGTATAATAAAAATCCTTCAGTATTGACAATGGAGAGTCAGAATAAGTCAAAAGTACAGTTATTAGTAGATCTCTGTACCTGCCAACAGGAAGAAGAAGATATTCTGGTCCTATTCCATATTCCCTAGAATAGGATATCATATCGTTTGTCATTCAAACCTAGGGGATTGGGAGAATGAAGGTAGTTAGTATTGATAACTAAGCTAGAAATATTTAGCAGATTGGAATTTATATTCACTCTCCTAAGCTGAGTTTTCCTAGAAGCCTACAGACATTTGAATTTGGGTATTATATTTAATAAGTGATGAAAACAGCAGTGGGAAAAGGAAATTGAGGCAGCTAATAAAATTTGGGAAATAATTATTAGGTGTTCATTATCTAGCCAGTATCACCTTGAAGAGTTGCAATCTCATTCAGCTGGAGAAACATTCAGAGCCAATGCAGGTCATACACCTCAAGAGTTACAGTACTCTAGGAAATAAGCAGGGATATTTAGACTCAGAACCTGTCAGTTATTAGATGAGGGTTGTTCTTAGGTGGGTCATCAATTTCCCGGCACTTGCCTCATTGACAGACATAGCATTTGTGGAATGGAAGACACCATCAGACAAAGAAATGCAAAGGCTCCAGACCGAAGCTGATCTAATATGCAGCTAAGCAAAGGGCCAGGGGAAATGCACTATGGAGAGGGCACCCATGGCTTTCAGCCTGTTTGTGACAGTGCCAATCAGGGTGATCTCCGAAGTTAGGAGAGAGTTGGGAAAGTGAAAGGAATGAAAACATGGTGAAAATGTCTACAAAGATATGAGGAACCATGATTACTGAAATAATGAGACCTGCAACCACTACTGGGAAAATCCTAATGGGGACTGAAGTAGTTATCTTCATCTTTATCTGCATTGGACAGAGAGAAACTGCCACTATGACAAAGTACACCAATCTTGTAGACAATAAATGAAAGGTCTGGAAAGGAAAATCAAGTTATCTGGTTTCAGACACTCTATTTTCTTTCCAAAATATCAACTACCAAGTATCTCTTCAATGACTTTTAATACTTTGTGTTTTGCTTTGAATTTTTTTTTGGAGTTGGTAAAGAATAATTTTAAATTTGTGTTTTGAGGGAGACAAACTTTATTGTTTCCAGTCAGGAAAATGACTGTAATATATTTGGGTATGTTCACACCTTTTATTTGTAATTCTACCCAATAATTTCTAAGTAACTACATATAATTTAATAGTATAACATTATGATAATTAATTATAATACATCAGTCCAATGGTATACAGTTGCTCCATGGTTATAAGATACTTATTTATTTTTTATTTCTCCTTCAGTTTTTAATTTTTTCTTTTTTTTTTACATTAATTCACTATACATCATTATAGTATACAAAATGAATTTTCCATCCAAAATACACTATTGGTGCAATAAATCACATCAACATACATACAAATAATTTTCCATTCCTTATGTCTTGTATACTTGTATATTTTGCTTTTTTTTTTTTTTCATCCTTGATTCCCTATCCCTAACCCTCTGCCCTGACGAACCCTCTTCCCACATTGTCTCTGGTATCCATGGTTGCTTTCTATGCCTTCCCCCTCCCCATTTATTTGATTTGATTTGCTAATGAACTTAATTAGTATAAATATTTTCAATAGCAAGCACAGCTGATATATACATACACATGAATCCATGTCTGACTTTAGGCATAAACCTCAGTGAGTAGAATGACATACTATAAAGTAGCACCCAACTGGCACTACATATCTTACTTCAGTCATCAAATTGGTATTTTTTTTTTGGAGAGGCCTTTTGCTATAGAGCACATGCACTCGTGAGAAAGGCAGAGAGACAGAAAGCGACAAATCACCCCCTCCCATTTCTGATCCTCTGCCCTTTCCCACTCTCTTCTCACACTATCTCTGGTGTCTACAGTAGTCTTCCGTTCTTCCACACACATTGTATTGATCACACAATTTCTTAAATAATCTAACTAGTTTCAATAGCAAGTTCAGCTGGTAATTTCAAGAAAGCCTTTTCAACATAAATAAAAAAAATCATAAGGAATGTTGCTTGACACTTAAGCCAGGAAACAGGTTAGGATTCTGTTCCAATGGTAGGTGCATGAACCTATTGACATCTCATGACAGGACACAAATCCTTAAAACCAGACAACAAAGCCTACAAGAAAATAAGCAATGTTTTAGTCAAAAGTCATAAAATTCTATTTCACCCATTCAGTCTCATGACTTAATCTTCTATTGCGGTTCGATTTTTCTGATTACATTCTGGGATATAATATTCAACTCCAGACTTGGCCCTATGATTAAGTAGGCCATTTTCTTGGGTTTTGAACTCTTATTTCTGTGTGTCTGTTAATACTCAACTCCAGCTTTTGGCCCTACAATTAAGTTGCCCATTTTCTTAGTTTCTGAACTCTTATTTCTGTGTGTCTGCATTTAATTTTACTGACATAGCACTCCCTTAAGAACTTCTTGGAGATCTGGTCTGGTGTTGGTAAATTCTTTCAGATTTTTGTTTATCTGGGAATGTTCATGTTTTTTCTTCCCAAATGTACAATAGTCATGCTGGGTACAGAATTCTCGGCTGAAATTGCTTTTCCCTTAATACTTTGAATATATTTTCCCATTCTCTCCTCACTCACATTGTTTTTGTTTTTCTCTTGCCAATCTTAGTATCTTTGTCTGTAGTTTCGGTCAATCTGGCTATAATGTGTCTTAGAGAAGATCTTCTTGGGTTGATTCTGTTTGGGGTCCTCTGTATTTCTTGGGACTGAATCTTTGAGTGCCTCTCCAGGTTTGGAAAATTTTCTTGTAAGATTTCATGGAATAGATTATCAATGCCCTTATGAGTCTCTTCACTTTCTGGGATGCCTATTATCTGGATGTTTGGGCGTTTAATTGTATCTAGTATTTCTTGTATATTATTCTCAAATTTTTGGCCATTTTCTCAGTCTTTGTGGTGGATTTTTCTAGGCCAGCAATTTTCTCTTTTACATCTGAGATTCTATTTTCTGTATGATCTAGTCTGCTCTTAATACTTTCAAGGGAAATTTTGACTTCTTATAGCCTTCATCTCTAACAGTTCCATCTGATTGTTTTGTAAAGTGTGAAATTCCTCTTTTAGATCTTGCATGAATTTCCTCACCTCCTGGAACTTTTCAACTCCTTTCTCCTTCCTCTTCAGCAGTTCCTTGTCTCTCTTCTCTTCCATCTCTGTTAGCTTTGCCATTATGAATGTTCTGAATTCTTTATCAGACATTTCCATGATTTCCATTGAACTGTGTGTGGATGAAGAGGAGTTATCCTTTTCCCTTGGAGAAGAGGTATTTTCCTGTTTCCCCATATTTCTTGTGGTCCTGCAGCAATTTCTAGTCATATGGTGGATGGTCGGTTTCTTCCCAAACTTGGAAGTTCAATCACGTGAGTTTTGTATGCTGGAGGCCGAATTATCAGTGAGACCTCTTCATTTCTCCATTTCCCCCAAAATGGCTAGATCGCAGGAGCCATGGAACTGTCTCTTGAAGAAGCGGTTATAAGATATTTAAAAAATGAGATCATCTGAAATGTTTTTAGTTATATCCTAGAAACACACTGTTAGAGGTTTTTATAATTAAATAATTATATTAGTGGAAGAAATTAGTAAATAATTAGTGACATACAGACAATATACAACTAATTAATTATCAGACATAAATTCATAGGAAACCAGGTCAAATCAGTTTAGTATTTTCCCTGTGGACTTTCTCAATATTCTGGCAAATGAAGTATTTAATTAAAGAGACCAGAAATTGTCCTATTTCTTATCTCTATCATAAATTTGTGACAAAAGTTAAGAATAGTGAATGAATACAGATAAATTTGGTTTTCCCCATATTTCTTTCTTCACTAAATTTAACATGATTTGTGCCCATTTATAAGTTTAGAATATTACTAGCTATTCTTCATCTCTGACGTTGTAGATATTGCAATATGAGGAATTAACTGACTTGGTAGAACTTTGTTTTTATGTCTGCTAGACTGTTTGGAAACCTAGTATAGCTTGTAGTTTAGTAAATAAATGATTCTTTGAAGTATGTGTCACAGATTTCAAACAAGTTGTCTTTTCAGTCAGACTGATGGCATAATGTCATTCACTTTTATTTTCCTTTCCTCAGAAAAATTTAGTGTAGAATTTCGGCTGTTTTCAATTTGATAATGTTTTTTCTTTTGATATTGAAAACTTAGAGGCAATAGCTATATTTTTCTCGCAGAATATTGAGGTAACTTTTTTGCATTTTAATTTTTGTACCTTCTTAGCCCTCTGCATTATAAGCTATAGTAATACCTGAGAATTTAACTTACAGAAACAAAACCTCAAAGTCAATTCTAAAATAAGAATACTCAACATACAAAAAATTAAAAAAAACTTCAGGATAATTACTGTAGTAGATTAATTATTTGGAAGTATAACATGCTTTTTAAAATCTGCCTTGGGACCAGCAGGTGGTATAGTGGTTAAGGTGCTGGACACCTACATGGCCAGCTGAGGTTCAAGTCCCAGATCCAGTGACTTAAGACTCATGCTGGGTGTGTATGGTACATATCCAAAATCTTAAGAAGAGAGTGGAGGAGATGGGATTGTGATGTGGCTATCCTCTGCCAGGGGGTGGTTTTTCACTTTCTCTCTCACTGTCTTTCTGTCTCTCTCTGGTGAGCACATGTGCCCTATGGCAAAAACCTTAAAGAAAAAATTCTGTGTCAAGCCATAACACACAAAAATTAATAAGGACATATTTATAGTATATTTTCTACAATATGGGAGCAATACTTCTGCAAAAGGACATGCCGTTCTTAGGAGTTCTGAATAAGAGATTTAAATTAGAATTTTTTGGCAGATATAATAGATAAAATGATTTGATATTGTGTACTCTATTGCTCTATTGTACTCTAGTTGCACTAGGAAAAATAACAGGATAAAAGTTTGCCGTTTTTATATATATTTTTAATTAATCTTTTTTAGATATTTTTGCTATAGAGTGCATGTGCTCGCCAGAAAGAGAGAGACAGATAGATAGAAAAGTGAGAAACCCCCCACCCCAGAGGAGGATAGCCATGCCACAATCCCCTCTCCTCTATTCTCCTCTCAGGATCTTGGGCACACATGCACATGTGCCTAGTGTGAGTTTTAAGCCGCTGGGTCTGGGACTTGAACCATAATCGACTATGTGGTAATCCAGCAACATTACCACTGTACCATCTGCTGGCCACAAAGTTCATTGTTTTTCATTATCTTCCATGTTGAAACACTAAATTATGATTTTGAAGTTTGTATCTCACCTAATGAACTGGAAAACATTCATTTCTTTTAAATAATGAATATGAAAAGTAGCATATTGATTTACTTTATATGTTGGTTCAAGACATAGTACTTTATGTGACAGAGAGCAAACAAATTTGCCCTTTCTTTATACTATATTAGTTACTTATATTCATAAATACTATTTATATTTTCCTTTGTGTTAAATTATATTCTCAATTGGGTGTTTTGATATTCTGTACACTTACCCATAACTTCTGTTTTTGAAATACGACTGTATCGGAGCCAGCAGGTGGTGGTTAAGGGTACTTGATTCCCCATGGCTAACCACGGTTCAAGTCCCTGACCTGGTGGTTTGCTTTCTCACTTTCTCTCTCTGTCTCTCTCTGGTCAAAATTAAAAATAAAATAAAATAAAATAAAATAAAATAAAATAAAATAAAATAAAATAAAATAAATAAAAAGTTAAATAATAAGGATCCATTGAAGTTCTTTTTAGCAAAGCACCCACTCTTAAGGTCTGCTGGTTTCTTTTCTCGTCTTACTAATTCTATCTCAGTTTTATGGCAATGCATATTTATTCTTCATTAACAAGTAATATATAACACACATACCTTGACTTTTTTAATATTGAAATACTAGAATTCTGTTCTGGGGTTAATATCTAGCCTCATGTGGATATTCTTTTAGTTTATCTATTATTTGTTCAGTAGTAGAGTCAACATTTAGAATAAATATATTTTTACAAAAGCAAAGGCCAGCTTCCTTTCTTATTTTCAAAAGCAACCAAGCGTGTGCATGAACATTTCATATTTTCACTTCATTTAGGTAGTAAACACTTAGAATACTATAAGTCTATAAATTTAGGTTTTGGAACTCTTTTAAAAATATAGTATTCCAGCCAATTGCCCCCAGAAATACCCTTTTTGCCTGCCCTTTAGCACTTTAATATCTGTTAGTATTAGTTTTCAAACTGTCATGCCTCCTGATTAATCAGCTGTATCTAAAGTGTTTAAAAATCAAATGGTTGATGGGGCCCCAGGTGACATAGAAGATATGGCTGATTCCCACATGAGTCCTGGACCGTGGCTTGAAAATTACATGTATGTGTGCACATTCCCCAAATCCTGAGAGACAACTGGAAGAGAAGGGACTGTGGCATGGTCAGTCCCCTGGCGAGGTAATTTCTCACTTTCCCTCTCTCTCCCTGTCTCTTTCTCTTTCCAGCAAGAACATACATCCTATAGAATTTTTTTTTTTAAATAAAATAAAATGGTTGAAATGGGAATCATGAAAAAAGGTCAGGAAATCCTGGCAATGACTTTTATTTTACTTAACATGTGCCTGGAACCAAACATGGTGTCTAGATTGCTCAGGGATATGTATTTCCTAATCCTGAGAGGATCAGGGTCACTTCTGTGGCTTATTTCCTCTGGATTTACCTATTCAGTTCTGGTAATGAGATACTTCAGGTCTTATTGCTTCTTAAGTGAAAGGAAAATAATCTTAGACACATAGATATATATTTTATAAATATTTTATATTTTATTTTTTAAATCTTTGTCTGACTAAACAGAAGCAAAACAGGGCCTCATTTAGAATCTCATTAGGAGAGCAAATCATTAGTACTATCATCAACTTATTCTCTCAGAAAATTATCTCCAAACAATAATAACACTTTTTTTAAATTCTTTTTTTTAGCAGCACAGAGAAATTTTAGAAGACATACATAATGCATAACATAATTCTAAAAATTATTACATGTAACTGGGCCATATGTGAGAACAAAAGAAAAATAGTAACAGTTATCAGGCCATAGGAATACTTTTTTCACTGTCATTAATCCAAACCATATTAAATATCTTTCACTCCAACTACTTTTTCTCATTTACAAATGTAGTCTTAACATGAACACTGTCAGATATGTTTTATAAAAATGTTTTTGGTTAAATAAGTTGATCATAGCTACTTGTTGAAACTATGTGGTGTTAACCATTTTCACTGAGAATATAGATTATTATCTTCTATGTTTTATTTCTAAGTGATTTTTTAAATACAGTAAGCAGTGCCTTTAAGGATTATCTAACCTAGGGGCCAGCAGGTGGCGTGGTGGTTAAGGGCGCTGGACTCCCAAGTGGCTGACCGCGGTTTGAATTCTCAACCAGGTGGCTTGCTTTCTCACTTTCCCCCTCTCTCTCACTCTGTCTCTCTCTGAACAAATTAAAACATAAATAAAGTTAAAAAAATAATTATTAAAAAAACAAAAGAATGATCTAACCTATAGGTTTCCAGTAGTTTGAAGAAAACTAGAATCTACTGAATCTGTACAGCAGCAGCTGTAAGGATACAAAAACCAGTACTACATCTCTCACGTCCTCCCAATGGAGTTTTTAAATTCAAGTTTTTAAACATAAAAGAAATGAACACTAAAAATGTTTAAGTAATTGCTACTTATTTTTAAAAAAGCAGAGATACAGCACAATTTTGCTTTGATTTTCTGTGGGATCTTTTCATTAACCTTAACAAGGAGAGGTTATGGCCAAATGTAGAAATGTCCATGGTTCTTTATATTGTGAATTACACTTCTAAGGTTCCTTAGGTTAAGCTCTATCTTTTGATTCTATTTCTGTGACTCCAATATGTTTTTCCCAATATATTTTGCGTTGACAACATGTTAAAATTGAGGGAGAGATATTTTGACGTGTGAATTTGAATTATCCTTCCTGTACATAAAACAATCAAAGCAAAAAGAAGAAAGAAAGAAAAACAACAACAAAATGGAGGTAGAAGATAAGTCCTTAGAGTTATTTAATGCTTTTAAAGTCTATGGCATGCTGGATACACAAAACGTAGATACACAAAACATAGTCCCTGATCTTGGCAGCTAATTATCAACCACATGCAAACCACAATACAGAACTGCTATGTCCAAGTACTGAATACATGCTACAGATGAGAAAGATCTAGGCTTTTATTTAGTATTCGTGCTTTTTCACATATTCCATGGGCATTCACCTATTACTTCTGCAGCAATTCTTATTTTTACTTCATAGCAAGTAGAAGTGACTGGCAGGGACAGAAAATGAGCTTTGTGTGTATTCATAAAATTCTAGGGATTAGTAACATGAAATAAAAAGATTTATGTGAAGTGCAGATTTTCAGACATTGACTGAGTCCTCTTAAGGATGTGCCCTGTGGTGAGTAGAATACAAA
Organism: Tupaia belangeri chinensis; assembly: GCF_000334495.1. Taxonomy (NCBI): domain Eukaryota; kingdom Metazoa; phylum Chordata; class Mammalia; order Scandentia; family Tupaiidae; genus Tupaia; species Tupaia belangeri. The sequence goes on along the minus strand of NW_006206250.1, from coordinate 489,167 downwards.
AACAGCTAAAAGGCATATTCTGTTATAACATGTTCATAGGCTGCTTTGTAGTCCTCTTATCTCTCTTGAAACCTTTATTTTTCAGTCCCCACTATCTAAGAGTCATATATGATAAGATCAAAAGAAGTAAAGGACATCTAAGTATTTAGTTGTGGGGAGAAAATTGCTGTAATAAAAACAGTACATTTGTATTTTGTGATTAAGGTGCTCATACAGATTGTAATTGAAGCATCCGAATGAAAGGTTTATGCGTAGATCAAATAAAATCAACATTTCTTCTATAATACTAAGAAGATTTATTTGGGCCTTCAAAATAATATTTCTCTGGCCTTTAGGGACCAAACATGACAATAGCTCCTTTAATGACAAAGAGAGAGAGAAAATAAAAGTATTCTTATGTTGATTTAAAAATATGTTAACGTTTTAGTCTTCAAACCTGAGAAAAGCTAGTGCTTGCAGGTATGACATTTCTACTTTTAAATGCTTCCATTTTACTTGCCTATTTCCAAATTCACATGAGACAATTTCAGGCCCTCCTAACTGGCACTCCTAACAGCACTTTAGGACTTCAAAAGAGTGTCCTCTTAATAAATTGTGATAATGAGTTTCTTTCTAATTGTGAGATCTGATTGTTTTATACTCATTTCAAACATTCTGCTACCATTTATAAGAAAACTGTATAATCTGATTATCAAGAAATAATTATTTTTGTTCTGTATTCCGTATGTATTTTGAAATGGCATTTGATATAGAAAATATTTTAGAATATGGTTTTAAACTTGTCCTATCTAATTTTGGTAGATTGTACTAACTATAAAATAGAATATTTTAAATATATGCTTTTTTGAAAAAATTCATTTTTAAAATTTGGAATAAACATATGAATTTTAAAATACCAGATAGCATTCAAAAATCTATGATTATGTTTTGAGTAAGATGGTTTTGTCTGCAAATATCATAGTAATTTTTATAAACTAAATTAAAGAAACAAACTTTCTGTAAGTAATTCATGTTATCATTTTGAAAAGTAATTCAGCTTTTTTCATTTCTAATTTTTCTTTCACAACTTTAATTCATATCCAGTGAGTAAGTTTCAAAATTTTAGTTTTATTTTCAAGAATGGATTTAAATTTCTCAATTTTATTTTAAATATGCTATATTCTAGTAACCTAATTTATATTTGATCATGTAGTGGAATGTGCTAGCAAAGATCCCATTTCAGCATTTTTACATTAGAATTTTTTTAATTTAAAAGACTTTTTTTTTTTTTTTTTCCCCACTAGGGAGAGAGAGAGACAGACAGAAAGGGAGGCAACTCAAAACAGTCTTGAACCCTTGATCTCCTCCAGGTGCAGCCAGTCCCTCGTCATAGGCAGGTGTACGCCTAACAGACTAGGAGCAATCTTTGACCACAAACTCACAGCATTCCCATGTGGGTCAGCCTCACAGAGCATACCATTTTACCACTACACCATCGTCCAGCCCCAACTTTAGAATTTTTAAGAAAACTGTGATTCATCCATTTGTGTTGTATGTGTGTGTGTGTATCATATGGTTTAAATATTGCCCAATCATTGCCCAGTGTACTTTCCTTAAATTTTATTTTTTTGAGAGTGACTTTTGCTATAGTACGTGCGCATGTGCTCGCCAGAGACAGAGAGAGAGACAGAGTGGCAGAAAGCGAGAAATCACTCTCGGGGGATATGACCACACCACATTCCTTTCTTCTCCAATGTCCTCTCAAGATTTGGGGCATGCACATACACACGCACCTGCATGAGTTTTAGGCTTCTGGGTCTGGTACTCCAACCACAGTCGACTCTGTGGGGGTCCAGTGATATAACCATTACGCCATTCATTGGTCCCTGAACTTTTTTAATTTTTACCAAATTTCATTTTAGTTTTGTCTCAGATTAATTTTATATTTTTATTTGCTCTTATATTGTTTTTAAAGTAACAATATAATAAAATATAGATCATGATATTATTTGTAGATGTGCTAAATGCTATGTAAGGGATTCATAAATAATTCAGTGGGCTTTCGGTATATCTCTTCAAGATGTACACAAGACATTTTAAATAACATAGAGTGCCTTATCACAACTGTAAATTCTTGACAATCAGCTGCTTCAGGATGGACTCAAGACAGTTAAAATTATTTTTTATAATATGTGTTTCATCATGTTAGCCAAGAACAAGCCATGCAGGCTAAATTGTGTAGTTCTCGTAAATGTCCGATATTTTTATTTAAAGTTGTACATCCCAAATTTTTCCTAAGACATCAATTTTATGAACAGGTTCTCTCTTCTATCTAGTTTTCTTTAAAAAGTTGCCTATGAAGAATCTTAAGTAATGATTAATTTTTATGTAATTATTCATTTATATTATATACGTGGAAATGGCATTTAATACCAGTCCTACCCTACTGTCAATTCCAACTAAAGCAAAAGCTTTGGCACTCTGTGCAGTCTTAGCATACACACCTTGGCCAAGGGCTGGCCATATTTTTAATATTTTTTTTTCTTTTTTTTCTCTTTAAATTTATTTTTTACATTAATTCACTATACATCATTACAGTATACAAATGAATTTTCCATCCAAAATACACTGCATATTGGCTCAATCAAGCACATCAACATACATGTTATCAGCAAATAATTTTCCAATTCTTATGTCTTGTATACTTTGTTTTTTGTTTTGCCATCCTTGATTCCCTATCCCTCACCCTCTGCCATGTCCCACCCTCCTCCCACATTGTCTCTGGTATCCATAGTTGCTTTTTATGCCTTCCCCCCCCATTTAATTGATTTGCTAATGAACTTAATTAGTCTAAATATTTTCAATAGCAAGCGCAGCTGATATATACATACACATGAATCCAAGTCTGACTTTAGGCATAAACCTCAGTGAGTAGAATGAACATACTATAAAGTAGTACCTAGCTGGGGCTATGTAGCTTACTGCAGTCATCAAATATGCATTTTTTTATAAATTTCGATAAGAACAGTTTTACTGTTTTTTTTTTTTCTCCGGAAACTTTTTTTTAAATTACTTAACATTCATTCCCTGAGCATCATCACAACATACTAAATGTGGGTTTTTAAGTGTATTTATTTCTTCCATGAGTGAGGAGGAAGAGGGGAAGTACCCCCAATAGTGTCTTTAGGTAGCCCTGATCATGGGCCCATGCATGCCAGAGAAGTCTCTGGATGCAAACTGGGAATCTTCCCACGTGGGTCAGTCTCCCAGAGCTGCTTGTTTCAGTGGTACCTCTGTCTGGCCCCCAGGGAGGAATGTTTACATTGATTGGCTCACACCTTACAGAAGATCTAGATAAATAGATCTCCAGACATCATCAAAACAAGCAAGGTGTGTGCTGCATAAACACCCGCAGTTGAGAATTCAGATCATTCTGGCGCTCCACAATTTCTGCCTCTCAGGCATTGCTTTGGTACATTAGAAACATGTTTCTACCTGCTTGTTCCTTCACCCTAGGGGCCTATTTACCACAGTCAGAAGAGTATGGCTCTAATCATTATTGAAGCAATTAACTTTTCTGCCTTAGAGAAACAAGTTTAATTAATCAAAACATTCTTGCTAAGTCATGTTGACCAGCATGGAATGTTCCATAATTAGTGATAGAGTTCTAAAAAACTACCTTTTCTTAAATATTATTAATAATTATTTCCACAATAAAAATCATTTAAAAAAGAAAAATACCATTCATCTTAAAATTCACAATAGACTTTCACATAGTGTTCAGTATTGACTCAAAAATCATTTGAGCAATTGACTGTATTTAATTATAGCTTCCTTCCAGAGGCTGTTGAGATCACACCAGCCAGCATATTAAAAGTCTTAGTACTGTCCTGATTCAGTGAGACTATTTAAAAAATTCTTATTGATATCATTTATTAAAAACTGTATATTTAGGGGGGCCAGCAGGTGGCATAGTGGTTAAGGTGCTAGATTCCCATGGCAGATGGCAGTTCAAGTCCCATACCCAGTGGTTTGAAAATAAAACTGGGTGAGTAAGCATGTGTGCCCAAAATCCTAACAGGAGAATAGAGGAGAAGGGACTGTGTCATGGCCATCCCCCTGGGGAGTGATTTCTCACTTTCCCTCTCACTGTCTCTCTCTCTCTCTCTCTCTGGCAAGCGCACACGTCCTATGGCAAAAACAAAACAAAACAAAAACATACTTTGTTTAATGATTAGTACAAATATATTAGAGTAATTCCCTTTTCATCCCTGTATTATCTGTATATCCTAGTTTATCAACAAGTTCTTAAACATCTTGGGCATGTAGTGTCATTTTACAATATATGATATCGCATGAATTCCTTATGCTGCTACATTTCCAGGGACATCAGAGTCAGCTGGACCACTTAGTAAAAACATACAGGGTTCTCAGAAGAGAGGATCCTGGGCTATCCATTTTTGACAAAATCCCCAGTGATTTTGAGACTCAGCCACAACAGTAAGAGTGTATGAAAAAGGAATCCCAAACTCTGTGATGCAGAGCCTTTTCTCTCTCTCTCTCTCTCTCCCTCTTCCTCTCTCATAATTTTGCCAGAGTTTACATGCACTTGCAAGAGAGAAAGCAAGCCCATGGGGCATGGTCATACCACATTCCCTTCTTTCCCATTTTTATTTCCCTTTGGAATTTTGGACAGGCACACACATGCATCCAGTATGTTTCTCAAGCCTCTGGATCTGGGACTCAAACCTCATGTCTGGCCTTTCAGGATTAGCTTCCTTTACCACCAGGCCACAGATTGGACATTTTTCCTTTTTTGAAGGTGTCCCTTTTAAAGTTGGGAACTGATTTGCACAGTACTGTGGCAATTACTAAGATATTTTAAGATAAAACTTGTCATCTGGGTTCATCTTGGCAATATCACTTTGTCCTGATATTTCAAAAGCTTACCTTGGGAACCAGCAGTTAGCATAATGACTATGTCACTGGACTCCCACGTAGTCGACCGCGGTTCACGTCCTGGACCCGGTGGCTTAAAACTCACGCCGGGCTCGTGTGCGTACGTGCCCGAGATCCCGAGAAGATAATGGAGGAGAAGTGATTGCGTCGTGACCATCCCCCCTGGGGGGGGTGATTTCTTGCTTTCTGTCTCTATGTCTCTCTCTGTCTCTCTGGTGAGCACATGTGCCCTATAGCGAAAACCTCTCAAAAAAAAAAAAAAACAAAACAAGCTTACCTTAACTCTGTACTTTGTTTAGGCCAGGACATATTTCAATAAGACATTAATGAAAAATTTAATTTTTACCATTTTAAATCTGAAGATTACTTGAGTAAGATTCAAGAATGTTTTAAAATATAGATTTATCGTGCCTTTTATTAAAGAATCAGCTATTAAAGAGTGTGTTTGCTAAGCACTTCACAGTGTAAAGCATTTACATCATCATGGTTTTGAACTGTTATTGCTCATCTCTCCGGTACAGTCCTTTACACTATGAATATTTATTTACCCTTATTTAGGCAACTTTGAACTCCCAGCTCACTTCCATTGATTCTGATTTACTGATGAACACTGTGACCTTGGCTACTTTAACTGGATACTTGGGGCATCACAACTAGATGTTTTGATAGAATGTTTTTGGTAACATTTCTGTAAAGGTGCTAGAAATTTCTAATTTTATTTCTCACTAGCATTTAGGCTTGAATAGGGTAGGGACCAGTCTTTTAATAATCACTTCTGTGCTTAAAATAACAGTCACTGAATATTGACAGAGCAATACAGAGTCTGTGCTGCTACGACAGCGTGGAGGGACCAGCAGATGGCATAACGGTTACATCGCTGGACTCCCATGTAGTCAACCATGGTTCGAGTCCTGGTATTTAGTTTAAAACTTATACCAGGAGCGTGTGCATGTGTGCCCAAAATTCCGAGAAGAGAATGGAGGAGAAGGAATTGTGGTATTGCCATTCCCTCTGGTAGGGACGATTTCTCACATTCTGTCTGTATCTCTGGTGAGTGCACATGCTCTATAGAAAAAATCTCTCAAACAAAACAAAACAATACAAAAAAGACAGGCATAGAAAAAAAGAAGTGAGCATGTGAAATAAACTCAACGTAGTTGGGTCTTGATTTAATTGCTCTTTTATCTATCCAGGGACCTGTTTCCCTAACAATGAGATAAGAAAAAGTCAAGTTGGCTTCATTCCACTAACATTTCCACAGACACTTAAGTGTCCTAAGGCTAAACTGGAATTGTCACACATTTTCAGAATTAGTCTTCATGAAAGGGAAAATAAATTGCTTTAACATTAGCTGATAACTTCTCATTTTCTTTTTCTGATAATGACTCTGTCTAAGGCACTTATTAGCCATGACCTCAATGGATATAGTCTTTCCTTCACACTCTGGAGATCTTTTGGGGCCACATAACTAAAATTAAGCTTTTCTCCCTCTTTGATATTGACAGAGCTGCTGGGCACTACTGAGAGATATAAGCACTATAGAAAAGGACTAACCCCCAAGAGAAATTTAGCTAGTCCTATCAGTCTGGAAAATCATGTTCTTTGATGCTAAAAAAAACTGTTTATATTAATTATTTGATAATTTGCTGATCTTTATTTTCACTGTTTTTACCAATGGGCCCTGTTACATTTGTTTGTGGATGTTGGTTTTCCTCACCTGATCTAAGTTAATTCTAAGTTAATCACATCTTTGTGTTTTTGTTCTATTTTGTAATAAATTTCTTTTTTTTTTTTTTTTTTTTTTTTAGCTTTTGCATTACTCTTTAAACTTTGGAAAGGGAAACGGTTTCACAGTGTTGGTGGGAATATAAATTAGTACAATTATTATGGAAAATAATGTGAAGGTTTATCAAAAAACTAAAATAAAATTGCAGTGGGATCCAGCAATTCCACTACTAGATACATGTCCAAAGGAATAGAGAAAAAGAAAATCAGTATGTCTTACACAGGGATGCACTCCCATGTTTATTGCAAGACTATTTCACAATAGCAGAGACATGCAGTCCACCTGTGTCCATCAGAAATGAATGGATAAAGAAAACATGAGGTACACACACAGAGGGGAATACTATTTATCCATTAAAAAAATGAAATTCTATTATTTGAGAAAACATATACAAGCCTGGAGTACATTATGTTAAATGAAATAACATAATGCAATGATAAATGTTTGAGAGAGAAATATGCTAATAATGATTTCATCATTTACATAGTATTCATGTACTGAAAAAACACATTGTACCCCGTAATTGTGTATGATTATTGTCAGTTAAAATTAAACTTCAGCTATCATATTTTACTTAATACGTGTTTTTAAATGTTTTCTAGTTAGTTATTTTTAACATTTAATCTTTCTTTTAGAGTGAATATACAAATGTCTGTATGAGCATACTTTTTAAAACTGATCAACTGCCTCTTCTGTCTATTATTTCTTTGTGTTGCTTATTTATTTACTTATTAGCAATGCAATTAAGAAAAGAATAACAACATTGAAAAACTTTTGGTATTTCTTATTATAGCAGTCATTAAAGCTATTTGTTGGGACCAACAGATGGTGTAATGGTTACATGACTCCCATATAGTCAACCATGGCACAAGTCCTGGACCTGGCGGCTTAAAACTCATGCTTGTGTGCATGTGCACGCATGCCCAAGATCCTGAGAGGAGAATAGAGGAGAAGTGATTGTGGCATGGTCATCCCTGCCAGGGGCTGATTTCTAGCTTTCTCTCTCTCCGGCGACCACACATGCTCTATGGCAAAAATTTTTTCTCTCTAAAGAAAAAAAAAACAAACAAGCTATTTGCTAAGTATTTGTGACCTTCCCTCTACAAGAAACATGGTAGAATGGCAGTTTTTGGTCTATGTGGTTGACAGGCGGCATGAAACTCTTTTTAACCATTGGGCCATGAATAGAGATGGCATGTGTCACCTATTGCCCAGAATACTTAATTGCCATGTGAGACTTTGCTGATGTTTTATAGTCTGCTGTTATGACTAGCAACATTTAAGATGATGTCTCCTTTATCAGCCTGAGTTTTCGAGTATCTATGATGGGCAGAGATCTCCACCACTGATCTGGGATGGAAGTACTGTAGACTAATTGAAAAAGAAAATATAAAATATCTATATTTTAAGTCATTGAAAATTGTTTTTGTAGCAGACATAGAACACAAAACAAAGGTTTTCCTGATTCATGCCTTTATGAAGACACAAAGGAAGAAAAGAAGGAAAGGATAAAGGAGTGGAGGAAAAAAGAAAGGCTGGGAGGGAGGGAAAGGTAAAGACAAAAAACAGGAAGGAGAGGAGGGGAGATTCAGGAAGGGGGACAGCAGGAAGAAAGAAGGAAAGAAAGAAAGAAAATTGAAGAAAGGAAAGAAAGAAAGAAAATTGAAACCGTCTAGGGAGACAGAAGGAAATATGAAAGATGAATACATCCATAATGTTTTTAAAAATTATATACAATTTTATGAAACATTTTCATCTCTTATTAGGTTTACAAATACCTATAAAATTGAACTTAGCAAATGCACCTATTAATAACCACTAGCAAATTAGATCAGCAATTAAAATTTTTCCCATAAAATACACAAGTGGTTGCATGGTTTTACTGGCTAGGTCTACCAAATATTTATTGTGCAGATAATTACATCTTGTGCAAACATTTTTAGAAGAAGGACATCTCTCTATAAGGCTAATATAAACTTGATTCCAAAACAAGAAAAAAAATTAGATGTCAATCACATTTATTATATGACAGTCACACTAACATAAACATCCCTTCATCACCTGTCATAATTATAACCTCATTGATGTTTCTTTGTCTCTACCTCAGTCTACTTTACTACCACTGGACTCCTGAATTTCCTTCAAATATTCTAGACACACACCTGCCTCAGGACATTTGCATTTACTTTTCCTCTGTCTGAGGCACTCTTCTCTCAGATTGCCTCTTGGATGGCTCACTGCCTTCAGTGATTTCTACTAATCTCACTGGAGCTACTCCTTACCTGGTTTCTTTATCAGACACCATTATTCACTATCTTCCCAAACTTGCAATGATCTAAAAACCAACTCCCTGGCAAATGGTGCTAGGAAAAACTCATCAGTGAATAAACCGTTCCTTGTCAATCTTAGTTGTCAACCTCACTTTTCAATCTCTTTCTCAGGATCCACAACTAGGCTTCCTCTCTTTTCTACAGTCTATCACCCAAAGTCTTTTTCTTGTTTTTGTTTTTTACGTTCTTTTTCTTTTATTTATTTTGGCACAGTTTGTAAATGAGCAGAGGCGAAAGCTTATATTTACAATTGTTAAGTGGAAGGAGACTGATTATATACCACCTTTATCTTTTCTAAATGATAGTGTATCTCAAGCGATTCTAGTTTCTTTGAGAGGTTTCTATTAGTATACACGTCAGCCTATAACCTCACTGAACACTGAGCAAATGCTAGTGATTCAGAGACCATGTTGAAAGTCGCATAATTCTTTAAATATTTATTTTCATCTCAAAGCTGAAGGCATAGTGTTATTTCATTTGAGAAAGTATAACCATAAGCTGGATTCCAGAGATGTTTCCTTGTGTATATAAGTTATGCAAAATCTATTTTCAATACTTAAGCCCTCAATTCTGTTTTAGAATTAATGGCCCGAGTATTAAAAATGTTTCTTAGGCAAAGTCGTCTTTATCATTTTATAGAAAATTTCTCAAGGAAGATGCACTCCCCAGTGCCAGCAGTCTACTATGTCTTCACAAAGATTCACTTAATAGAGTGCTTCTCGTTTGTGGTTCAGTACAAATGTGTTGATGGGGGCAGCTGAATCCTCAGCCTTAAAAGGTGATTGGTGGGAGCCTACCCAGGCCCAGGGGCCTGGTTGCTATGGAGACTCTGCTGCTCTGCCAAGGCTGTTTCTCACTGTGGGTGGAAAGAAGCTCCCCTGCCAGCAACTACGTGGGATCCTGGCAGCTGGAGAGAATACTGAAATGATGCGCCGCTTCCCCAGATGGGAGTTCTGAGAGTATTCTTTTAAATCCAATAGGCACCTTGGGTTCTGTGAAAGTGGGGGTAATTAGGATCCAGACCATTACAAGTGCAATATGTACATGTTGAGATAAAGTTTCTTCCTTGGAATAAAAGTTCTGCAGAGAATCCAGTCTTAAATTGAAAGATTCTAGGCCGATCTTGTTGTAATGGAGGTTTAGAGGATTCTGTAAGTCTGTTGGTCAATAACAGTAATATAATTCTGAGAGATTTAAATGTCAGCATTTAAGTTGGGAGTAAGGAAATATTTCCATGCCATTCAGAAACCTTAAGCACATTTGGAAATGCATATGAACTTAAGGTTGCCAATTTGGGTTTACCTCAATATTGGAATTTATCTCATGCCTTTCTAAATTTGAAAGCTTCTGCTCAATTAATGTTATAATTAGTGCTTCCACAAGGGAGCTTGCAGGAGATAAAGCCTATTGTGGAGGGTGTTATCAATCCATCTGAAACACAGTAGAGAAAACACAAGTAAGTAGAAAAACTTACTTCTGAATTAGTCATCAAATTTATTAGAACTCCTCAATGGCAGTTTTGATGATTATCTGTGGGCTGAGCACTTTATCTGCTCCTGAGCTCTTCTCATTCTGATTTCATCTTTATTCATTTATAAATTTTAGGCTCTAGGACCCAACAAATGACCTTGTCTTAATATTTGAACTTTGTCTATTTTGAGGGTTTTGTTAAACTTGTTCATTCGGTTTTGATCCCTCAGATTGTCTTCAGTTGAAATTCTTAAAACCATGTCAAATGCTTCAAGGATAACAAAGGAAATAAATCACAGAATAGGATTTGTAATCATGGGGTTATTTGATGTACTTTCCAACATTAGGGGTGGATCTTCTTTGGTTCTTCTCATTTTATTTCTTTGTTTTATTTTTAAATAATCAGTGAGAGAGAAATTGGGAACATTGAGAGACAGAGAAGAGTCCAAAGATTTTTCTGCCACCCTGTTAATCTCTATCAAAAACTGTGTTCAATGACATTCATATACTATACACACTGGTCTCAGCCATCTGCTGATGAAATTTCTCCCTATTATATGAAGCTTCAAGCTGTTCTAACCTTTTCTGCTTCCCCACATTTTGTGTGTGTGTGTATGTGTGTGTGTGCATGAGTATGTGTGTGTGTGTGAGGGAGGAATATTCAGGAAAGGATTTTGCCTTTTGCCTGTACAAGCAACAGCTACTGAAATACAGCAGTGTTCAGACTCCTTTTTTAAATCTCCTGTGGGGCAAATAAATTACATGGGCTACACATCTCAAGAAGTCCAGTTCAATGAATAATATACTAAAATAGAAGACTACCCTAATCTCTGAACATAAAATCACTTTGCACAGAAACTTTGCAATTAATGTGTGTCCCATTGTTGCTATATATATATTCCCTTCTAAATAGAGTGTTCACAGATTTTCCTAGGACTTAAGTACAGTAATAAAAAAATCAATTTTAAAATCTCATTTGCTACATACTTTTGAAGGAAAAAAAATAATTATGTAAGGTGGGGGGGGGGCTTCAGTATTAATTACAAAAGAAGATTTGATCAAAAATTGCCAAAAGAGAAAAGTAGGAGGAAATCCGTGGTATGAGAATACGATGTTGGAAAGGAAGAGAATGGAGGAGGGTTTATATGAAACTGATTATCTTTCTTACCTAATTTTTTCATTCTCAACCACAGCTGACAAATAGTATTTCACCAATATTTTTTATTGCAAACATATTTATGGATATTTATTTACACATTTCTAGCTAAGTTATGTAGTAGTCACGTAGAAAATTCTGATGTTTTTTCAATACTAATGACAATTCTTTTCCAATGTCTTAGGCTAAATGTTTAAATCTTTCTTTTACTAATTAAAGACTTAAGTAATGAAATTTCAAAAAGTAGGAGTGACTGCTATGTTCAAAATGTTTATAACCATATTACAACACAATGGTAGCTCATATTTCTAGTAGACAAAATTATACCTAATAATGTAGCAAATTTTTATCATGTAGATACTCTGTCAGTCATTTTATATACTCATTCATTAAATCATCATAAAAGCCATTTGAAGGAAATTCTTTTATTGTCACCTTTTTAGAGATGATATAATCAGAAGATTAAATTTGATAAAAAATAAACAGTGACATGGTCGGAATTCTATCTTGCCATTTCTTTCTCTCTCTCTCTCTCTTTTTTCCTACTGTGTCACATCTCCTCTGTTTTTTAACCATGAACCATAGCAAGAAATAGATTTCAAAGGCCAGTCAGTGGGACAGCAGTAATGTACATGCGTGTACCCGTGATCTGGGCTCGCTGAGGTTGGAGCTAGATCACGGCAGGAAAAATATCTGTGTAAAGTTTTGGAGATGACGCTCACTCTCACTCTT
>NW_006206250.1:429990-476646 GCF_000334495.1 Tupaia belangeri chinensis | reverse complement strand
TTTCCTTTCTCTGTCTCTTTTTCATAGAGAAAATGAATGAATTAATTAAAAGAACTGAATTTTGCACTATGAATCACTACACATATAACCTGTATAATTATCAATTCAGAAGAGTCACAAAGAATATCCTTTACTGCATGCAATTCATTCAGATATCATCTAGTCTGTTCTCTTCAACTCCTAAAATTTGCTGGTCAGAGATCATTAAACTGAATTCACAGTGAACTAACAGACTGCAACTCATTGTTTGAAAAACACAGATACAGGAGGTTCAAAAGAATAAATTTCATTTTAATTAGAACTTAAGCATAGGAAATTTCAGAGCAGTAAATTAAAGATGGAATAATGTATATGCATGTATTGCAAAGGTGAATTACTTTAGGACATCCTGACTGGGAAGGTGGAAGAGGAAGCCATCCGCAGTAATAAACATTTTCCTGTCTGTGGAGAATGGGTTTATAATTAAGGAATCTGATCTTTATACCCTCCAAGGCACCCTAGGGTTTGATTTATATGTTTGACCTGATATGTCTAAGTGCAGATATTTTCCCAAAGTGCTGAAGTTAGGGGGGAAAAAGTTTAATTAGATGAATAACAATTAACATATGTCTAACTGTTTTCCTGTGGCTTTCCTACAGGGTGTTTTGAGTGCTGTATCAAATGCCTGGGTGGCATACCCTATGCTTCCCTGATTGCCACCATTCTGCTCTATGCGGGTGTTGCCCTGTTCTGTGGCTGCGGTCATGAAGCGCTTTCTGGAACTGTCAACATTCTGCAAACCTATTTTGAGATGGCAAGAACCGCTGGAGATACGCTGGATGTTTTTACCATGTAGGTCACTCTGCTATTGCTTCTTAATTTGAGTGTATAAGTTTATATTACTATGTGTTGTATAAATAGATGTATAGAAATAGGTGATGTTATATATGAAAAAAATAGTCTTAGCATACATATGATTCAGAAAAGTGATGAGCTTTATAACCAACACAAGGCACTTTGCACAGGATCAGAAACCAGGTTATGTGGATCGAATCAATGGTCTTATTGTAAGGTTTCAGCTAAGATTTAGTTACCTCTAAGTAGGCTATGTGCATTTCTCTTATTTTTCAAATAAGAGCTGAAGCAGTTCTAACTGAACAGACTAGAGACTAGTGAACAGAGCTAGGTGTATATCTGGACTCTGCTGCTCATCCTAGGAAAGTCATCAAAACTCCATTGGTACTTGTATCTTTTTAAAAAAGTAACTCAGGTGTATGATTTTATCTTACTTTCATTGCCTCACAGGAATGACACAAACATTGTAAAAGGTTAGTGTTGTCTTCTGTAAAATGATAACTCCAAAAAAATATTGAACAACACAAAATATGCTTTTCTCCTATAAAATGTAAACTCCTGGAATCACTACATTTTGATTATATTCAAAGAATAATTTTTAGAAAGTTAACTCTAGAAGTGAAAGTTTGCTGTTCATTTCAGTCTCTTAATGCATAATAATACAAAGAGATCAAATTAGAGAATAATTTATGTCCAAATAAGTTGCCCATTCAGAAACTCTATTCAGTGACTTCATGCCCACCAAAAACATAATATTTATTATGGTTTTTTTAAATCCCACTCTACAGTAAACATTCTGTTCGCTGAACCCTTAAATGGTTTTGTTACCCTTACAACTTCTTGTCTTTATTATGTTTCTTGATACTATGTTTTTGTAATGTTTTTCATGTTCCTTTATTTTATTGCTCTAAATAAAATAAAATATTTTAATACATTTTCTGAAATATGATAACTTTAGACTTACAAATCTTAGTCATTATCTGCATGAGTAAGCTAGATTTGCTTTTACTCTTACAAGTCTATCTGAAAGTGGTGGAGCACAATTCTGATGTACACAGGGCAATTCCTGTTGTCCTGATGTAATTGCAACCTAAAACCCTAATCTAAGACAAGACTTGGACAACTTTCTAGGTTGAAGACAACTATTCTTCAACTACAATGTCAAGAACACATTGTTAACTTTTTTTGTACTCCATCAGCAACAAGATGAACTTTCTTGAACAAAGCATTTTTCTTTTTTTTAGAGAGATTTTTGCCATAGGGCACCTGTGCTGGCCAGAGAGAGAGAGACAGAGAGATAGAAGGCAACAAATCACCCCCTGAGGGGGATGGCCAGACTACAATCCCTTCTCCTTCATTCTCTTCTTGGAATTTTGGGCACAAACACACACACACGTGCACACACACACACACACACACACACACACAGAGTGAGTTTTAAGCCGTTGGGGTCCAGGACTTGAACTGCAGTCGACTGTGTGGGAGTCCAGTGATGTAACCATTATGCCATCTGCGGTCCTCAATGTATTTCTCATAAACTGCTTTTCTTATTTTATTCATTAAGGTTTCCAATTTCTCATGAAAATAAAATGAGAACAGAGTAGCCTGTTTCTATTTAATAATATATAATATGGCAAGAACAAAGAAATATTACCATTGGACAGAGTCTAAAGAAGAATTTTAAGTAAAAGGAAAGCTGAAATATTTCTGTATACATAAGGTATACGGACACATAAAACTTAGAGACAGATGAGGACATAAGAAATCTAATAAAGTATTGTGAAATTGAGACAATCCTCTCCTACACATTCATGGTGATCAGAAGAGGAGATTTGATTACCTGGTTTGATTAATCAGTTAACTCAAATTATTGCAAAAATAGTCCCTAGTTCTGAAGTATCAAGTTAGAGCTTCACCAAGGTCACTAACAAATGGAAACAATGGAAGTGAGGAATTAATAGCAAGTTGAAGGTTGCATATTTCCTAGTGTGACCTTATTTTATAAACTAGTTCTAAAAAATTAGCATTGTCCATTAAATTAAATATTTTAATTTAATAAGCCTATAGTAGACGATTGATCTCCATCAAATTAAATACATTCATATAAAGCCAAAATTCAATAGCCATCAACATCTTAGATTCAAATAGCATAAATAAATTCTTGAGAAAGTATAAGTGATAGTCATTATTTGAAATACAATTTTCTGAAAATGTTTTGGTTTATTGCAGGTTAGTTTGCAGAGAACCTTAAGTAAATGATTGCATGGATATATTTTAATGTGATAAAACTGACATTTTCATTTTAGTTTTATCTCAGCCTACCCTGGACAAAATATGTTCTCACTGTGCATTATTTTAAGCTACCACAGATGTCCTTAAAAATCTACAGATTCATTATATTTAGACTACATCCAAATTGCTGAATTTTGTTGTAGAAGCAAAAGTTTGTAAGACTTCATAAGCCTAATAAATAACATGAAATGCTTATGTACATCTAACAGCAACCAACTGTTAAGATATTTGTTTGATATTTAAACAAATTTTAATTTATCACAGACCTCGACTAAAGCTCTGAAAGTACTGTGGGAAGTGCTTAGAAGAGAGAACAGAGATTGTATGATTAATTTGGTACTTTTACCTTTCATCTGTTATATAGAAATTAAACATGGCACCAATGTTGCATTTTGGGACTAGGAAAAAATCTATTTTGATTGGAATAAAAGCAAATAATCTCTCCTTCCATATATTAAAAGACTAAAATTCCTTATGGAGGTTCAGTGGAGCTAACAAATGGATCAAGAATCTCCCTGCCAACAGACAGTTGAAGAAAATACAGAGGGAAAATATGTACTACACACTTCTCAATGTGATTTGTGCCAACTGATAAATTCAAAAATTATGAAAACATTTAAAGGAGATAAAGTTTATTCTGTGCAGGGCTGCCTTATAGAGTTATTAGAGGGATAGAAAAGATGAAGGGGCAAAAGAGGATGTGTGAAACAAGGAAATAGAAGGCAGAGGGGAGTGAACCTAATGAGCTGCTTGCAGTCTACGCATCTCCCTTAGGAAGCAACTATAATACATTTGTGAAAGAATGTTTGAAGTGAATGACTATGGAGAAAGAGTTGGCCAATTTATAGGATCTTATTTCCTTCTTTCATTGTTTTCATGCTTAATTCAGCCAAATCAATCATTTCTACATCATGTATTTGTAAAGAAAAAGAAGCCTCTTTACTGGATATGTGAACTAAAAAGCAATTATCCAAGCCCTGAATCTTCCATCTGTGAGCCTCAGGATGTGAGGGGTTAATCTATTATTATCTTAGGAACCATGCAAACTCTTCTCTCTCTCTCTCTCCTTGTTTTTTCCTCCTCTAAAATACACTTACATTTTCCAACATGGTCAGTATCTTGAAATCTATAGAGATACATATGAAGAGCAAGCAAGCCGAATTATGATATTCTGTTTTACTAATCTTCTGTCCAGCATGCAAAACATATTTATCATAGATGAATTTGCAAATAAGTTCCATTCTTATGTAATCTGTATTTCAGGTGTGGTTCTATAATAAATACTGTCATCCTCCTCAAATCAGCCAATGTCACCCATCAGATTATTTATGTATTCATATTCCACAGAGAGAGAAAAGAATAAATTTCTCAAACATTTTGTGACTTATTGAAATAAGTTTTAGTATCTATCTCTCATCTACTTGGTAGCTTTTCATCCTTTAATGTGTCAGTTTAGTTCCTCAAGTCCAGGTCATTTGTTGGCTCCAAATTGCTGTGATAAGAAGTATGTAACCAAGCCAGTAGGTGGCACGGAGTTTAAGGCACTGGATCCTACATGGTGGGCTCCATGGTTTGAGTGCTGGACATGGCAGCTTGAAAAATATGCTGGGCACATGTGTGTGGGTGTTCAAAATCTTAGGGGAGAATGGAGCAGGAATTGTGGCATAGACATGTCACCAGAGGGGTGATTTCTCACTTTCCTTCTCTCTTCCTGCCTTCTCTAGCAAGCACACACACCCTATGGCAAAAATCTTTTAAAAAAAAATGTAATTTAACACACTGCTCCTGTTAGGGGATATTATTGCACTCTAAGGACAACTTCTGTATTTAGCATAGCCATTGAGGACCACTCTGTACTGAAAACAGCTCACTGCTCTGCACTTTCTGCTATGTGATGAGAAAATTGTTCTGATTTGTAGTTTAGACTTGCTTTTCTGAGATTGTATTGACAAAGTGTTGTTACTGTACTCTATAAGTTTTATTTGACAAAGTGAGCAAGAAGCAAGGCAGGTATTTTGCTTCTGCAATGTAGTTCATATAGGACAATAAATACAGAGAAGGGTTATAAAATTAGATATCATGAAACAATCCAAATCACTAATTTTACTTAGTGATTTGGCTTCTCATAACTCCTCTGAGAACGGAGCAAGGAGCAGCCTTACTCATAAATATACTTTCCTATGATTTATTAGATAGAGATGATATTTGTCTTTTGACAAATTATAGTGAGAGTCTAGGATCTGGTACCAGTGATTTCCAGTGTGAATGTACTTTTACTTTCAATATCCTGAGTATGATTTTGGGTCAATACGTCAAAAACTGAGTTCATCACACAATGAATTATTTAATATTTCATCCACATATAAAAATTAGTTTTTATTTACCTGAACAAAAGCAGGCAATAAGCTCAGATAAAATAAATTGGTTTTTACTCTTAACTTTCTTTCCTTTTTTTTTTTTTTTTTTTGCTATAGGGCACATGCACTTGCCAGACAGAGAGAGACAGAGAGACAGAAAGCGAGAAATCATCCCCAAGGGGGGATGGCCACGCCGCAATCCCTTCTCCTCCATTCTCCTCTCGGGATCTTGGGCACGCACACACATGCACCCGGCATGAGTTTTAAGCCGCCAGGTCCAGGACACAAACCATGGTCAACTACGTGGTAGTCCAGTGACATAGCCATTACGCTAACTGCTGGTCCCCCTGCTCTTAACTAACTTTAAGTTTATGTGTAACTCTCTAAGTTTGCCTGTAATTTATGTTTATTTTTGGAAGTTCATAAAATAGGAAATAGTTTCCAATAGCTTAATGTGTGAAAGAATGGAAAAGAACCATGAATTCATGGCAAGACAAAACAAGGCTTTATACGCTGACAGAAATCATAGCAGAGTGGCAACTATCTGTCCTAACCCAAGGTGTTGGGAATTAAACCAGATTGCTGAAGTTTTCTGCTTATGTGTTAAGATCAGAGAAAATAATATTGATATGAGATTATTGACTGGTCTTGGAGAGCCAAATGTACTTTAAGTGATAGAACTTATGTTAGAAAATCTACTGAATTCCAGACTTCTGAAATGATAATCAAATAGGATGAGTTTCATTAGAATATATTTCATCCAGAATAATACCCCTTAAATGAGTGTTTAAGAAAAAAAGTATTAATATGCAATAATACCACCACCAAATAGGTAAACCGTGAGGAATTTAACTAGAGATATCATACAGTGTGGTAGATAAGATTCTGGAGTCAGACTCCCAGGGTATGTTCCATGTTAGCTCTGTCCCTTTCTAGCTATCTTACCCTGGACAAGTTACTTAACCTCTCTACCTCAGTTCCTCATGGAAAAAAAAGACATATGATGATGCTGCTGACTTCCTAAGGTTTTTAGGAGTATAAAATTAGTTGATAATTTAATGTTAAATTAAAAAAATAGTTTATTATTTAATGAGAGGAAGAAAGGGAGAAAGAGACAACCTCAACAGGGCCTTCATGCCAGGATTCTCCCTCTATCTCAGCAGCCTGCCAGAGTCATAGCGCATACCCAATGTATTCAGGTAGACCCCGGTTGCAAACCCAGAGAATTTCCATAGTCTCCAGTACTGTGCAATAGCACCTGTACTGCCCATGCCCAGTATAGAGAAATTCCCAAAGGCCAGATGCTCATACCTTTAAAGTCCATGATGGTCATGCATAATCAGGTAATCAGATCCCTTACTTGAGATGTATACAAGCACAGACTAAAGCCTGTGAATTCATACAAAGTAGCTGGCTACAATGATAGATCTCCTCTCCTAAATATTCATGACAAGACCCTACAATAAAAGTAACCTGGGACCAGCAGGTGACATAGTGGTTAAACCTAGGGACTCCTATATGGTTGACAGTAGTTAGAGTCCCACACTTGGTGGGTTGAAAATTGCGCTGGGCACATGTGCATGCATGCCCAAAATCCCAGGAGGAGAATGAAGGAGAAGGGATTATGGCATGACCTTTTCCCTTGAGAGGTGATTTCTCACTTTCTCTCTCTTTCACTCTCTGGTGAACGCAGGTTCCGTATGGCAAAACCTAAATAAAGTAACACCTAACCCCATTCCCAGGGCAGCTATCCCCTAATAGCTGCCCAATCACATGTCTTTCTGGCACGAGGCATAATTTTTTTCTGTTAAAAATCTTCACTTTTCAAGACCAAAAGATGGCATGATGGTTATGTCATTGAACTCCCACATAGTAGACTGCAGTTCAAGTCCCAGGTCCAGCGGCTTGGAACTCACGCAGAGCACATGTGCATGCATGCCCCAAATTCCAAGAGGAGAATAGAAGAAAAGGAGTGTGGTATAGCCAGTTTCCCCAGGGAGTGATTTCTTACTTTCTGTCTTTTTGTGTCTCTCTGGTGAGCACACGTGTCCTATAGCAAAACATTTTTCTAACAAAAACAAAGAACAAAATCAAAAACAAGAAATAAAAAAAAAGGTACACAGACTGCCTTGGAATTTAATGATCTGCCTTTTTTTTTTTTTTTTTTTTTTTGGGAGGGGTTTTCCATTTGGGGGGTGGGCTTTTGAGAGAGGTTTTCACTATAGGGTGCGTGCACTCGCCAGAGAGAGATATAGAGACAGAAAGTGAGATATCACCCCCAAGGGGGGATGGTCACGCCACAATCCCTTCTCCTCCATTCTCCTCTCGGGATCTTGGGCACACATGCACACGCGCCTGGCATGACTTTTAAGCCACCGGGTCCGGGATGCGAACCACGGTCGAGTACGTGGGAGTCCAGCGACATAGCCATTACGCTAACTGCTGGTTCCCAATGATCTGCCTGTTAATGAAGGCATTCAGATAAGGCAAGTGATAAACTTCCAGTTCTGAGAGACTTACAAACAATAATTCAGTTTGGTTTTGTTTATTTAAGAACATCTATCTTAGTAATAGAGTCAATTATACTAATTGGGTTATTGTGAATATTAACTATGGGAATATATTGGGTTATCAGAAAAGTCATGCTGCATTTTTGCATGGACAAACAGAAAATAATACATCATGACTTTTCTGACAATCCAATTTTCAAAATCCTTGAATTTGCTATACTTATAGTATTCTTATTTTCAAATACATAGATATATGTTTCAGGTTAACCTTTTGTTTGTTTATCTTTTTTAATGATTTCATTCATTTAGCAAAAAATTTTGGGTTACACTATGTGCCAGCAACTGATCTGAAGTTTAGATTACATAGGAGAGAAATATAAGTTTCTCATTCCAAAGCACTGACATATAAAGATAGCTGAGCAAAGTGCCATGCACCTCAGATTAGGAAAATATATCAAATAGAAAAAAAATAGTGAGTAAAAAATACCAAGTACATGTAAGTAATTAGCTGTAGGTACATAAAAACTATGTTTCTACTCCATAATTTTACCAAAAATCTTTCAGGTGGATTAAAAATTAAAATTTATAAGCAAGCTAATTTGTAAAAGCTAGAGAAAAATATAAATTAAGATTCTAGGGGCTTAATGGTGTTCAGCAGTAATGTAATGCTCTGAGAGGCTGACCTACATGGGATGTTTCTAGATTTTTGTCTGGAGACTGCCCTGAGCACACCAAGCAAACGCATATCCCATAATTAGCAGCTGGCTGAAGTTGAGAGTGATTGTAGTGTGAAGACCTTACAGGATTACCTATTTTACTTGTTATCTCTTTCTTGCTATTTCTTTTGCTCATGGGAGAAAAAAATAACATACTTAAAAAAAATATATTTTGAGCCGGTTCTGTGGCCTGGAGGTTAAGGCAGTTGGATCCTACATGATCAGCTGCTGTCAAACCTGGTGGCTTGACAGACACTCTGAGCTCATGTGTGTCTGCGTGCCCAACAACCCAAAAGGAGGAAGAGATGGAGGAGGAGACATTACGGGACCATTTTCCATAGGGGGTGCTTTCTCCTCTCGCTGTCTCTCTGTATGTCTCTGGTGAGTACAAGTGCAAAGAAAAAAAAAAAAAAAGAAAAAATTTCATTTATTATATTTATCATGGTATTATTTCAGGTATTATAATTTAGGATTTTTTTTAATAAAGAGGTAGGCAAAAAATAAGTGTCATTTTAGATTACTTTTCTTAGTTTACTAAGGAGGATGGATATATATTTTAAACTATTAGTGTTTGGTATTTTTATCAGTATACCTGTTTTTATAGTTTGCCAATTTTTATGAGAATGTTTTGTTGACTTATCCGTTCTTCATTTAAAACCTAGTCTTAGGAAACAGAGAACAGGCCCTCTTATTCCTTATCAACATATTATTATTTTAACCCAGCCTTTCTAGATACCATTGCAATCATATGTATCTCAATTCTTCTAGGAATTTAATCCAGGGAAACAATCTAGACTGTGAATGAAGATCATTGAAAATCATCATTTCTTTGCCAATTGTAACAGTGATGCATTAGCTTCCTGTTGTTGCTGTTAAACAAATTACCACAAATGTAATTACTTAAAACAAAAATTTCTTATCTTACAGTTCTAGAGATCAGAACTGTGAAAGGGTCTTGATGAACAGGCTGAAATCAAGGTGTTGGCAGACTTGTGTTCCATCTGGAGGCTCAATGGGAGAATCTTTGCCCTGCTTGTTCCAGCTTCTACAGGCCACCTGCACCCCTTGGCTCATGGTCTCCTTCCATCTTCAAAGCCAGCAACGTGGCATCCTCCCCATCTCTCTGAATTTGACCCTGCCTCTCTCATGTTTAAGGGCCCATGTGATTACACTGGGCCCCCCAGATGTTCCAGAGAAATCTCCCGGTCTCAGAGTTAGTAATTTAATCACATCAGTAAAATCTCTTTTGTTATATAAGGCAACTTGTTTACAGGTTCTGGGGATTAGAATGTAGACCATTTCTGGGGATTATTTTTCTACAACTGAGCTACAGTAGGGAATTGGTAAAATATTTCTTTAACTGATAGAAAAATGCCATAATCTTTAAAAAATAAATAGCAATTAAAAATATTCATTATATATTAACTAAAAAGAAAGTTTGCAAGGCAGAATATAATCATAACTTTGTATAAAATTTATATGGAAGGATAAGAATAATCTTTTTTTTGTTTTGTCTTTTTTTTCCTTAATTGCCAGAGGGTGTATGTGTGCACCAGATGAAGAAAGAGACAGACGGAGAGAGAGAGAGAGAGAGAGAGAAAGCACTCCCCATGGTTCACGGTCATGTCATGGTAAATTCTACTCCATATCTCCATCCTGTTGGGATTTTTAGGGAAGTGTTCACATGCACCTAGTACATTCTTCAAGATATTTGGGCAGAAATCAACCATGTGGGAGTTCACTCCTTCAACCACTGGGCTACAGAACAAGCCCTGTTTTGTTTAATTTTTTCTACGATGACAATATACCATTTTTATATTCAGTTAGGTAGTTGGGCATTTAAACGTCAAATTTGAAAATTCACATTTAGACAAGTAAAGTATTTACATTAATCCTTTCAGAAGTAGGATAATGGCAACCAGCAGATGGTATAATGGCTATGTCATTGGACTCCCATGTAGTTAATTACAGTTTGAGTCCTGGACCCGGTGACTTAAACTCACACCAGGCGCATGTGCATGCATGCCCAAGATCCCGAGAAGAGAATGGAGAAGGGATTGCAGCATGGCCATCCCCCCCGGGGGTGATTTCTCACTTTCTGTCTCTCTGTCTCTCTCCGTCTTTCTGGTAAGTGCATGCACACTATACCAAAAACCTCTCCAAAAAATAAAAAATAAAAAAGGAGTAGGACTGTCATTTTGGAAGCAAAGTAGTGAAGTAAAGTAAAACTTACCATTCTCTATTTGATCCTAGCATGGACACATAATCAGTGAATTCATCATAAGAGGAATATTAATGCATCTTATTGACACATCATTGATAATAACTCATATTTATATAGCTACCAAAAGTTTAATTTTCCTATATAAATGTAAGTTCTTTTTTCAACTAAGTTTCATATATTGATAAAATATCATTTTTACTACTAAAGTTGATGGAATTGAGTCATCAAGATGATGTCAGCTTTACTATAATTTAAAACTTTTGAAGTGGATTTTAAAATGTAACATTAGGGTATATCCAAATTAAGATTGTTAAAAGAAATCTTTATGTAAGAATATCTGAATGCCAAGAAATTAACATGCAGTTTTAATAAAATATACAGCTATGGTAGGCTGAATGATTGCCTTCAAATTTATCCATATTCTGGTCCTACTAACCTGTTTATATTACCTACTATACCAAAAGAGACATTGTAGTTGTGATTAAGTTCTGGAACTTAAGGTGGGGAAATTCTCCTATACTATCCCAATGGGCCTTAAATCCAAACACAAGTGTCCTTGTAAGTGAGAAGCGGACAGATATTTAACCAGAGCAAACTACTAAAACAAGGAGCAACCTGCTGGCTTTGAAGATTGAAGAAAGTCCACCAGCCAAAGAATCATGGGAATGAAGCTCTAGAAGCCATTTTTCCATCCTGTCAGAATTTGGGCATGCATAGGAATGCGTCTGGAGTATTTTTTAAGCCTCCAAGGCTGGGACTCAAATTTCAGACCACCATGTAGAATTCAGCTTTCTGAATCAGTAAGCTATAGTGCAGCCTTGAACTTTTTAAAATTAAGTTTGACTTTTCTAACAATATGGATGAAACGTTATGAAATAATTTTAGATTTATGATGGAATTGAACAACAGAACAAGCATGTCAATGTTCTTGATTACCAAGATTCTCATTAAAGAAGATACACAAATATGGAATGGAAGAAGGTAATAAAGAACCTCATAGGGATTTATGAATTTAAGATATCTAAAATATGTGTGTACACAATATGTGGATATATGTGCATTTATGTATGCATTTGTGCATCTACATGTGGGGACCTTACCCTGAAGAGTTTAATCCTAATTACTTCTAAAGTCCCAGCATCTTGATCCCATAGTTGTATTACGTTTTCACCCTCTTAATCCTGTCACAACCAAATGTCATTAAATGGATTCTGGGAGGACTTATTCAAAACATGGCAAAGAGCAACCTAGGATCAACAAACCTTGAATGAAAAATGTTGTACTTAAAAGGGGAATAGGGGCTGGCAAATGACATGGTGGTTAAAGGTGTTAGACTCCCACATGATTGACCATGTTCAAGTCCTGGACCTGGTGGCTTGCTTTCTCATTTTCCCCCTCTTTTTATCTCTATCTCCCTCTGATTAAACTGGATAATAATAATAATAGTAGTATTAATGATAAATAAAGTTAAATAAGATAATTCTTAGGGATAAAAGGGAAGAGTAGGATTGTATTCCTTAAGAAAATTGATATCACAAAGACAAAGAAAGGTTATAGAGTGTTCTACATTTAAATAAGGACGAAAGAGACATGACAAATAGGTAAAATACCTATTCCTAGACATAATCCCATATCAGGGAGGTAAAAAAAATCATAAAGTTCATCACTGAGTCTGCTGATATAATTGGAACACAAATAATAAATTTGACATAAGTACTCTATCAATGTTATATTTCCTGAGGTCAATAACTGTACTGTGGAAAATTTCTCTATGTCCACATATAATTAATCAGAAGGCAAGAAAAACAACAACAACAAAAAAATGAAGTAGAAAGTTGTAAGATAGATAAAGTTTATACAGTTATTCTCTGTACTATTCATTTTTTCAACTCTTTTGTAAATTTGAAATTACTTACAAATAAAAATTTAAAAGTTTCTAAATATGTCATTTTAACCTAAAATTTTTACATAAAAGCCCATGGAACTTCAAAGTGTTCATGATGTCAGGTTAGATCTATAAGTTGAAACCCTCAGATTCTTCTGCAGGCATGACAGGCTTATGCAATTCACATCATCTGCCTCATTGCCCTTCACAAATAGAATTGTGCAATATTTAGATTTTCAGGCCGTGAAAGTCAGGCACTGAACTGCTCTGCAACACTGAACTTCACTACGCTCTTCTCTTATTTCTTATAGGCGGCAAATTCATTTATGCTATAATAGGCATCCTTGTAAAATATGGTCACAGCTTCCAGAGCATCTAGATCTCCAGCAGCATGACTAAGTTTTCTATTTCTTCATTTGCATGTTTTTACAAAGTCACAGCATTTCTCCATCATCAATGCTATCTTATCTCCTCTACTCATACTTTAATTCATGACAAGAAAGAATAAAAATCAAGCTCGAAAATGTTAAATGAAAAGCAATTTTCTGGGTCGGCCCTGTAGCACAGGTGTTAGCCACTGTGTAAAGAAAGTCAGATCTCACATGGTCAACCAGGGTTCAAGACCTGGCCCTGGCAGCTTTGAAAACACACCAGGGGTTGTGACTAACAGATAGCATCATGTTTACATCACTGGACTCTCTTGTGGTCGACCGCAGTTTGAGTCCCAGACCCAGTGGCTTAAAATTCACACCCTGCACATGTGCATGTGTGCCCAAAATTTAAAGAGGAGAATGAAGAAGGGATTGCGGTGTTGGGGGTTATTTCTCACTTTCTTTCCCTCTGTCTCTATCTCTCCAGTGAGTGCACGCACCCTATAGCAAAAATCTCTCTTTTAAAAAAACAGAAAGGCCATGCATAAATCCTGACCGATGGATAAATGGAGGAAGAAGGCTTGCACTGTGAATGGTCTGGAGATTCTGTCTCTCATGATTTTAATAACAGAGGTATTAAAAAACATGAAAAATTTAAAAATCAATTTTTTTTATAAATGGTGTTATGGAAACAAAAACAGACCTTGAGCTGCTAGTACATAGATCTCTTCGCATACTATGAGCCCTCTTTTAAGTCAATCAACTCCTATTTCTAGAAGATTCTTTGATTCTTCCTCCTTTTCCTACTACAATTGACAATTCTCTTCCAGATTTTCCATGTTATTGCTGAGACTGGTATGAGATCATGTGTGTGAGTGTGTCTATGAATGTGTCTGTATGAATTGGGATGATAATTTAAAATACTAATTGAATGCCTCCACATGGTGAACTTCAGTTCTAGAATATACAGCTTTGGCTTAATTGTCAGTAAAATCTTTAGGGATAGAGTGATGAGAGAAGCTTTCTGGAGCAATTATTTCATTTTAGAGATTAAAATGAATTACTTAGTAGTTGATTTTATATTAAAACTGGAAGATCACTGAACAATATTCCTTTATTGGGCCATATTTTTCCCATATATCTTGTTTACCATTTCTTCTAGTTACATGCCTTAAAGTTCTATTCTTCCTTTATCTCTAATCATAATTATTTATTCTACTCATACAAGAACTCCCAAGGAAAACAGTCTCCTATTTTACATATGTATTATGTTGACAAATTCCTTTGCCTTTTTTGCTGATGTATTAGTAGATTAGAAAAGTAAAGAGAGTGGGGACCAGAAGATGATGTAATGGTTATATCACTGGACTCCCACAAGTAGATCATGGTTTGAGTCCTGAACATGGCAGCCTATAACTCATGTGTGCCCAAAATCCCAAGAGGAGAATGGAGGAGAAGGGTTAGTGGTGTGGCTACGCCTTGGAGGGGTGATTTCTTGGTTTTTCTCTGTCTCTTTCTCTCCAGTGGGCACACACGCCTATAGCAAAATTCTCTCTAAAAAGAGAGAGAGAGAGAGAGAGAGAATATTTATTGAAGAGGGAGGAAGATGTCAAATCCTCTCATTACCCTAACATGACAGAACATAGTATTACATTTCAGAGCAAACTTATGTTGCAGATAGCCTAAACTGTAATTATCCAATGAAAATGAAACTCATCATAGTAGAAATGTGTTCATTCTTCACACATTAAAGAGTTTTTAGTTCACAAAGTACTCTTATTTACAAAAAAATAGAACAACAAATGCTTTCATTTGAGCTATATTATTTAAGCAAATTGAAAACCATCCAGATTATACTGGATGATAAAGCTGATCTCAAAATTTCACTGGTGAGAATAAGGCAATCATACTCTGAAATTTATTTAAATAACTCGATGAGTTAAGTTTAAAACTCAAAAGAAATGTATGTAACTAAGTTTGAGAAAGGAAATAATGAGAGATACTTAAATTTATTCACAGAATTCAAATATAAATTATTTTCTAAGAAAATTATATTTAAAAGAGGATTTTCTCTATTTTTATTTAAATGAAAGTTTATATGTGAAATTTATTATTTTTATATTTATTTTTTCAAATAGGTAAGTTCTATTTGGCATGGTATGATTTTGAATACTCTCTGTGAGATTTGGAAGTTACATTTGCTCATGAAAAACCGTGATGATATGTGTTTTTGCTCTTTCTGATATGAGGGTGTCAGAGCTGGAATAACACGGAGGGAGACATGCACATTAAGTCCTTACATAAGCTATAGTCATGCCATCATTCAATGGCCCTTTTGTGATTACTAAACACAAATTAATAATTACTTTCTTTTTCACTCCATAATTTTTTTAAAAGAATTAGCCACTCAATTTCATTTATCATTATTATCTTTATTTTTTGTTTTTTTTTTTTTTAGAGGTTTTTGCTATGGGGCATGTGCACTCCCCAGAAAGACAGAGAGAGACAGAGAGACAGAAAGTAAGAAATCACTCCCCAGGGAGCTGGCCACGCCACAATTCCTTTTCCTCTATTCTCCTCTCGGGATCTTGGGCACGCACGCACACGCGCCTGGCATGAGTTTAAGCCACTGGGTCCAGGACTCCAACTGCGGTTTACTACATGGGAGTCCAGTGACATAGCCATTATGCTAACTGCAGGTCCCCATCATTATTATCTTTTAACCTGTACACATGTGCTCACCAGAGAGAGACAGAGAGACAAAGTGAGAGAGAGAGTGAGAAGGCAAGTAATCAGGTCTGGGTCTTGAACTGTTGTCAGTGATGGAGTTCAGCACCTCAACCACCACATCACCTGCTGGCCCCACTTCATATTTTTTCTTTTTATTTTAAGAGATACTTCTGCTATAGGGTGCGTGTACTTGCCGGAAAGACAGAGAGACAACAGAAAGTGAGAAATTGCCCTCCAGAGAGGATGGGCATGCTACAATCCTTTCTCCTCCAGTGTCCTCTTGGGATATGGGGGCACACATGCACATGCGCTTAGTGTGATTTTTTTTAAAGAATTATTTTATTTTAACTTTATTTATTTATTTAAGTAAATTTGACCAGAGAGGGAGGGAGGTAGAGAGAGAGAGAGCAAGAGCGAGAGCGAGAGAGAGAGAGAGAGAGAAAACAATCTGCAAGGTTTGGGACTCAAACTTGTCAGCTATGAGGGAGTCCAGTGCCTTTAACCACCATGCCACCTACCAGCATCCCCAGCA
This sequence comes from Tupaia belangeri chinensis, assembly GCF_000334495.1. NCBI lineage: Eukaryota > Metazoa > Chordata > Mammalia > Scandentia > Tupaiidae > Tupaia > Tupaia belangeri. The sequence continues at coordinate 460,195 of NW_006206250.1, read as the reverse complement.
TGAATTTTCAACCTCTGGGTCTGGAATTTGAACCATGGTCAACTATGTGGGAGTCCAGTGACATAACCACTATGACATCTGCTGGTTTCTACTTTATAAATATTTAATAAGCACCGTAAGATACCATTCTAGGCAGAGATATAGCACACAGTTAATATAACGATAAAAATCCTTATCTTCATGAAACATATTCTAGTAGGAATCAAAAATTTTTTAAAAATATGCTAGATAAAATTATTAAAATCCTTATTCTGAGGAAATTGAATCTGAGGAAAATTGGTAGGCTTATTAAAAGTGGTGCAGAGCCAGCAGGTGGCATAGTGGTTAAAGTGGTTAGATCCAACATAACTGAGTATGTGGTTTGAGTCCTGGACTCAGTGGCTTAAGAACACATTAGGTGTGTGTGCAGGCATGCATGTGTGCCAAATATCCTAAGAGGAGAATGGAGCAGAGACTGCAGCAAGGTCACCCCCTCCTAGGGGGTGATGTCTCATTCCTTATGTTTGTCTCTCATGTCTCTTTGGAGAGCACACACACCCTGTAGCAAAATTACGAAAAAGAAAATCAAAACAAAACAAAAAGTGTTGTATATTTAAATGAACTTACTCCAAAATCCTAAAAATGTTTCGCATTGAGAGGTTCTAAATATTGGTGCTATACTAACTTTCAGATTAGAATGTCATGGCTTCTATCATAAGAAATGCATATAGTTAATACATTCCCTTTTTTTTTTTTTTAGAGAGGTTTACGCTATAGGGTGCGTGCGCTCACCAGACAGACAGAGAGAGACAGAGAGACAGAAAGCGAGAAATCACCCCCCAGGGGGGATGGCCATGCTGCAGTCCCTTCTCCTCCATTCTCCTCTTGGGATCTTGGGCACGCATGTACACGCGCCTGGCATGAGTTTTAAGCCACCGGGTCCAGGACTCGAACCGCAGTTGACTATGTGGGAGTCCAGCGACATAGCCATTACGCTAACTGCTGGTCCCAATACATTCCAAATAGTAGGTCTCAGGAAAGTCACGATGTATTTTTCTATGTTTTTCTTTGCAAAAATGCATCATGACTTTCCCGACAACCCAATATTATACATGACCTATTTCTTAGGTTAAGTACATTTTGTGTGATTTGGTGTTATTTGTATACCTGCATTGCACTGGTATTTTTACAACTCTGACTGCATTAAGTATAAAATGTTCACTGGTATGGCAATATATAACAAACAATAAATTGTAATAGAGTATTGTTGAACTCTGGGCTACACTTATGATTATAAATATTTTGAGAATAAGTATGAAATGAATGCTTTAAAAGCATGGAAATGCAAATAGAATCTTAATTTACAAATGTGGTCATTGTTTTTCATAATTCTACTGAACATTCATTTTGTAGCTACAGAGCTATGGGAAAAGAATAAATCTATTTTTTTGTATACTCATCTGTCATGTATGAATTAGTTAGTGTGAGGATGTTTTTCTGCTTTCTACATAAATATTTTATTTTAGCCATTTTGATTGTTTTTTCCTAATTGGGCAATTAATTGTGAGAAAAAGAAGAGTATCTTTCCACAGCTTTATGGAATTGTGCTATAACTTGACATCACTTTATAAAAGTCCCAGTTCCATAAAATATCTGTAAGTAATTCTGTCTAAAAGGTTTAATTGGCAAAATTATAATTTACCCGTAAACCGTATATTTTTCCTGATTGACATTATCAACCATCAGTAGCAAATATCAGTGATGTCTTGTGGTAAGTATGAAATAAAATATAATTACAGTTGACTATTTATAATGACAAAATATGGGGTTTACATCATTTCATGTGACACTGTTGCATCATTACCCATAAAGCTCTCTTCTTCCTTTAACATGTCTTAATAATTCAGTGCTGTATAGACTACATCTTTATATTTTGCATTTTGTCCTAGTTAGAGAAATTGTATGATGATTAGTTTACTTTTAAAATGAATTTAAGCAAACACCTTTGGTAGCACTGTTCTCTGCTTATCCAAGACTGCATTGGTGTGAAGCAAAGAATGGGGAGGCTGGATGGAAAGAAGAAATCTACAAATACAAAAACCCCAAATCCCTCACCAATGAATATTAGAAATGATAGAACAAAATGTATATGTAAACATTAGACATATAAAGTACTTGTATTTTAAAATTCTACCTCCATTATGAACACAAATATACTGTAACCTACATTCCAAAAGAACCCAGAACATGTGAGAATTCATTTTTGCAGACCAGCAGTAAACCGTTATTGAGATAAATCACTCTGTCTGTTCTTCCCCAGGATTGACATCTTTAAGTATGTGATCTATGGCATCGCAGCTGCGTTCTTTGTGTATGGCATTTTGCTGATGGTGGAAGGCTTCTTCACGACGGGTGCCATTAAAGATCTCTATGGGGATTTCAAAATCACCACTTGCGGCAGATGTGTGAGCGCCTGGGTATGTTCCTTCTCTATGTACAGGGTTTCAGTGTGGGTTTATTTCAACAGCACACAGGTGATTGCATTCATCTGCCTAGAATTAAAGTATTTTTAAACAATCCTTCTGTGATGGCTATCTTAAACCTTGATAATATTATTTTGTAAGCTAAGATTACTCCTTGTAAAAGTTCAACTTCAAATGATCAAATCATTTATAGCATAACTAGTTTTGTTTCTAGAGACAGAAAAGTCATTGATTATTTATGTTTTTCTTCAAAGAAATTTGGGTTTCTCATACAAAATAACAGAAAAATCCACCTGGATAGGACAATACAGGGGTCTGTCTACCCCTTTAAACATATTTCTCTACATTATACTCTAAATGTTTAGGCAACTACAGTATACAAGTTCTGTTTTCTATTGACTTAAAATAAGAATTACACTCATTTATTCCTTAAATCTTTATTGATATATTTAATGGTAAATCAAATGTATAGTTATACTCTAGAGCTAATGCAATGGCAACCATGCATGTATATGTATGTCTGTGTGTGTGTATTATATATATATATATAAATATATAAATGCACAAGAGTGGTAAAAATTTAGACTAATATAAATTGAAAGTACTTTTTTCTTTTATTCTTTCATCCTTGACTGACATGATTTTCTTTTTTCTACTGTAACATGAGAATATGTGTTTAATTACAGCTTATATTCACATTAAGATGTCTCTAATAAGGAGTGATATAAATTACTCCAATATCATAGAATAGTTAGACTCATTAACCTTAACAAACTTTTTTTTACTAGCTTCTTGCACATTTTAGTAGTGATAAGTTGATAAGATAGTTTGCCTGAGTTGTGAGTATTTGTAGTTGTCTCTCAATAATTTCTTATAAAACGCATCTATTTCTGCTCTAGGACACGTGTTGCAGTACACATGGAGGTAAAAATGTAGGAGGGTGCACAAAACTAGAATTTATTTAAATTGTGACTAAGGGCATTAAGCTGGTCCTGCCATCTAATTTCCTTAAATTTATAATACCAAATTTACAGATCTGTAGGAAGTTAAATTATACAAAGAGCTTAGCGAGAAAAATAAAGTATGACTATTTAGTAGGTTAGTCTTCAATTATGCCTAAAAAATTTCTCCAGCAAAAAATAGAAAAGAAGGCATGTTCTGATTTTAGAATCATTTCTACTCTGCCAATAGAGGATAAGAAACGGATTTAATAGTGGGCTTTTTCTTATAATTAGGGTAGTATCACTGTAATGCCACTTTTGTGCCTTAGCAAGTTACCTAAGTTTTCTGGATCACAGTTTAGTCCTTTGCAAAATGAAGATCATCTCTCAGCCTCATTCCAGTTCCAAGAGCCCATGATGCTAAAAAACTAGTGAAATGATAAGTGATAAGAGGGTGCATGAGCACATTTTTACTGTCAGGGAATAACTCTTTGCCAAGAAGAATGTAGTCAATTGTGTTGCTTCATTCAGAATTGTAAATTATCTTATGGTTTTAAATTTTTACAAAAAAAATGTATATAAGTCTAGCTTCAGTGGTATAGAGTGTAGGGTGCATTGCAGATACTGGAGCCCATGGGAAACTTGAGTTCAGATCCTGGGTTGGCCTGAACACACCGGGTGCACCCTGTCAAGTGTACCTCTTTTTCTTCCCTTCTCTCCCTCTCATGAAAGAAGGAAAGAAACTTAATAAAAAAGAAAAAGTAAAGTGTATATCTATGTTTGATTAATTATCTGCCTGCCATTCAAGCATCTTAAAAGAACCTCAAATATGAAAACTTAAAGCAAAACATGAGCCACGTTGTTTTCTGTAATAATAAGAATTATGTCACCAGTCCCACCCAACAGACCAGAAGGGTGGCAGCAGCTGCGTGGGCTCCTTCAGAGGCAATGCAGCAGGGAGTCAGCCCACCAAGATGTACCCACCCACCCCTTTTACACCCCCTCTGAAACCCAGGAATGAGCGGAATTGATGCAAATCTAGAAACTGCATTCTCCTGCATTCTGCAGCAGAGGCAGCAATATGTGGGTGAGGCCTCTGAGTCACGCCCTGGTTACCCCAACACTGCCTCCATGAGGGGACGAGCTCCACAGCTACTAAAAGGTAATAGCAATGGTTGTAGCCAACATTCCAGGACCCTAAGCCTGTCTTCTTTCCCCTGTACCTTCTCATTCCACAGCTTGCTTATTACACAGGACTTCAGGCTCCATGGAATCAGAAGGAAGTAAAAAGAAAGACTTGTCTTCTGAACCCTCCTAATTCTTACCTTCTTTTTTTCCTTATTTCCATTCTGCACTTTTTTCCTCCATTTGTGGATAGATTATATCTTACAATCTACCTTATGTTCAATGGGTTAACCTGTTAGCCAGTTTTGGCTGTCTTCCTAAGCTTTAAAACTGACTATCCTTCTGCTGGTACATTAATACATTTCTACTTGGATAATACTAAAAGGGTAGAATGAAACTTTTGCAACATATCTTACATAAGGAGTTTTTTTGAAGGGATATTAACAGAATTTGTTTTCTATGTGTTTAAACTTTATGCTGCATAAAATAAAAAGGTTATGAGTTAAAAATACATCAGCCCAGATTCAATTAATTTTAAAGCAACATTGTGCCACTGAATAGGGGATGCTAATCAATATTTTCTTTACTTAATGAATGCTCTTGACCTCATTAAGTGTTTCTTTCTCATGCAGTGTAAAGGCTAATTCAATTTCATTTCAAAATTTTAATGCTATCACTCAAAATTCAGAATACGAGATACACAAAACATAACACCACAATAGTAACCTTTGGTTATTTAGTAACCTAGTAAATCATTATTAACTAATTTGTCAAGCCATCATATAAAACTTAGAAAATATTTTAATTATAAAATTTATTTATATTGAGTATTATTAGCACCAAGTGAATACAAATATGTTTTTAAATACATAAAATATGAACTTAAGTTTTATTAACATAGAAATATTGTTTCCTTTAATCATTTTTCCTATTACTTTGTTTGTTTTGTTTTGTTTTTTGGTTTTGCTATAAGGTGTGTGCCCTTTCCAGAGAGAGTGAGAAATCACTCCCTTCATGGAGGATGGCCAGATTCACACAACCCCTTCTCTTCCATTCTCTTCTTGGGATCTTGGTCATGCACACACACACGTGACCAGTGTGATTTCCAAACCACTGGGTTCAGGCTTAAACAGCATAGTCAGCTCTGTGGGATCCAGCACTTTAACCTCCATGCTCCCCCTTCCCTATTAAATTTTAAACCAAAAAATATTTATTTTATTGCACTACTTGGGAAGTACTCACTCTGTCATATTTTGGAATCTTCTTTTTTTTTTTTTTTTTTTTGGAGTTGTTTTTTTCTGTAGGGTGTGTGCGCTTGCCCTTGCTATAGGGTGGGTGCGCTTGCCAGAAACACAGAGAGAGAGCACTTGCCAGAAACACAGAGAGAGACAGAGAGACAGAAAGAGAGAAATCACCCACCAAGGGGGGATGGCCATGCCATAATCCCTTCTTTTCCAGTCTCCTCTTGGAATCTTGGGCATGCACGCACATGTGCCAGGAGTGAGTTTAAACCACCAGGTCCGGGACTCAAACTACTACATGGGAGTCCGGCAACATAGTCATTGCACAATCTGCTGGTCTCACATTTTGAAATCTTAGAATTTTGTTAAATACATTACTAGTTTTGTTATTTGTAGAAATTTTCCATTACTCTTATGACACCATTACAGATTACAGAATTTATCTATTCTTATTCTGACACTTGATTTTGAAGAACAACACTTTTGAAGTAAGAGTTCTCAATTTTGACTCTTCTTTGTGGAAATTAATGCATTTATTTTACACGCATCTACCTCTCTTAGGAGTTAAATAAAACCTTTTGAAAGTATGTGTATTAGTTTGCCAATGCTGCCATAACAAAATGCTACAAATTATGGTATCTTAACAGAAATTTATTGTCTCTCAGTTTTGGAAGCTAGACATCTGAGACCAAGGTGTCTGCATTGTTTGTTGTTTTCTGAGAGATCTGAAGAAGAATCTGTTCCATGTTTCTCTCTTTGCTTCTGGTGGTCTTCTGACCATCTATGACATTCCTTGGCTTAGGAGAGCACCACCCCAATTGCCGTCTTCATGTTTATATGGTGTTCTCCCTGTGTGCAAGTCTATGTCCAGATTTCCCCTATGAGGCAATACATTTTTAGAGAAACTAAATATATTAAGGATATAAGATGAAGTACTTCATTGAGGAATTACTAAACTAAACTGAGGGTTATTATATTGGGATGAATGATTAAAAGAACATTTCTCAAGTGTTTATAACATAATCTATATTAAATTTATATTATTAGTACTTACTCAGAAGAACTTTTCCTCTATAATAATATTTGCTGATAAAGAATATATCCTATAGGGTAATGATGCTTTCATTTTATATAATTTGAATTTTTAATTCTTTATTTGAATTTGGTTTATAATTGATAATGTAAAATTTCTTTGGCTCAACTTTCTTAGGATCTGTTACAAAAAGAAATATGCCAAGCTGAATACTGATGATGTAAAAAGGAACAAAATGGTATCCTTATGCCCAGGGAGCCCCTAGCCTAACTAGAACACATGGGAGACTTGTACATGAACACATGTTCATGCTAAGTGTATTGATGATTCAACTTTTTTTTTTTTTTTTGGTGGCGGGGGGAGAGGTTTTTGCTATAGGGCACATGTGCTTGCCAGAAAGACGGAGAGAGAAAGTGAGACAAAAAGTGAGATCATCCCATGGGGCAGTGGCCATGCCGCAATCTCTTCTTCTTCATTCTCCTCTTGGGATCTTGGGCATGCATGCACACCCACCCAGTGTGAGCTTAAGCACCAAGTCCGGGACTCATCCTGCTCGATCACGTGGGAGTCCAGCAACATAGCCATTAAGCCAATTGCTGGTTCCTGATGATTCAACTTTTACTGTTTTCACAAAGAGGAGGTGATTAAGGTCTGTGATAAAGAGTGTTGTTGACCACTACAGACCTAAAATAGGACACAAGAAATTTGGAACACAAGAAATTTTAATTATTAACATATTAGTAAGTGAAATCGGCTCTCGATCTGGGATTGGAAGGATGGAAAGAAGCTCCACACGTAACCCAGAGGTTATGAATTAGAATGAAATGTTTAGACTTATTCATGTGCTGTGTCAGGTTGGTGAGTAAGTAAGTGCAAACTGATAGCAGATGTAAATCGAGAAGTGTATGAACTTGGATTGTTAAATGATGAGAAACTACTACAAGGTAATAAAGAAGAAAGCATTTCAATTATTTTTTAATAGTCTTTATTTTTTAGAGCAGATTTGGTTCCTCAATAAAATTGAGTAGAAGGAACAGATTTTACCCTGTACACCTTTTCCCACACATTTATGGCCTCTCTCATTATCAACATCCCTTACCAGAGTAGTCTATTTGTTAAATTCCATGAACCTACCTTGACACATCATTATTACCCAAATCCCATAGTTTACATTGGCACTTATTTGTGATGATGTACATTCTATGGGTTTTGACAACTGTAATAATGATGCCTTATCTACTGTTATATTGTAGTATCAGGTAGGATAATTTCACTGCCCTAGAATCCACTGTGAACCACCTATCCATCCCTTATTCTGCCCTAACCTCTGGAAACCACTGGTCTTTTTACTGTTTCCATAATGTTTCTTTTCTAGAGTGTTGGAATCATATTATATGGAATCATGTAATATGCAGTTTTCCCTTTTTCTTTTTTTTGGAGAGGTTTTTGCTATAGGGTGTGTGCTCACCAGAAAGAGAGACAGAGAGACAGTAAGCAAGAAATCACTCCTCTCCCCCCTGGGGAGATGGCCATGCTGCAATCCCTTCTCCATTCTCCTCTCAGGATCTAGGGCACGCATGCACATGTGTCCAGTGTGAGTTTAAGCCACCGGGTCCAGGACTCGAACTGCGTTTGACTACATGGGAGTCTGGGAGTCCAGAGATACAGCCATTATTCCAACTGCTGGTCCCAGTTTCTCAAATTAACTATTAATATTTTCACATAGCAATATGCATATAGGATTCTTCCATGTCTTCTCTTTCCTTTTGCATTTATTTATTTATTCCTCCTATGAAGAAGAGAGAAGAAGAGGGGCCAGCAGATGGTGAGGTGATTATGCACTGGACCCCCACATGACCAACGGTGGTTCAAGTCCCAGACCTGGCAGGTTAAAAGTCATGCTGAACATGTGTATGTGAGTGCCCAAAATCCCAGAAGGCAAATGGAGAAAAAGAGACTGTGGCATGGCCATTACCCTGGGGATGACTTCTCATTTTTCCTTTCACTGTTTCTGTCTTTTTCTGGTGAGTGCAAATGCCTTATGGAAAAAGCCTTTAAAAAAGAGAGAGAGACAGAAGGAAAAAGAGAGTGAGCACCCCCAACAGTATTTTAACACTGTGATCCATCCTAGCTCCTGCCAGCACCATCATGGGCATGCATATGCCTGGCTTACCTAGTAAGTCCCCAAACGCAAACCTGGAACCTTCCCAGATGGCTTTGCCTTGCAGATAGTCACATTTTACTGCTGTGCTATGATCCAGCATCTACCCCCTACCCCATCTTTTCATGGCTTGATAGTTTGAATTTCCTTTTTTAAAAATTTAATGAATTAAAATTGACAAAATTTTGTGTGTGTATTTTATACATTATGATGTTTTGAAATATAATACACTTTAGAATGGCTAAATGGAGTTAATTAAAACACGTTATATCACATATTTATCTTCTTTTATGGCAAGAACACTTAAAATCTCTTCTGTCAGCAATTTTCAAGAACACATTATTTTTAACTATAGCCACTGTATAGTGCAATAGATATCTTGAATTTACTCCTCCAATCTAACTGAAATTTTATCCTTTGATCAACATCTCCCCAACACACTCATTCTTAACACCCATAAGTCATTTCTTTTTAGCTCTAATATTCTATTGTCTGGATGCAGTAGAGTTTATTTATCCTTTCACCTACTAAGGGAGATCTTGGTTGCTTCCAAGTTTTGACAACTATTATTTAAGCTGATTTGTTTGTGTGGACATCAGTATTCGGCTCATTTGGGTAAATGCCAGGGAATAGAATTGCTGGTTTGTGATAAAAGTATGTTTAATTTTGTAAGAAACTGCCAAACTGTCTTCCAATGTGCCTATGCCAGTTTACATTCCTACCATTAATGAATGAGTTACTGCATTGCAATTAGTTTTACATTTTAGAACCTCTAACCACAAATAAAAACTGGGTTGAACAAGAAAAATCTTTGGGGTAGACAGAAATTGGTAATTTTTACTCTATAACTTACGTTCTTACTACTTATTGATCATTTATATATAGACAGACATCTCTCTCCAGGATGTATTTTTTTCCAATTGGATGAGCAGTGACTAATTTTTTAAAATAATCTGTATTTTAATTTGGTCATGTAATTTTTAAGTTTATTTAATGTAATTTTTAGCAGCATTTTGGGTGCCCTATGTATAAATCATCTTGATTTTTATTTTATTCATGGGGGATATGTTCTGAGATCCCCAGTGACTGCCTAAAATAATATAGTACTAACTCTAAATATACCTATACACACATACCTTTTATAAATTTAATTTATAAATTAGGCATTGGTTGACCATTGGTATGTAAAACTACAGAAAGCTGACTGCAGTTCGAGACCCAGCCCCAGTTTGAAACTCATGACAGGCACGTGTGCATGCATGCCTGGAGTCCCAAGAGGAGAATGAGGAGGGGGTATTGCAGCATGGCTGCCACCCCCAGGGGATGATTTCTCACTTTCTCTCTCTCTCTCTGTCTCCCACTGTTTCTCCAGCAAGTACACATGCCCTATAGCAAAATCGCTAATGCAAAACCATGGATAAAGGAGAACTACTATACTTATAACTACATGTAAATTATAACCTGTATGTTGCCATTTATCAGGAAAACAGATATATTCTCACTGCAAAATGTCAAACCTCTGCTTATAAGAATTATACCCAGATAGGTACCAATATTTATTTCTACGACTTTGTCTTAGTCTGTATACCTTTTTAAAGGTTCCATTGGTGGGGCTGATTTAAAGGGCAACAACTTTCAAGATGGCATAGGGATAATTTGCTGAGTAAACATCTTAAAAACAATAATAATATTTAAGCATGGCCTTCATTGCCCGTGTTCAAATTTTAGGTTAAAACTACTATCCCCAGTGAATCTATCATCTGAAATGATACAACCCTTAAGGAATATATACTGATTATTACTCACTAGTCATTATGTATGTGCGTGTGTATGTGTGTGTATGTGATATACATATATACATCTATATGGTTCATCTGCAAAAATAATAAACATAGCAAATAATTTTTTAAAAATTTTCTGATCTCAACTTGTACATAAGTAGTTTTGCACCACAGTAATGATAAATATGAAGATGACTGCATATATATATATATATATCCAAGTTATTTACATAATGATAGTAATTTTCTCTGCATTAAGCTACACAATGTGTAATTTTCAGAGCCTACGATGTTCGAGATTGTTAATGCTTTCCCACTTTACATTTGGAATTACAGTATCTTTAGTGATCATTTCCTTCCCCTGACCTGATATTTTCTTGCTTTATTGTTGTGGTTCTCAGACAGGGGAGATAACCACCACCAAGGGGAATAGAGGGATTTCGGCTGCACAACTGACACCTACTGGGTAGAGGCCAGGGATGTTACTAAACATCCTGCAATAGGACAGTCCTCATAACAAATAAATATCTGGCCCAAAGTTTCTGTAGTATCAAATTTGAGAAACTCTGATTGAGAATTTTGGCTCATGACCAGAACACCACTCATTTATGTGTTTGACTGTTTCATTGACATTAGCCTTTATTTCTAACTTATCATGCCAATTTGTTGTTGTTGTTGTTCTTTTAACTTTAGGAATAGCATTATGTAGACCCTAAGAAGGAAAATTAAAGCAGTCTTCAAATCAAGTGTATTTGTTAGGTCTTTGATTCTAATACTGTAGAAGTTTCTCTCTTTTTTTGGAGAGGTTTTTGCTATAGGGCATGTGCATTTGCCAGAGAGACAGAAAGCAAGAAATCACCCCCAGGGGAATGACCATGACACAATCCCTTCTCCTCCACTCTCCTCTCGGGACCTTGGGCACGCACACACATGCACCCAGCATGAGTTTAAGCCACCGGGTCCAGGACTAGAACTGTGGTTGACTATATGGGAGTACAACAACATAACCATTACACCATCTGCTGGTCCTAATATGGTAGAAGTTTCTAACAGTATATGTGCATTAGAATCACCTGCATGAATTTTTAAAAATATAGCTATAACTGGCACAGGAGAGGCCTAGGCATTTCTTTCTCTTTAACGTTAACCAGATGTGTGACCATGGTTTGAAAACCATGGAGGTTGTACTCCCTCCATTAATGTTTACCTAGTCAAACTTCTTTTTTCTTTTGAGATATTATTGTTATAAGGCATGTGCACTCGCTGGAGAGACAAAGAAGGATAGAAAGTGAAAAATCACCCCCCAGAGAATAGGACCATGCTGTAATCCCTTCTCCTCCATTCTTTTCTTGAGATTTGGGGCATATACACATGCCCAGGTGAGTTTTAAGCAGCCGAGTCTGGGACTCAAACTGTGGTTGACTATATGGGAGTCTAGCAATGTAACCATTAGACCATCTGCTGATTCCCCAGTCACACTTCTTAATCATGCACTCTCTCTAACTTTAGTTATTTCTCCTTTCGATGAAATATAAAGATGTTTCCTTTTGCTATTAAAGTGGAAACATGATTGGACTGATAATTCTTAAATCAATTCCAAGACGAGAAAATATCACTAGAAATATATTATTGTGAAATATGGGTCCCTGAGCTAAGAATTAGCAGATTATTTTTATACCCACCCTTGAGACAATTAAGAGAAGGGGAATTGTATAAACAATGACCTAAGTGCAACTTGATAATGCATTTTTAGTAATAAAGAGACTTTGGATATATTGATAGATCTATTTTGTTCCTTTCACTAAGGTTTAAATCTGCCTTATACTTGACATACTCTATTTAATATGTGCCATATTATTTTCAGCAGTTAGTGCACAGACAAGAGACTTCTGGAGTCAGAATCATCTGGCTTCTTTTCATCAGTGCTTCTGACTTCCAACGTGTTATTTTTACCTCTACAGCACAGCCTGCTGCAGTTGCCACAGAAAATCGACAGCTCAACAGACTGAATTTCTTAGACATTCAGTCTAAGTTCATTGAAGTTCACATGAAAAACAATTAATTTTTAAGGTATTTTCAAGTAATGTATAAAAATTTAATTGTAGTTAATGTAGGTCATCAACAAATTTGTATAGAGGGAAAAATAAAAATAAGACAAAACGAATGATGACAAGAAAATGCTTATTTAGCCAGTTATTTGCGTGTTCTAATGAAATGACACTAAAATAATTATGTGATAATAGGATATGTTAAATATCAATTAAATATCTGGCACTTAATCTATCATTTTACAGCAATTTTCCTACCAGAGATTAATGAATTAATTAATATAATTCCAACTATGGAACTTGTATTAAAATTTGTGTATTAAAGTTTGTGTATTAAAAATTGTATTAAAAACTTGTTTTAAAAGTAGCCAGCATTTTAATACATATGAGAGAACTTAAATAATGATGAAAATGGGAAAAAGATGAAACCTCTTATATTTTAACTTCTACAAAATCCTTCTCTCCTGAAACTGCTAGAAATTAAAATTAAAATTAAAATTCAGTATATGTTCAAAGCAATAAAGATCAAATGGGACAGAAATTATTTCCTCTGTCCATACCTAATCTTTGAAAGTGCAAAATAATTTTTGCTATATAAAATTACCTCCTCTCTTTTGAGTTTATTGTAGATCACATTTATTGGTTAGTGATTTCCAATGGGATCTATCTTGTTTGCATTACAATTCTGTGAGAGAAGTATTCTAATTTCCAGGTCACAAATGATGAATATAACTAACAGAGGTTAGGTTGAACTCAAAAACTAATAAACAAGTCACCTGATCTGACTTCATATGCACTAGTACTTTTAGCATTTCTTCCATTTTTTTTCCACTGTGTCCCCCAAATTACTTAGTTAAATTTCAGAATGTGTTTTCATCTAGAAACAGAGGATCATAAAGGCACACATACATAAAAGGTTTTCAAAACCAGGTGTTTTTCACATTCTCAGAGGTTGTACTTAAAAATAAGTATAGCTTAATAATTTTCTTAATGATGAGATGACAAAATATTTCTATCAAATAACTTGCAGTGGAAAACTGGAAACCAATTTATAATTATGTAATTTTTATTTATTACATATAATGATATTATACCTAAGATTATACATGTTCCATTTGAACAATTCTAAACATTTAAGTTATTAGATTCTAAAATAAAATGTAAAACAGAAAGATAGAATTATATTTTTTGCTTCTTTTTAGTTTAGGTATTTTCCTTAAATTTAATTGGTTTGTGGGCAAGCTGGTGGCATAGTGATTAGGGTAGCTGGATCCCACATGGACAACTGTGTGGTTTGAATTCCAGACCTGGTGTCTTGAGAAACATGCTGGGTGCATGTGCATGCATGCCCAAAATCCCAATAGGAGAAATGGAGTAAAAGAGATTGCAGTGTGACCATACCCCATAGGAGGTACTTTCTAACTTTCCCCTGTCTCTCTCTATTTCTCTTTCATTAGTTCACACACCCTCTAATAAATTAAAAATTTAAAAAATCGTATGTGTGTGTGTGTGTGTGTGTGTTTGTGTGCATGAACTGGTTTGAACTCAAAATTTAAAGTCTTTCATAATAGTAATAAAAACATTTCTTACATACCAATTAATTCTATAACATTCAGCTTTATTAATTTGCTATTGCAGAGGAAAGAAAATATGAGTCAGTAATATGGTTTCAGAAGGTACGCCTTTCACTGCCTTGTAAAGTAGCAGTGGCAACCTATTTCAAAGTGTTCAGATTCACAGTGAATCTAAACCTATTGAATTATAAGTTCTGTTCTTTAGTGAACTGAACCTTCAAAAGCTTTTGAGAAATTCTCCAGGGCAGAAAATGTGTGTGCTTGTGCATGCGCACATGTGCATAATCACACACGCACGCACACACACACACACACACACACACACATCAGAGAACGTAGCCCAAAGCATGCCGATTACTCTCCTATGGATTTTCAAGTCACTTTTAGTCTTCCAAAGCATATGCTTCAGGCTCCTATATCATGTTTATTGTTCTTGAGACTATCATATTAGCCTTGAGGTCTACAACTTCAAATAACGAAAATGTTAATAAAGAAAGCCTTTTACCCCCAAAGGAATTCTATTAACAGGATTTCTCCACTTTGGGGGTAGTTCCAAGAACTGCTGAAGCTTTTCCTTTAGAGAACCCATTTTGAATTGTTTTTCAGATGATCTAAGAACTTATTCTTTCAATTTCTCCAAAGTGAAATGAAGTCGACTGGGTCGTCAGGAAAGTCATGACACACTTTTGCATAGATAAACATAGACAAATGCATCATAGCTTTTCAAATGACCCAATAATTCCCTTATTCTATATAGTCTTCTTCATGAAACAAACAAAAAAACATGTATTTTTGGTAGTAATAATAGAAATCACAATAATATTCAGCTGCTAGGAAAAGTCATGATGTATCTTTTTATGTTTTTCTATGCAAAAATGTATCATGACTTTCTTGACAACCCAGTATTATTAACAATTAAAAATAGTTAATATTTTGTCAGAGCTCGTTATGTCCCAGCGTCTATGCTACATGCTTTTCATGTGCTTTTGCCTCTCAACCTCGCTCAAACATGTTTGGTCAATTGAGCAGTTGTTCCCATTTTATGAAGACAGAAACAAAACATAAAAAGTAGCCTAGACTCAAGCCAACTCAAAAGTCTGTGCCTTTATTCGATATGCTATAAGATTTCCTTTATTGCTTAATAAATGTGACATTTAGGTTAGAGGTATAGTAAGTAGTCTATCAGTGCTTATTAAAAAAATAAGAGATCTCTATATCTTACATATATGGCAAAAGATGAAAAATGACTTCCATTATCAGTTCATTAATATTAGAGGCAAATGGGTAGCTCCCCTTGAAGTATAATTATCTACTCTGAGGCTTAATAGATCTCTCTCAGATAAGGTGCATAAAGAAGGATGCAATAGGGTAGGAAAGGGTTTGGCAAGGGAGGAATTCTGAGCCAGCCTCCATAGTGTTCAGTGAGTTTTATCTATCAGTGTGCATCCTTCTATTTGACAGCCAGAAAAGAGAAAAACCTCATAAGAAATGTCATCCTTTAACTCTGGCAGAGACAGGTACATTTACTGTACATAGTCAAGTGCGTTTCATGACCCAATGCTATGTCTCCACATGGAATGTATTTATTGTTTTGATTAATAAAATAAAGAGAAAATGTTACTGTCTTACATGACTGAAATACTATCATAAATCTTTATGCATAAGAGCCTTCATTAAATATTTGTTGAGTGAGAATAAATAATTCCTTAGCCTAATGTTTAGGTGACCCACAGCCCACAGGGCCAACCAGAGCTTGAATCCTGGTCCCTGCAGGATGAAAAACACATGAGGTGCTTGTGCATGCTTGCCAAAAATCCTGACAGGGTGGACAAATGGAGGAGAAGGGATTGTGGTGTGACCAAGCCCCATTGAAGAGTACTTTCTCTCTCTCTGTCTCTGGTTAGTGGATGCACCCTCTAGAAATTTAAAATTAAAATACATAAATAAATAATTCTAAAAGTGATGTCAACTTTAATAATTATATTAAAGGTTAAATAGTCTGTTAAGTATATTTACTCCTGGTCCTTCACTGATTTAAATAACTTAATATTCAGTAAGTTATATTTGCTAATATTTTTAGACTAACTTTGTTTCATCTTGGATATATAAGGTTTGAATTTGTCTGCCAAATCATAGTCTGACTATATTGTTGGGACAGATGTTGGCTCATCAAACTCTCCAATCATTATTTACCTTTCAGAGTAGAGACCAGCAGGAAGTTATATTTGACATTAGATAAAAAGAGTATTATTAGAAAGCAAGTGTTTAATTATGTTCAGAGTTTCTGAGGTACCGTGATGTTTAGCAACTTACAAAAGAAGTATTGGAACTAAAGTCTCATTGACTTTATATCCTACCTCCCATCTTAACTGTTACATACATTGCTAGCCTTAATCAAAATGATCTGCTTATGGTAATGTCAAAATTACATTAATATAGGTGCATAAGCTGTCATGATATTGACACCAATTTTACTATTTTTCTTTTTAGAATTATGGGATTCCCCCTTCTTTTATTTATTTACTTATTATTAATTATTTTTTATTTTTCTTGATTTATTTACATTTTATCAGTGTACATCTTTACAGCATACAGAAGGAACTTCCTAGGATGAATACACTGCATATATGTCCAATCAAAGATATTATTATATATATCATCCTTAACACATATTTTTATATTTCATGTCTGTTAAATGTTTTTTTCTCTTTCTCCTCCCCGATTCCCACCCTCCTCTCTCACTGTCTCTAGTGCCCACAGTTGCTCTCCATGCCTCTATACTTTCCAGGCATTCAGTTTCTGTCATAAAGTCAAAAATCCCACACATAGAACTCCCATTAAAATTTACTATTTTCAAAAGTACCATTTTTCTTCTTTTTTTTTTGGAGAGGTTTTTGCAATAGGGCACATTCGCTCGTCAGAAAGACAGAGAGAGACAGAAAGCCAGAAATCGCCCCACAAGGAGGATGGCCATGCCACAGCAATTCCTTCTCCTCCATTCTACTCTTGGGATCTTGGGCACGCACACACACGTGCCCGGCGTGAGTTTAAGTCACTGGGTCCGGGACTTGAACCACGGTTGATTACATGGGAGTCCAACAACATAGGTATTACGCCAACTGCTGGTCCCATCAAAAGTACCATTTTTAACATATGTTATGAATATAATTAAATAAATTTGATTTGTTTGAAATTTCACCTAAATCATGTGATAAACTCTAGCTATAACTCAACACCAAAGGAATTTACAGGGTTGGAAAAAAACATTATTTCATTCAGTACATTATATGTTGTATTATTATTTTTAAAATTTAGCTACTTGAAGTGTTAAGATTAAGTAGAACACAGTGCTTCCATTCATGTCTATTCAAGGAGTGTGCACTGAAATTTAGAAGAACCAAGTATCTGTAGAAATTTAGCTTCTGGTGTCCCAGAGCTACATTTCAGAGTCTATCCTATCACCCAAATGCTAAATTTCAGAGCCTTTCTATCTCTTGTCCACACACTAACACCGTATCTATATGTCTTTTTGTTCAGCATCTATGTCATCCTTAGACTAAAAATTTATGCAAATTTATGCCAAAACTAAGTTTCCTATTCAACTCAATCCAAGACACAGGGATACTTATTTTAAACTTTATAATATTAAACCTGTTTATGAAATCATTTTTAAAATTTTATTTTCAAACTTAAAATATTACCTTACTTGTTTCTCTAGCAAAGGTGAAATTAATATTGAATTAAAGCAGACAGATTTAAAGTTCACAAAAATTATTTAAAAGGTGGATGGAAGTATACTTTGAAATTATAATATACTAATGTAATTTGAGAATTGCCATATTTATAATGTTAATTGTAGATGTGGTTAAGAAGTGTAAATATTTATGATATATAATGGTACCAATTAAGTTATAATATGAATTTATTGACAAAATTTTAACTCATTTGAAACTTTTCATTGTAAAATTACCTATTTTGCTGAATCTCTTCTAAATATACCAGTTAATATTTTTCTTAAGATTAAAAATAAAATATATATGGTAAAATCTTATAAGATAAAATATGAATGAAGCAAGAATTAAACTACAGATGGATTCTTCTTTCCTTTGTCTATCAAAACCTCAGCCAAGGTGTGATGTTCAGGCAGGTTAATTCATTATATTCACCAGTTCTCAACTTCCCTTTGCTGCTGTGATCATGGTTTATGCACTCTAGCCCTAAAAGCCTTCTATACTGAGCTTTGTAGGTTAAACACAAAATTCTTCCTTTCCAGGAGATTACATGTTTTCCTTCTCCATTTTTTTCTCTGCTCCAGTTTATCATGCTGACGTACCTTTTCATGTTGGCCTGGCTGGGAGTCACAGCTTTCACCTCACTGCCAGTTTACATGTACTTCAATCTGTGGACCATCTGCCGAAACACCACTTTAGTGGAAGGAGCAAATCTCTGCTTGGACCTTCGTCAGTTTGGTAAGTGGATAGTGGATCTCTAAATGTAAGATAATGCCTCCTATTGTTTTACCTAAATAGTTGTCTTACAAAATTGTGAATCACTGTAGAGACATCATTACTTCTACCACAGAAATAAATCTATCAAAGTATTCAGAACACATTTCTTGGTATAGCAGGTTACAATTGTGATTTCTCTTTCCTAATTCCTTTGCTCTTTTTCAAATCCAATACGACGTCTGCATTCTACTTTCATTTTCCCATGATACATTACACAAACTGTGAAGTCTAGTATAAAGATGATCTAAGAAAGGTCTATTTCACTGTCTTCTGAAAGAGGGGGGAAAAACCCTGAGTATTTATTAATAATAAATTGGGCCAACCCAGTAGGCCTATGGCCTACTGGTGAAGAGAGTCAAATCCCACATAGCCGAACATGTGGTTCAAATCCTGTCCCCAGTGACTTGAAAGACATGCAAGGCACATGTGCATGTATTCTCAAAATCCCAGTATGAAGGCGAAATGGAGGGGAAGAGATTGCAGTGTGACCACATGCCACTGGAGAGTGTGTTCTCTCTCTCTCTCTCTCTCTCTCTCTCTCTCTTTTTCCCCCCTCACACTGTCTCTCTGGTGAGTACATATGCCCTCTGACAAAAAAGAAAAAAATAATAATATCAAAGAATACTAAGGTAGTCAGCGGTTCTCTTTAATTATTTTTATTAGGATTAAAACTTCTTGTTATAATAATAGCCGCTGGTGGGCTTACAGTTTTAAACCCTGTTCAAAGTACTATATATATGTTATATTTAATTTTCATAACCTATTGTATGATAGGGAATGCTATTATCTTCTCTTACAGATGATGAAACTGAGATACAGAGAGGATAAATGACTTTCCAAAGCTATGCAGTTAGGAACAGGCAGAGCCAGGAACCAGCCCCAGACAGCCCAGTTTCAGTCTGCATTCTTACCAAGTGTGAAAAATGAGTCTAAGTTCAGTTAACCTATTTCAGATTCTGTTTAATCCTTTGAAAAGCTGTGGGCGCTACAGAATTTATGAAACATACGCAAGTCTACATTTGCAAATTGATTTTTTTTTCACCTAATAAGTATTAGAAATCAACCTATTAACACCTGGGGACACTGACTGATTTTTCTTTAATGAGATTTCCTCATACCTCAGAAAACTAGGAAACATTTCACTAGACAGTATCTTTGTAGGTTTTGTGGCTCTATGTGTATACAATAGATAAATGATAGGTTACAATATAGTGAATCTGTGGATAACTATCTATGTGTTCTAAAACAGTGCCCCACCCACATCTGGTCAGATGAAAGCCTCCGGCGCTCTGTAATCTGATTCAAATGAAAAATAGAATATGCTCTATGGGATGAAGTTCTTGGCAAGAGGACATACAGACAGTTCTATTGGGAAGGTTTACTCCGGGAATAGAATCCTTTGCAGACGTATAAAAGGAAACCTTGACATATGCCTCTGGAAGTCACTACAAAACAGCAGCTTAGACAATTGTGGCTCATTTCAACCTCTCCCCTCAATGCCATATATTTTGCTGATCTTAAAAGTTAAAACTGCAGAAGGTATGACTAGCCTCTCAGATAGGGTTGCCAGGTAATGTACAAGGTGTCCAGTTAAATATAAATTTCAGATAAACAAGCAATATTTTTTTAGTACAAGTATGGCCCTAAATACTGTCTGGTACATACTTATCCTAAAATTACATGTTTTTTAATCTGAAATTTAAATTTAATTTTGAGATAATAAGGTTATCTTTATTGTTAATCTATTAAATTTACTCTCAAAGCTTTATCTCTCCATGAAAATGTCACTACTAGAACATTTACCATGAATGCCGATAAATGTATGAAGAGTTAGCATCCCTCTGATTGGAAACATCTCATTCTCATGATTGTTTATAAGGTATTTAATCTTATCAAACCAGATTTTAGACTGAAAAAATATTGAGAAATTCTAACAGAATTACTTAAAATTGCCCAAGTTTGATTTCTGAAGAAGAGACAAAATAATTCTCCAGAAAAGATGTGTAGACCTGCTTTTCAATATTTTCAACTAGTTTTTTTATTTCCAAAAAAGCACTTGTTAATTTTCACTGTAGTCAAGTACTTATGATACTCAAATTATGCTAGTTTCATTTAGTATATTCAGACTTATACTAAGAGCATATGATCCTAAATGACTCTATACACAAAATATAGAGTAATAGAACTTTATAAGACAGCTTTATTCACCATCGGTCCAATTGTCTGCTCAAAAAAAAAATGGAGTATTAAGAGGTAAAATAATTTTCCAAAGATATAACTACCTACTAGAGATACTGGGATAGAAAGACGAGTGTCCTGAATCCTGTTGCAATTATTTTTCACTCAACAGGCTTTCAAATACTTTTTTTCAGAAAAAAACAGTCTTTTTCAATCACAATCTGGAGTAAACCATTAGTGTATTTAGAAGACAGAATAATGGCCCTCTATGCTTCTGAGCATCCTAATTCCTGGAACCTATGAATATGTGAGGTTACAGGTCCAAGGGGAATTAAGGTTATAGATGAAATTAAGGCTACTAGTCAACTGACCTTAAAATAGGCAGATTATCCTGGATTAGCCAGATGGGCCCAAGTAATCACAAGGGTTCTTAAAAGTGGAAGAGAGAGTGTGAAGAGGAGCCAGCCAGAGGGAGATAGACTATGGAAGAAAAGCACAGAGAGATGCTTTGAAGTTAGAGAAAATGGATGAAATACCAAAGAATTGGGTGATCTGAAGAAGCTGGGAAAAAAAAAAGTACTGATTCTTTTTCTAGATCTTCCAGAAAGAATGCAGCCCTGATGATCCCTTAATTTTAGACTTGGGTCTTCCAGAATTGATTTGTTTGGTTTTGTTTTTCAAACTCATTATTGTTGTCATAATCTTACATATTTGTGTCGTCATGATGGTAGTTCCTCTTCTGTCAAACCAGCACCTTTGCATCTCCCAACCTATCTTACCTTTGCATTGTTTGAACACCTGCACAGATTCCAGAGATTAGGATGTGAACATCTTCAGAGAACTGATGGAGGATGCAGGGTGGGGCGACTATTTTCTGCCTATCACAGTCCACCCTCTGACTGCTAAAGATATAGATCCATCTCATGTGCAAAATACAGTCATTCATTCCACCCCAAAAGCCAAAGATTTCAGCCCATTACATCAACTCAAAATTTAGAAATATGTTTCAATCTCATCGGTTCATACAACCTGTTTGTTATTTTTTTATGAGTGTGGCGTCATAAGTGTAATGTATGATGAAAATGGTTCTTTGAGTCTTACCACTATTTACCACATAGTTATCAAGATTTAGTCAAATGTAATTTTTCTTACACAGATGTGAAAGAGAAAAAAAATACTTTTTTCAGATGTTATACAAGCTTTGCTTCAGCTATTAAGGCTTTCTGATTAGTCCATAATGTAAAATCTATTGAATGAGAATAAAATTCAGGACCTAGTTTAAATAATAAAATCTAAAAAACTGGAGTTAAAACTAATAACAGGTACACTATAGTTTTCTCCTGAAACTTAATTTTTTTTCTCTCTCCAGTCCCCCTTTTACCAAAGATAAACACTGTAAAGCTATACTTATCTATTAATTTGAAAAATAAGTCTCGTCTCAATTTGGCATGGTTATTTGTACAAAGTATTACAAGAGAATTGATAGATGAGATGTAGTTGGGTTTGCTGAAAATTTTTCATAAGAAACTTTAGATTATAGTTTTTATATAGCTTCTTAAGGCTGGGAAGCCAACTCAGAGATTCAAAATCAGACCATAACTGTACATGGGTGTATTCCATTCCCAAAATATGAAGTTTCTGGGCCTGTAAGGAAGGGACATTTGTTACTTACTTGCAAAGCAGAACTGTTTATTGAAAGTGCCAGGCATGCTATTCATGGATTTCTACTGGCTTTCATACCATCAGTCTCAGTTCCTTAGCTGTCTAGTCACATCTGAAGGTATGGCATTCCAGGTAAGGCCTGGCAATATAACCAACTTCCAAATCCTGTTAGAAGAGAACAGATTTTTATTAAATTTATGCAAAATAACTATATTACTATAGAATAATAGTATTAAAAAATAGTTACAAATTTCTGGAGTGACCAACCAGAAAAGGAAAAATAGTAAAGGTTTCAATTCTGTTTTCATATATTTTACCAAATTGCTATAGAAAGCTTTTTAAAAATCCTTAAATCTGGAAAATTAAGCATCCTCAAATCTGCCAAACAAAACAAAAAAATCAGTAATCATTTAAACAGATTCATAAAGATTATACTTTTTCATCAGTTCAGTACCTATCTTGTAAGTATTATTCTTGTGGAGTTAGTAGTTTTATGAATACAGTTTTCCCATGAGAATTCTCAAAGTTCAGACATATGATCTCAAAGTTACCAGAAATCTGTATTTAAGAGTATTTGCTAGGGGTCTGGTCTCTTAGTGAAGTAGTTAAGCACTGCAGAGAGGAAGCCAGATCTCACATGCCTAATCAGGGTCTGAATCCCAGCCCCAGTGGCTTGAAATACAAGCCAAGTGCACGTACACATGCCTAGTATCCTGATGAGATGAAGCAGTGGAGGAGAAAAGATTGTGGTTTGGCTGGACTACATAAGTAAATATTCTCTCTCTCTCTCTCACAGATACAGAAAAACACACACACACACATGCACACACAAATACACACACACATGCATGCACACACACACACACAGAGCTACACACACAGATATGCATTCATGCATGTGCATGTGCCCTCTTACATAAAAAAGAGTAACTGTCAGGGTCATTTTCATGAATTTCCTTGAGGATTTTGGGACTATAGCTGATTACAAACCATTTTTATTTTATTTTATTTTTTTTTTTGGAGAGGTTTTCGCTATAGGGTGCATGTGCTCGCCAGAAAGACAGAGAGAGACAGAGAGATAGAAAGCAAGAAATCACCCCCTCGGGGGGATGGCCACGTCACAATCCCTTCTCCTCCATTCTCCTCTCAGGATTTTGGGCACACACACACACATGCGCCTGGCGTGAGTTTAAACTCCCAGGTCCGGGACTTGAACTGCAGTCCACTATATGGGAGTCCAGCAACATAGCCATTATGCTAACTGCTGGTCCCACAAATCATTTTTAAATAGAGCATCAGAATAAAGCGATTAGTGGGCCAGCCCAGTGGCCTTGTGGTTAAGGGAGTCAGATCCCACATGGCAAACTGTGTAGTTTGAATTCTGGTCCAAGCAGCTTGAAAAACACATCACACATGTGTGTGTGGATGCTCCGAAGCCTGACAAAATGGAGAAATGGAGAAGTAATTGTGACACAACCACACCCCATCGGGGAGAGGTGTTTATCCTACTCCTCCTGTCTCTTTGTCTGGCTATCTCTGGTGAGTGCACACACCCTTTGGTAAATTAAAAAATAAATAATAAAGTAATTAACTGTGGTTGACAAAACATAAAATAGTCAAGAGTAAGATCGATGCAAGTTCACCACAACCCACAACTAATAGAGGCATTTGGTCATTATTTGACAAATAATAATTTAACTTTAAAAAACAGTTTAATATTATAGTTATGAGTATTAATATATGAAGATACATCAGAGTTATAGGAATCCTTTATAACTTTAAAGCACATATTAGTAACACATTTTGTCAAATATAATTTAAAGAAAGCTAAATATCATTTAATGTTTGGCAGTGTTTTCCATATAATCTTAACATAGCAAATAATAATTCATCTCTACTGGATATACTGAGACACTTCAAATTTTTCACAAATTGGTTTGAGGGCAAAAGACTTCATTTAAAAATTGATTTCAGGAAGTCTGTCAATTATCAAAGGTATAAATCACTTGATCAAATCAGAATCATGGGTCTCTGTAAAACAATAGTCATTCAGTGATCATTTGTAGGCTTTAGAGTCACAGCTGCAAATCAAAAACAGAAAAAAAAAATAATAAATAAAAAGAACTTTACACTTTGACAGAGAGAAAACTCAGTTTTGCTAACTACCATAACCAAATGACCCAATTAAAGAACAGAAGGCACACAGAATCTGTTTTTCTTCCTCTCCCGTCTTTTAAACTAAAACAAATCATCTTTTAATATTTCTTCTTAATACTACATTAAAGCCTGGTTTAAAAGAGAAAACCAAGCCAGACAGAGGTGTGGCAGTTCAGATGGATGGATCACATATGACCAGCTGTGCAATTCAAGTCAACTGGTAGCTTGAAAAACACACCAGGTGCATGTGTTTGTGTGCCCAAAATCCCAAGCAGAGAATAGAGAAGGGATTGCAGTGTAGCCATTTCTTCTGGAAGGTGATTCCTCACTTTCCCTCTCTCTGTCTATCTCTCTGGCAAGTGCACATGCTCTAAAACAAAACTAAAAACAAAGAAATAACAACAGAATAAAAAATGAGAGAGAAAAAAAAAAACAAATTCTGGCTTTCTGTCAGTGTACTTTTGATATTAAGGCTCAACTTAAAAACCCTTACAATTAATTAAGTCAACTCTAGTTAGAAACCAGTTTATCTAAGTCTAGTTAGAAATCTTAGATATACAATATTTTCCCACAGGGAGCCAAAATATACCACCCTCAAAAAATACTTCTTTGAAATATTCTGAGATGAATATTGAGAGGGTCTGCAGACACATTTAATTTTAAAATTTTAAAAATTTAACTTTTCATAAAAGAAATGTACATTTGTTTACATTGGAAAAGTAAGCAGCAGATGCAAGCATTCTTTTTATTCCCAACTTATTAAATTCATTTTTTTACTGCATTCTTTTCTTCAGGTACTCACTCTGAGATAATCATCAAATTACCCTATAGCCTAGACCAAAATTATTCTCTTACAATGAAAACAGATCCTCATGACTTTTTTCCTATTTCCTTTTATCAAAATTTTTTTTTCTTGAATACTTTATAAAAGATTATTTCTCTATATCTTTTTTTAGTTACCAAATACTAGGTTTAAATCTAATAATATTTCATAACTTCTAGAAATATGTTTTCTTAAAACACAATTTTTAATAGATCAAATTTTTTTTTTATAACACAATTATTTTCTCTCTACCTTATAAAAACAAGATACAATTCCATAATGTACTAAATGTAAAGAAGAAATTATAAAAATTAAGAAATCATTAAAAAAAAAAAAAAAAAAGGCCAGCAGGTTGTATAGAGGTTAAGGTGTTGGATTCCTACATGTCTGACCATACTTTGAGTCCTGGACCTAGCAGCTTGAAAAATCACTCCCTGTTTGTGTGTGTGTGTGTGTGTGTGTGTGTGTGTGTGTGTGTGTCCATCCCCAAAATCCCTAGAGGAGAATGGAGAAAAAGGGATTGCTCCATGGCTATTCCTCTGGGGGCTCATTTCCCACTTCCCTCCTCTCTGTCTCTAATGAGCACATGCACCCTATGACAAAAACCAACACCAAAACAAACAATGAGGCCAAAGCATAAAACTTATGTTTAGTAATTGTTTAATAATTACAAATGACTCTGACATTTTATTAATATCTATTACTTAATTTAGCATGACATTACTTTCAGATTTTAAATTTATTTATGTATTTAAATTTTCTAGCGGGCTCATATGCTCATGAGAGACAGAGACAGGGAGGGGAAATGAAAGTACTCTCCATGGGGGATGGTCACATCAAAATCTCTTCTCATCCATTTCTTTCTTCT
Organism: Tupaia belangeri chinensis; assembly: GCF_000334495.1. Classification (NCBI taxonomy): domain Eukaryota; kingdom Metazoa; phylum Chordata; class Mammalia; order Scandentia; family Tupaiidae; genus Tupaia; species Tupaia belangeri. Next base: position 433,633 of record NW_006206250.1, on the reverse strand, counting down.
TTTGGGATTTTTGGGCATGTATGCACATGCACTTGTTTCTCAAATTGCAGGGTCCAGGACTCGACTTACGCTGTTGACCATGTAGAATTCAGCCGCTTTAGCCAACACACCAGCAACTGGCGCAAGACTGGAAATTACTAAGAAAATGTGAAACTACGACAAATTCATATGTATCTATCTGATATGTATCATATATATGTAAATATATTTACACACATATACACACACACGCATATATACACACACATACATATATGTATATATAATATGGTTATCTGAAAAGTCATGATGTATTTTTTCTACGCAAAAATGCATCATGACTTTTCAACATTTAAGTAATTTATTCATTTTGAACAATTATGTTTAAACAGCTCATGGAAAACATAGCTAGCCATTTTATTTTTTTTTCCTTTTGAAAAAGATAAACCAAGCTAACCCTACATCATCTCATCTTATCTTAATTGAAGCCTCTGAGATAGCAGAAATGTGTATTCACTCTAATGTTCTAATTGTCCTGGGTCCCATGGCACCCAAGATGGCAATGAAGGATAAAGCCTGTTTGCATCCTTGATACTGACAATTCTGAAGACAACTCTATTGCATTACTCTATTGTATTTTACCAACAATCTTAGAACTAGCTTTATTTACCAAAGAGTATATCCAAGTCACATGAACTTGAAAGGATCTAAAACTATTTAATTCATGAGTGTGCATATAAGTTAATTTAGTGTAAGGTAGACAATATACAAACATAGTAGAGGCATAAACATACATGTAGACAAAATATACTCTCTCTATATATATGTTTATACATATTGCACATATTTGTATAATACAGACAGATTCAAATAATTTAAAGCTTTTGTTTTAGAATTTTAGTTATGAGACAGGTAAAATTCCTTAGTTTAAAAGGACTGTTTCTCTGTAAATGGAACAAGTTAGTTCATCTGTTATACATAGCTAAGGTCATTGACATAATTTAAGAGAAAACAGGCTAGGAAATTTGCCTCTTAAAGAAAAAGATAAAAAAATGTTAAGTTTTTTTCTCAGAAAGGTTTGGGATATGTTAAGTAAGACACAAAAGAAAGAAATGGAAGCCAAGCTAACATAAATTATAGGAATTCATTGTATAATTTTACCAGAAAATATGCATATGGACTAAGAATTCAGAAGTCTACTCAAAAGAATTCTAATTCTTTGGCTGTGACTCTGAAATTTCCTCAACTAACTTAGCCAACAACTTTTCTTTATAGTACACTGCCATTTTCTGTTGGTTTCTCTGTGATAGACAGCTGATGTCTTTTTGCCTAAGTGCATAAATAAGGGATAGAAAACTGAAATTTGTGCTCTCTAGTAAGAACCATTCATTGTAATCACTGTCAGCTACCTAAAAATTAAAGCTTTTGTTAGCGATTTGTAAGTTGTAGTCCATTCAAAGGTCTAGAGCTTTGTCCTATAAAGTAATCCTTGGTATCCTCAAAACCAAAGAGATAAGAGATCTGAATGCAAAAGAGAACAGAGGTCTAGACATGAGAGGAAGCAAATGAAAGAACAAGTCTGAAAGGGGCCAATTTGGGAGATGTTAAGTTACCCAAAAGAGTCAATGAAGTTCAAGTTAGCAACAACTGGTGCATGAACCCTATAGCAAAAATCTCTCTTAAAAAACTTTTTAAAGAAAGAAATAAAGAAAGGAAGGAAGAAAAGAAAAAGAGAAAAGAAAAGAAAAGAAAAGTCATGAAGTAGAGGAAAAGCCAGACAAGGATCCTGGGAAGGGGGAGCAAGTGAGAATAGAAAGATGGCGTATCCCGGCCCTTTATTATATTGCTTATAGATGTATCTGAGGCTGTGTAAATGTATAGATAGAGGTTTATTCAGTTCAGTTTAGAGATCCAGGCGTCAGGGGCCACTTTCTGCTGAGACTACATGGCAGAGGGCAGGATCTTGAGCAAAACACCTTTCCATAAATTTTTTCCAGTTTTGGTATCTGTCCATGTGGCCTCTGTCTGGCCCATTTTCTGTCCTTGTATACACACTAGACCTCAATCTTAGAGGTGCTGCTCTAATGACCTCATCACACCCAAAGGCCCAATTGTGAGTCACCAGGAAGGGATTAAGTTTTCACTTAACACCTTTACAATATAGCCAAGTCCCAACACATGAAATTTTGGAGGACATCCCATCATCACCCACTAAAACCAAGAACCAAGATAGGAATTTTTTGGGGAAAAAAATTATCTAGACTAAAATCGAAATAAACAGAAGACTATAGATATTACAAATCAAATGAAAAAGAGAATGAAGAAAGAGGGATTGATCAACCTTTTCCAAAGCTGATGACAAGCAAAAAAAAAAAAAAATGAGAACTGAGAATTAATCCTTTGGGTCATTGGTGACCTTTTTAAGAAAATATTTCCATGGATACCTCAGGCAAACTATGACTATTTATTTTAGAGAGTCTTTTTTTGTTTGTTTGTTTGTTTAATTTTTGCTATGGGGTGCATGTGCTAGCCAGAGACACAGAGAGAGAAAGAGAGACAGAAAGCAAGAAATCACCCCCCCAGGGAGGATGGCCATGCCACAAACCCTTCTCCTCCATTCTCCTCTTGGGATCTTGGGCACACATGCACACATATCCAGTTTGAGTTGTAAGTCACCAGGTCTGGGACTCCAGATGCGGTTCACTACATGGAAATTCAACAACATAACCGTTACACCATTTGCCGGCCCCCAAACTATGACTTTAGGTGGTTTCACTAAAAGTGAAAGGAAAGTTATTGCAGACACTAAGCAAGACTAGGCTAGGAAGGCAACACTATCTAGGAGTTTTGCTACAAATTTGAATGAAAAGTGGGTAAGGCAATGTATGTGCAGCAAATATATTCCACATGAATTAAGTCTATGATGGATCAGTATGGAGGAAGATAGCCTTGACCAGGAAGCTTTCTAAAAATGGCGGTCAATAGACAAATCTCATGGGAGAGTACTTTTACTGCCCTCCTAGAACCATCTTGATCAAAAGGGAAATTTGCAGAGATGGTACTGTGCATCTGTAGTACTAAAAGTATATTTTTTTCCACAGTGAAATAGATTTCACAAATTTTTGTCAAAGTAGAAGCTAATGGCACCAGCTACATGAAATAGAGAAAATTGATTATGTGCCTTAACACTAAGAATGTGTGTGATATTTACTAAATTAATATACATTTATATAAAAGCATATAAATCTTCATAAGGAAAAACTTCCACAGAGGGAATGGAATACTAAGTATATAAACTTAAATAAATTTTACACTTACGTATATTAATTATGAACTTATAAACTTATATAAATATATATATAAATATACTAACATATTAAATGCTATAAGCTTAGTTATTAGAATGCCCAGACCTTGTGCTTTGTTTTTGTTTTGTTCATATATGAATTTAGCATTTCAGTAATTCTTGAAACAAAATTAAAGAGCCAGTGTAGGGTGACCTTGGTTACTTCTGTTCTTTAAAACAAGACCTAGACAGGTGCATATGTGTGCATACCCAAGATCCTAAGAGGAGAATGGAGAAGGGATAGCGGTGTGGCCATCCCCACTGGAGGGGTGATTTCTCGCTTTCTGTCTCTCTGTCTCTCTCTGTCTGTCTGGTGAG